>NW_026068107.1:2671183-2673324 GCF_014885135.2 Alexandromys fortis
CCCACCTTTGAAACTGAATTTTCCTCTTAGGAATTCCAGTGGGAAAACAGTCCTAATACCTCTGTTTTAGAAAAATGATTGGAAACTCACAAACCGACCCTGCTACACAACTGTCACCCACATGCAGAGGGCCCAGGTTGGCCCCATGCAGGCTCTCTAGCTGTGGTCAGTTTGTAGGGCCCTTAGAAGTGGGACCAGAATCTGTCCCTGGCACATTAACTGGCTTTTTGGAACCTATTCTCTATGGTGGGATCCCTTGCTCAGTCATGATACACAGGGGAGGAGCTTGGTCTTACCTCAACTTGTTCACTCCCCATGGGAAGCTTTACCCTTTCTGGGGACTAGATAAAGGTGAGTAAAAAGGAGGTGGGGAGGAAACAGGAAGAGAGAAGGGAGTGGAAACTATGGTTGGTATGTAAAACAAAATTTAAACTTAATAAAAAAAAAAGAATGTTGGGAGAGAAAAATAAAAAATAAATCAAACAAGCAAGTAAGCTTGCCTGAAGATCAGAAGAGTAAAACAGGCACACTAGCCTGCCTTACAGCCTAGGCAGCATTGACACACAATTTTAATCTCAGTAGCCACACTAGTTTGCCATAGAAATCAGGCAATATTGGTGCATGACTTTAATCCCAGAACTAGAGAGGATTATAAAACAGTAGGAGGCAGCTCTCAGTCACAGTCTCATTCTGAGGATTCCTGGAGGCAGGATCACCATTTCAGACTGAGGTCGAAGAGCCAGTGGCTGGCTGCTTTGTTTTTCTGGTCTTCAGGTTGAACCCCAATATCTTTCTCTGAGTTTTTAAAATTGTGCTTTACACTCTGGAACTGTAAACCCCAGTAAATAAATCCTTTCTCTCTTAAGTTGTTTCTGTCAGCATTATTTTATCACAGCATCAGAAAAGAAATGGCTACACCATGTCTACGGATGATAGGTTTAAGCAGAAGTGTTGTGTGCGAAGAAGACAAATACAAACCCAAAGCATCTATTTCAATAAGAAGCAACAGTACATCTGTCATATAATAGCATATAATAGAAGTAGTCTGATACAATCAAATACCATCAGGTAGGAAACTGATACAATCAAATACCATCAGGTAGGAAATTGAGTTATATTGAACGCTCAGTGTTGGTCTCTGCTGCTGGGAGATTTGGCACACAGCAGTGGCAAGAGCAAGGTCATTCTTGAAAGCACCCCTATTCATGCTACCATAGCCTTGGCCATTGACATATTTGGCTAATATCCACAAAAGGGTTTTCCTACTAATATCATCATTAAAATATTCTTTTCTAAAGCCACTCCATATTCATAGAAACACAAATGCCTCCCATTTTTGCCATTCAGGGAAATATATCCATACACACGTTTTAAAACTTGCTTGTCACACTCCAGTCCTTCCAAATGTTTGAACATCCAACCAAACCACTGGCTATATGACTTGAATTAGCACTAAGTCACCTCTTAAGCTACTTCCCATCAAAATGAATAACATAGTATAATAATCACAAATTTGTTCCCCATGAAGGTTTCTATCCCCACATTCATTTGGGATATGCTAGACAGGGGCTGCAATGCTATAGTCAGCGACACTTGAGTAGTGACTGAATATTATAAAGTATTGTTTATCAATCTGAATTTTAACTTACTTCAAATGATTGTAGAGAACTGTATTTGAAACCACAGATGGGGGCTGAGAAAGAGGAAGTCATTTAGCATCTCGTTATCATAGACATTTGAACCTCTTCTTAATGTAACTTGCCTGTGCATGTAATACTAGCTTACAAATTATATATATTCCATTTCATAATGCAGGGCCCAATTTTATAGCTTTTATAAAGGACAGCTGCTTAGGTTACATGATAATTTTAGTCAGTCAGTCCATGTTGAAATAGGAAGCGGCGGGGCTGCGTCCCCAACACCCCAGCCGCTTGGCTAGCTCATGCCCGAAATAACACCACACAAACTGTATTCATTTAACTGCTTGACCCATTTCTATCTAGCCTCTTCTAGGCTAACTCTCGCACCTGGACTAGCCCATTTCTAGTAATGTGTGTAAGCACCCCAAGGTGCGCTTACCGGGAAGATTCTAGCCTAAGTCCATCGTGGGTTGGAGCTGCCTGGGAGAGCAGAGCATGGCG
>NW_026068107.1:2674608-2683498 GCF_014885135.2 Alexandromys fortis
TGCTACCACACCTTGAAGTCACAGAGGTCAATCTCCCTTTGCCTCCCAAGCGTTGGGATTAAAGGCGTGTACTACCACACACAACTTCTCTTTTTCTTTTTAACTTTAAGAATTTTAACTTTTAGTCTGCATACATTTTTAACACTGTAAATCATTTAAAAATTTTCTTTGTCTTTGAAGCTCTCTTTACTGTATCTCTCTCTGTTTTTCTGACCACATGAGTTTTTAATTTACTGAGCAATATGAGTAGGATTAAAGCCGTGTCTTTGCCAGCTAGATCTAGTCCATTCCTTAGCTTTCCAGCCTCATGGCTGAGATACAGGCTGTAGCCATGTTTACTGCCACAACTCTATGGTGTTTCAAGGTCCCTGCCAGCAAGCGAGCTACAACAGACTACACTCAGGTCCTCTCTCGGTAGTCGGCCCTCCTGCCTCAGTCAGAGTTTGCCCTGGCAGGACGGCCCAGAAAGCTGGCATTTTAAAACAGCATAACTTTTTTCCTGCTACGGCTGAAAACCGAAAAGCATGCGTTCAGCTTTTTGTCAACACCGTTTAAGTGTTTTGTGGCAGGACCTCTTAATGAGCTGCAGGGTTTTGCAGCTGAAGCTGAGTCAGGAAGCCTCTCTTATATGAGAGGGCTTGCTTGCCTCTAGCAAGCAGAGTAGACCCAAGAAATTTCTGCTACCAAGAAAACATGCTTCACTCCATTCTTTCCCAAGCTTTCTCAGGCTTTTTGTGGATTCAGTTAGCCACACGTCTGGGCGCCATCTGTTGTAATAAAGAGCGGCGGGGCTGCGTCCCCAACACCCCGGCCTCTTGGCTAGCTCACGCCCGAAATAACAACACACAAACTGTGTTCATTTAAGAACTGCTTGGCCCATGAACTCTAGCCCTTACAGGCTAATTCTCGCACCTGGACTAGCCCATTTCTAATAATGCGTGTAAGCACCCCAAGGTGCGCTTACCGGGAAGATTCTAGCCCAAGTCCATCGTGGGTTGGAGCTGCCTGGGAGAGCAGAGTATGGCGGCTGTCCGGTCCCCCTGGAAGCAGCACAGAGTCTGACCTCACTTCCTCTTCCACCCAGAATTCTATTCTGTTTCCTCCTCCCATCTATGTTCTAATCTATCAGGGCCAGCCAAGCAGTTTCTTTTATTGCTCAGCCAATGAAATCAACAGATTGATATGACACTCCCACATCAAGTCCAAGTCAATTTTTAGACCAAGTGTTGTTGTTTTTTTAAAGAGATAGAGCAGAAAAAAATATAAGAGATGAAGGATGAGGAGGAGAGCTGTAATATGACTGTTGGACATATGAACTCACAGCAGCCCACAATTTACCTATACAAGACCACATAAGATGAAGCTAGTTCAAATTTCATCACAGAAGTGCTGAGAAGGTCTCCCAACATTCTACCCCATCCCTACTGAAGAGCTGGTGGAGGGTTGATGGCTTCTGATGTAGGGAGAATCACTTTCCTTTGGGGAAAAGCCTTTTATACGTTGGCTGTGCCATGGTTAAAGACTCCACTCCCATGTGCACATGGCCAACACTAATCTGAATCTGTGGGCTATTACAGAAATAGGAACAAAAAGTTGGGTGGGATATGTATTGCTGGCGCTGAGGAGGGTTAGAGTGGGTGGATATGACCAAGATGCATTGTATGCATGAATGAAATTTTTAGTATCAAAAGACGATGTATTAGAGTAACTTATAGGCTATGGTGCAGGTAGTTCAACAGTGGCTGCCTCATGACAGAAAGGACAAATATCCAGAAGTTTTTCAGTCCCTGAGACTGGACGCTCCGATGCTGGAGTCCCAGGGAAGTCCTAGACAGCAGCCAAATTTCCGTCTACATTGGAATCCCAAACGAATGCCTCAGCAACTGGACGGATGGATGAACTTGCCATCCAATGTAAGGGCAAACAGGCAAAATTCCAATGAAACCTTAAAAGAATACCTTTTAAAATGAAATAGTTATCCAAGGAGGATGGCAAGGCTTTGCTTCACAATCTTAAGACTCTGTGGTGTAACTTACCTGTCATGGCCTGCCAGAGGCTGTCATTTGGCTCTGGCATTTGAAGAACCACTGGGTAAGCTGGACCATGTGGACCAATTGGCAGAGCAACTTACAAAGCAGCTTGAAGCTGTTTCAGAGAATTTCCTTTATTCTGAAGTCACCCCAAACTAGCAGAATTTCAGATCAATGAGTCAATTGAACCACAATTAGAGTCTAAATGAGGAGCATGTTGCCCCTGCTTCTTTTTTTTTATTTTTGCATGCAGAAAGAGCCAGATGATTTATCCTTCACCAGAGAAAGGGCATCTTAATCTTTTCTCTTGTTTTTTTGTCTTTGACTTCACTGGTTCCTAAGTTTAATGGGCATAATTTAGTGTAAGGGGCACAAGATGTTCCTGCTAGAGTCTTCAGGTTCTGGTTGGGCTTGCTGGGGCAGCTGCCATTGATTATGGTCAACACTTTACAGAGGAAATAGCAATAAATGGTTAGATTCGAAATCTTTATGAAAGGTAAAGCTAATGGAATCTGTATAGGAGGGTTGAGGAGATCACTCACTGCTTACATAACATGCACTAGGCCCTAGGTTCAATTCCCACCAGCAGCTATGGAAGTGTACATCTGTAATCCCAGCACTCAGTCAGGAAATGGAGTTAGGATGAGTTCGAAATCATTTGGGGAATGATATGGGAACAAGGATAGAAGAGAAGGCAGGGGTATTGCTGAAACCTTGGGTAGGAGCACCCTTTTGCCTTTGCCTCCAGAAATATAGAGATGTGACAGTTGTCACTGTTTGTGGCTTCCTGGTACTATTCTTTGTCATAAAGCTTTTGTTTATAGGTCTTCCTCCATCTGTTTTAGGTCCTTTTCTGCTAAAACCAGGGAAAGGGTATTGTAACTGCTCTAACAGAACATTTCATCTGTAGACCATAAGAAAGACTGTCCTGTCTCACTGCCATGTAATCATGAGCAGCCACTGAATGACGCCCTGCGTCAACACCAGTGATGTACTAGCAAGTCTTGCAAAGAACATGATAGATACCTACCACCAAATTGGTATTCAAAGGAAGCTACAAGTGTGGGAAAAACTGAAACCTCTGGACAGGGGCTTGGCTATGCATTTTTTTTCATGAATTATTGTGCAAAAGCACATGTGCATTTGTGCATGTAACCATGCACATAGGCATGTATAGACATCTGAGACCAAAGCGCCTAAGACACAGACATAAAATACTTAATATCCTGCACGTGAGTCTGCTAACATTTTTTTCTTTTCTTCTTTAAAATGCTGCCTGGCCTCTAACTACCAAAAGATAATCTTCTTTAAGTAGATGGTAGATGCTAATGGATGTGTAGCTCCCTTTATTGTTGTTTTGTTTGTTTGATTGGTTGGATTTTTATTCTTATTTATGTATTATTACTGTTTATTTGTTGCTATCAATTTTATTGTTTATTATTAGTTATTTTCTTATATCTTATTGCTGTTTTATTATTATTTATCAGTATTTTCACAGTTATATACAATATTTTAGTCGTTTTACACCCATTACTCTCTTGTGTTCCTCTCTTCCCAGTGAACCCCTCTTTCATCTTAACACGTCCTCCTTGTATTTTCCTGGTCTGGTGATCTGCTCTCTCTCTCTCTCTCTCTCTCTCTGTGTGTGTGTGTGTGTGTGTGTGTGTGTGTGTGTGTGTGTGTGTGTGTGTTTTAACCCACTGAGGTTATGTGGGTTGAGGGCTGTTTTAGCATTTCTATTGCCAGTTATCATTAAGGATCTTAGAAATTTTACTGAGATAAATGTTCACTTAATTTTTGTTAGGTGTATTTCTGGCCTTCTTATGTGAAATGTTTATTATAAATTTGTAATATTTGCTATTGATTTTAATCACTACACACAATGATCATGAGATTACCAATAATGGACCTGTGTGATACCATGAAGAATAATAGGCTATTCATGATTCCGGTGAATTAAATTAAGCACAAGGCTGACATATCTCCTTAACGTTGGACAGTGAAGATGTAGTTTCAGATGAAAGCAGCTTCTGGTGATGTTTACTAATAAGTAGCAGAAAAGGCACTCAGTACATAAATAATTATACACTAGTTAACAAGAAATGTGATCGAGCATGGAAACCAGAACTGCACAATACCTGATATTGCATTCGCCATAGCCTTAATTATAGGATTGTTTCCTGTCATTTTCATAGATCCACCTGTCTTCTTAAAATGCCAAAACAGGAGGTAGATGTCAATGTGGTAAATATCCGTACCCTTGCATCTCGAAGTCTTTGAGAGTGACACTAATTTCGAAAATCTTTCTAGTTGCATAATATTGCTTTCAAATATGCTATATTCTTAGGCAGATACAATTCTAGTGGTTTTAACTTGGTCTTTCCCAGCACAATGATCCTCATTCTACAGGTTAAGTAATCAATGTGGATAATATGTCCACTTTTGGCTGGTTCTATTACAATTATGCATCCTGGAATAAGAAAACTGCTTCAAAATGGATTTAGAAACCTGAGCTATATTTCTCCTGACCACCTGATCTCCATAATCCCCTATGCTGATTGGTGGACCATAGTAATACACTTGAGTCTTCTGGAATTTTGTCAGGTAAGATCTATTGTCTATTTGTGATCAACTGTTGTGATTTTACTGTTTCCACAAACTCTAGCTAGTCAGACACAAGGCCATGGATACCTAGAAGACTCGGGGAAAGAATAAAAGCATACAACTTTGGCAGTACACTAAGATTTTCTCTCAAGGGTCTCCCTTTTACCCAAGGAGTTCTAAGTCTGTAAACTGATTTTATTCTGGAAATTTGACCGAGGGACTATAATTCTCTATTGTCATAAATCAAATTAGATTTCTATTTAGCTAAAATATAACCTTTCTGTTTATGAAGATCATGTAAAAATGTCATAGTCTCCCTATTTCACCTCTGAAAACAGCACAGTGATGTCGCAAATGCCACAGGTCTGTATAACTCATATTAATTATTTTGAGTACTTATTCAGTACTACTGCTTATAACAGTAACCATGACTACAATTACTTTTAGTGGTTGAGTGCTAACTCTTGGCCCCTACTATCCTCCTGGATCCTATTATTTCCATTGCATTAGGGGTTTAAAGTGATTTACTTCAGTGCCCACTCTAAAAACTGGCTAGAGTTGAAGAATAATTATTATTGTATCACAGAGAACTTGAAATAATAGATTCTAAAAAAATTTAATTTCCTTCAAGAACTCCTATGCTGAGAATAGACGTAGTAAGAAACCTTGGTACCCTGTAAACTATTCATCCTCAGGAAAGGACTGATAACTTGGTGCACAGCTAAATGTGCATAGCCAATTTTCTTGGCTTCTGCTTCTTCTTTTTCTATCAGTTGTAAAACTGATACAGGAGCTATGGATAGATGTTTAGAAATCTTTCTTTTTACTGATGTTCTACCCCACACTATATATAAACCCTTTTCTCTTCACTAAATCTTGTTTCCCATTTTTCTTTTGCAAGGAAGTATGCTACAGGCCTCCGATTATAGTTTTCTAGTAACACAATAACATAACTCTCTAAAGATCCTGGCCTGAGGCTTTGCTCACCGATTTATTTTTCAGAGTAAGTGACAACAGGTACATCTTATGGACATCTCCATGAGTGAACAATTCTTAAGTGACAAATTCATTCTACCATTTCAATCCACCTAAAATATTTAATCAATTTCTCTACATTATCTCAAGGCAAGTTTAGTACAGAATTCATCTACTATGAGCCACTTTGGTGTCCATGTTTCAGCCAACAAAATCAACTGCCAGAGCACTTCCTAAATCCTTAGGCTGTAGGATTAAATACAGAACCTCTGTTTATTAAAACTATAACAACTAACTCAGACTTACCCAAATTTATCTTGAATCTACCATAATCTTTTTTTTTCTTTTAAAAAAAATTGAAAAAATCTTGTATATTATACAGTAATGAAAAATAATTTGTGTTCCTCTAGGGGAATATTGACTATAATTTGAATAAAGTCATTTCATTATGTTAAATTAATACTTTATGTTTATTCATTACAAATATAGCTTCTCTAGATCACCACAATAATATTAAATGAAAATATTATAAGAAGGAGAACCCAAAGAAAAACATATAGGCATCTTCCTGAATATTAACCTTTATCAGGCGATGAAAGGAGACAGAGACAGAGACCCGCATTGGAGCACCGGACTGAAATCTCAAGGTCCAAATCAGGAGCACCAGGAGAGAGAGCACGAGCAAGGAACTCAGGACCGCGAGGGGGGCACCCACACACTGAGACAATGGGGATGTCCTATCGGGAACTCACCAAGGCCAGCTGGCCTGGGTCTGAATCTACCATAATCTTACATCTTCAATATCCATTTCCCCACATACTCCCAATATTTCTGTATATAAAAATGAAAAACTGAAACAAGTTGTTTCATAGTGTAGAGGCAACACATTTTATTTCACTTTTAGAGACCTGCTGGCCTTGGGTCTGTTTATAAGTCTAGAGGCACAGGGGTTGTATTGAGATGAATTCTACAGACAATCAGAATAATCTGACATGACACACACACTATGAATAGTCATTACTATTTTATCAGGCAATGAAAAATCGGTCCTCTCCAATCGGGCTGGAGAGGCCACTAATATTCACTGTGGAGAAAACTCCTTTTGACAAAGAAAACTCAGCTTATGTCCCCAGATTCTTTGGGATCTTTTCACACATTCTCATTTCTAGGTACAGGTTACTATTCTTCCCCAACCAATGCCCCTGAAAGGCTAGGAATTCAGAATGCACTGTAATTCAGACAATCAAAGGAAGATGGTCTGTATTTGATTTTCAGCAGTCTGACCTCTGTAACTACACGGGATAAAAATCCCCTTAGGACACACATAAAAGCTTTCATATCCTTCATGTGGCACTTGTTCTGGGAATCCAAATCTCTGATCACATCCTTGTCTTTCAACACTTATTGAATTAGATTAGATTTCCAAACACTGAAAGACATACACAGAGATGCTATTTCCTTGTTCTTTATACATGCTTGATTAGGAGTTGCCAATTGAGATATATTGATTGATTTTTTTTGAGACAGGACCTCACTATGTAGGCATGGCTACCCTGGAACCAGAGTGACCTCAAAATTGCAGAGATTCAATTCTACCAAGGAACTTCTACAACTCATAAACACATTCAGTAATGTAGCAGGATACAAGATTAACTCAAAAAAAAAAATCAGTAGCCCTCCTTTACACAGATGATAAATGGGCTGAGAAAGAAATCAGAGAAATAGCATTCTTTACAATAGCCACAAATAGCATAAAATATCTCAAAGTAAATCTAACCAAACAAGTGGAAGACTTATATGACAAGAACTTTAAATCTTTGAAGAAAGAAATTGAAGAAGACACCAGAAAGTGGAAAGCTCTCCCATGCTCTTGGGTAGGTAGAATTAACATAGTAAAAATGGCAATCTTACCCAAAGCAATCTACAGATTCAACACAATGCCCATCAAAATCCCAGCAAAATTCTTCATAGACCTCAAAAGAGCAGTACACAACTTCATACAGAAAAGCAAAAAACCAAGGATAGCCAAAACAATCCTGTATGAGGAAATGCAAGCTAGTCACCCAAGAAACAAGATGTCAGCAGTCTGGTAATGGCACAGCCACATGGTAGTACATAGATTAAAAGAAATAGGTTAATTTAAATTTAAGAGCTAGTTAGTAATAAACCTAAACCAGAGGTAAACCATTCCATAATTAATATTAAGCCTCGGAGTGATTATTTAGAAATGGCTGTTGGATGGTACAGAGAAACCTCCATTTATGCAATTTTATTTTCGTGATTATAATATAATAATATCATTTCTCCCTTCCCTTTCCTCCCTCAAAATCTTGCCCTATACCCCTTTTTATTCTCTTTCAAACCCTCGGTCTTTTATCCATGGATTGTTGCTATATGCATATATGTATATTATACAGATTTCTATTCCTGTGCTGGCTAGTCTTATGTCAACTTTACATACAAACTAAGTTATCTGAAAGGAGGGAACCACAATTGAAAAAATATGCCCATAAGACGTGGCTCGAGGACATTTTCTTAATTAGTGATTTGTAGGTGAGGGTCATAGTGGGTGATGCCACCCTGATGCTGGTGGTCCTGGGCTCTATAAAAAAAAGCAGGCTGAGCAAGCCAGGGAAGCAAGTCAGTAAGCAGCACCTCTCCATGACTTCTGTATCAGCTCCTGCCTCTGGGATCCTGCCCTGTTTGAGTTCCTGTTCTGACTTCCTTTAATGATGAACAGTGATGTGGAAGTGTAAGACAAAGAAACCCTTTCTTTTATACCTTGCTTTCTGGGCATGGTGTTTCATCATAGCCATAGAAACCCTAACTAAGACAAGTCCTAATTATATCTTGTTGGGCCCTTATAATGTTACTTGTACGTATGTTTCAGGGCTGATCATTTTGTACACAGCACATGGAGTTTGGAGGAAAATGATTGGGGAATAAGGTAGGTATTGGAGGAAATGGAATATGGGGAGTGGATTTGATCAAAATTCATTATATTCATGTGTGGAATTATCAATAAAAGTATTCCCTAGAAATTTTCTTTTTTATATCAATATTAGCTTGTCAAACATTTCTAAGATGTATTCTCAACATATATATTTTATAGCTCTTTATTGCTTTTCAAAGGATATTATTTATGTGTGTAAGTCAGATAGAAATGTATTCTTCTAGTTAAAGTCCATAATTATAATTGCAATACTACCACCGGTTCTCTTCAACATCTTCTATTGTCTCACTTAACTTATTTCATATCAAATTATTTTCATCCATTTTGT
>NW_026068107.1:2683620-2712883 GCF_014885135.2 Alexandromys fortis
AAAAAAAAGTTTCCGCCTCCTCCCAGCCTCCCATTTCCCTCCCCCTCCTCCCACCTTTCTCCCCCTCCCCCCACCTTTCTCCCCCTCCCCCCACTCCTCTCCCCCTCCCTCTCCAATCCAAAGAGCAGTCAGGGTTCCCTGCACTGTGGAAAGTCCAAGGTCCTCCCCCCTCCGTCCATGTCTATTTTATTTTATTTACAATATTTCATTTTAGTCAAGTCTCTCTGTTACTTATTCTATCCCCTCAAAATGCATTTCTTGTTTGCAATTTGCTTGCGTTTATTACTTATGAAAGGAATATAATAATCTTGTGACAAAGATTTGAGCACAGCATAGATATATTAATAGATTATGAAACAATGGCACATCTAGTTCACGTACAGTTTCTCATTATAAACAATATTTCCACTGAAAGATACACCATTGGATTCTGAACTCCAGGCCTCATTTCTTAGTCATCTAAAGTTACAGAGGTTTCATGAAATCTTCAGACTTTCCGGTATGAAATAATAGATGAAAGAGAATAATAAAAGATTTTTTGGCCTATTGAATAGACTAAAGAGAATAATAAAAGTATGTTGGCCTGTTGAATTGTTGACTGATTGTGACTTTTATAGAGAGGACAGTTAAAGTAGCTGTTAAATTGAAAAGATTCTCTATGAAATGTTAAAAAAAACTGCAAGTGAAACAACAAAAAAGAATAAGAAACAGGATGCACTGAGCATAATACAGCTACTAAGTAGCAGAGCTGAGATTCAAGCCCACACACATCTTCCTAGCTGCCTTTCTGATTAAAATGCACAGCTATGAATGATTCCAATGAGAGAAAAAAATATAGGATACAAAATTGAATTTCAGATGTACAACATAACATTTAGACTGTTTTTTGATAATTTCATATATGAATACAATATATTTTCATTATAACTACTCTTCTCTTCCCTCTCAACTCATTCCATGTCTCACATATTCTGCTCTCAAATTCCTGTCCTCTTCCTCTATAATTATTATTGTTATATACACACATGCATATATGTATTCAATGTGTATGTATGTATATATGTATCTACTGGGTCCAGTTACTGCTGTCCATTTGTATTGGAGTGTAGGCACTGCTACTTTGGTATGGGTAACCTATGAGGGGGCATGTCTCAAGAAAACTGACTTTTCCTCCCTCAGCAGCCATGAACAACCTATATAGCTCAACTAATGGTGAGTCCTTGAGTGCCCTTCCCCCAGTCATACTGAAATGTTCACGGGTATATCTTGTACACATAAACAAATAATTGGGAGTTTATGGGTACAACCTCTCTTTCATGTCCAGAAGACACTATTTCTCAGCAGTGCTCTTAGTACTCTGGCTTAGTACTCTGGCTCTTTTAAGCATTCTGTTCACTCATTTAAGATATTCCCTGTATCTGTAGAGACTAACACATTTTTAATGTGGGCATATCATTTTTTTCACCTTCTGCAAGCTTGGTCCTTTTTTAATTAATTAAATTTTCAAATTTAATTTTACATTCCAACCACAGTTCTCCCTCCCACTGCTCCTCCTGACCTCTGCTTCTTCCCCCTTCCTCCTATTCACTCCTTCCAATAGGTAAAGGCTTCATGGGGAGTCAGCAAAGCCTGGCATATTAAGTTGGGGCAGGACCAAGGTCCTCCCTGTGCAGTAAAGCTGAGCAAGACATCTCACCATAGGGAATAGGCTCCAACAACTAGCTCACATACCAGGGATAGATCCTGGTCCTACTGGCAGTTCCCTTCAGATAGTCCAAGCTTCACCACTGTCTCCCACATGCAGAAGGCTAGTTTGGTCCCATGGAGGCTCCATAGCTGTCGGTCTAGAGTTCATGAGTTTCCACGAGCTTGGGTCAGCTGTCTCTGTAGATTTCTCCATTATGATCTTAACCTCCCTTGCTCATATATTCCCTCCTCCCTCTTTGACTGGATTAGCAGAGTTCAGCCTGGTGCTTGGTTGTGGATCTCTGCACCTTTTCCGTCCTTATGTGAGCATAACTTATGTAACATCTTTTGTGTGTTTGCAATTCAAATTTAATTGACCATTCTGTAATGTCCGGTACGGAATTCAGTATATTACTACTGTTTATCTTCTGTCATAAAATATAAAGGATACAGTCTGTGTCTTGGTTTCAAGCCCACATTTGATCCTCAAGGAAAGGGATGTCTAAAGTGTTTTTTTTTTTTATTGTTAGTAAAGTGCTTACCTTCCAAATATAAGGGCCTGAGCACAACCTCATAACCTATGTGAAAAAGGCAAGGTATGCTGGTCTGCACTTGTATGGAGAGGTAGAGACAGATGAAACCCTGTGCTCACTGGCCAGTCAAACTAACCTGATGTAGGATGTCCTTCTGTCTATGCGTTGCTTTTATTGGCTGATGAATAAAGCTGTTTTGACCAGTGGTTTAGCAGAGTAAAGTCAGCAAGGAAATCTGAAGGGAGATATGTATCAGGAGTAGGCAGAATCAAAGCGACACCATGTAGTTGCAGAAGGAGAAAGTTGCTAGAATGTTACCAGTAAGCCTAGTTCTGAGACAAACAGTTATGTAGTACCATACTTGTCTTCAAACACACTGAGACAATGGGGATGTTCTATCGGGAACTCACCAAGGCCAGCTGGCCTGGATCTGAAAAAGCCTGGGTTAAAACCGGACTCACTGAACATAGAGGACAATGAGGACTACTGAGAACTCAAGAACGATGCAATGGGTTTTTGATCCTACTGCATGAACTGGCTTTGTGGGAGCCTAGGCAGTTTGGATGCTCACCTTACTAGACCTGGATGGAGGTGGGTGGTTCTTGGACTTCCCACAGGGCAGGGAAACTTGACTGCTCTTTGGGTTAACAAGGGAGGGGGACTTGATTGGGGGAGGGGGAGGGAAATGGGAGGCAGTGGCGGGGAAGAGTCAGAAATCTTTAATAAATAAATAAAAAATTAAAAAAAGAGTTAGTTATGATTCAAGCTTGAACATTTTGAACATCATGTCAGAGGGTTCTTTTACCTACAGTAACATTCAGTTTTAATAGGCAGTCACTCCATCTGGTTCTAGCTTGAATATCTTAGCCAATGTTTATGACCTTGATCTTCAATGGTAACTCAGTGTTCAGAGTTTCGGTAAGAGCCAATGTTTATGACCTTGATCTTCAATGGTAACTCAGTGTTCAGAGCTTCGGTAAGCATTATCTCCTTCACTGTGTTCTGTCTCTGCTAGTTTTCCACTGACCTCATGATGGAGGAAGGTCATTGACTAATAAAGAAACTGGCTTGGCCCATTTTATTGGTTAGAACATAGGTGGGTGGAGTAAACAGAATAGGATTCTCGGAGGAAGAGGAAGTGAGCTCAGACCCGACAGCTCTGCTCTCTGGAGCAGAGACGCCATGCTCAGCTCTCCCGGGTAGACGCGATAGCTTTGCTCTCTGGAGCAGACGCCAGACTCCACTCTCCCAGGCAGCTCCGACCCAGGATGGACGTAGGCTAGAACCTTCCCGGTAAGCGCACCTTGGGGTGCTACAAACAATTATTAGAAATGGGCTAGTTCAGGTGCGAGAGTAAGCTGAGAAGAGGCTAGATAGAAATGGGCCAAGCAGTGTTTAAATGAATACAGTTTGTGTGTTGTTATTTCGGGCATAAGCTAGCAGGTGGCTGGGGTGCTGGGGACGCAGCCCCGCCACTCCTATTTCAACAACCTCAGAAAGTTCTTTCTGTTTGTTCAATGTCATTGGATAAGAGTTCATAAAACAAAGGGCATTGGTAACTGATGCCATGATTTAAAGGCCCAAAACAGTTCCATGCATAGACTGTAGGAAAAATTACTGTCTGAACCCCGATGCATCTGTTATGCTGTTGAATCCTATTTGCACTGCCCTCATTATTGGATAGAGAACATCTCTTATGTCTCATTTTGATGGAGGAAGGACATTGGTTAATTATAATAAAGAAACTGCCTTGGCCCATTTTATTGGTTAGAACATAAGTGGGTGGAGTAAACAGAAGAGAATGTTGGGAGAAAGAAGCTTAGTGGAGGAGTCGCCATGATTCTCCCACTCCAGACAGAAGCAGGTTAAGATCCTCCCTGGTAAGCCACCTCGTGGGCTACACAGAATATTAGAAATGGGTTAGAACAATATGTAAGAGCTAGCCAATAAGAGGCTGGAACTAATGGGTCAGGCAGTGTTTAAAAGAATACAGTTTCCGTGTAATTATTTTGGGTAAAGCTAGCCGTGCGGGCGGCCGGGTGCCAGGAACGCAGCCCTGCCACTCCTATTACTACATCATTTGTGTATCCTGTTTGTCCAGTTCCTTCAGTCACAAAGACTAAGATTTGCTTGCTTATTATTTTCCTTCTATGCCTATTGCAACTTCTTGGTTAGAGGAATTTCTAGAACCGAGGCAGGAATGAGAATACATCAGATCAAAAGAAATTCTGAGGAAATAACAGTGGTATTGCCTTGGCTTCCCTGACCTAACAACTTCATCCTTACACTTTAAGAATCCTTTGATGATAGATTCTTGAATTATTCCTGTGATATTTAGAAGAAAGGAAGTGAATTTACAGCATTTAGTCATATAATTAGACATATATCAGGAGAACTAATACTAAGCTTCCTCTTCTTTATTGTTCCTCAGCTACTGAATATCTCTAAATATAACATCATTATACTCCTGAGCATTCCTGCAAGCAAATGGTCCATTGTTAACAAAGATATCAGAGAAGACAAAATTTATTTTCATATATTACACAGAGCACATAACTAGCTCAATGTCCAAATTCTAAGTTTTTGTTTTCTACCTTATTCAATTACAATGAGTCATATGTAAATCACTGATTTGTGATGGAAATTTCTGACCCTCACAATGAATTCCACATGCAATAGAAAGAATGTGTTAATCTTGTGAGAGTTCTTACCTTGCAAATTTATGCAAGGGTTAGGGCGAGTTTTGAAATGTATTGATTTTGAGATTTTTCTCCATCACTAGAAGCAGTTATTTCAGATTCTACCTCTATCCTAAACAGAGGTTGACTGCGACCAGTTTTGAAGTGACTAAGATAGTAAAGCAGCCTTTATTTTCATTTAATCCCTTTGTTTACAACTCCACTTATTTTATTCTAATGGTAATAATAGGGAAATAATAATATGATCTCTTATAATATTCAGTCATTTATTATATTGATTCTGAGGCTGAATTTGTACTTCTTAAGTTCAGTGGAAAGCTAACGTAAGACTGATTTTTATTCTGATACTCTGGTTGCTATGACAACTAGGTTATGTTCTCTAAAGGCAAAAGATAAAAACAGTTTGCCAGAATATTTATAAGCATCTATAGCAATCTTTTTGGTATGTATCACTTTAAGAGAGACACATACACACAGAGACAGACAGACAGACACACACACACAGAGAGAGAGAGAGAGAGAGAGAGAGAGAGAGAGAGAGAGAGAGAGAGAATGTATGAATGTGTGTTTCTGTCTGACAAATCTGGTTTTTATTCTTTCCCTCACCTTCCCACCCCTGCTCCAACCATGGAACTTGAGAGCCACTGGCTACTCATGAGAAGCAATGCAAACAGCTGAGTCACCAGTTACTCGGCCACTTCCCTTCTTTCTGTGGCCTAAAATAATCCAGCACCTGTGCAGGGAGTGTCCAGTTAGACTTTGATTCTCGACATTGAATTCTGCTGGTAGACAAGAATACATTTTTGAGACTGTAAAGATATTAAGTGAATTTTCTAATTTTAAAAATGTTTATAATAATTTTTTAAATATTAGTATTATATTCTAATTTTTTTCCACCAAAATGGAAATGGGTACTACTAAGGAAAACAAAATGCTTAAAACCCTAAATTCTCCCTCAATTGTCTTACAAATCCTACCCCAAAGTCATTATCAAAAGTTTCTTAAGAAGAAAGAGACTTGGGGAAGTGACAAAAAAAAAAACTAAATATTTTTATATTTGAATAGAGAGACAATTCTGGAAAAGTAACAAGTCTGTGGGCTGAATAAAGGAAGATAAGATTCATTTCAACGGGGGGTCTGTTTGGACAGAATTCTCTCAGTTGTGATTCCCCAGTGAAGAAATAGTCCTCTTTTCTGGTTGAAAGAGTATATCTCTCACAACAAAGCTTGGATTTTCTGACTGCAGAAAGCAATAGGAGGATTCAAATGCTCCTGCGTCTGCTATTTGTCATCTGCCTTTTGCTTATTCTGAAGTGGGCGGTGTTTGCAGTGTCATGTTTTACATGTTTCTCAATTGCCCTGTATCATTATGAAATGTAGTAATTATACTAAAAACATTTACTTGCTCATCTTAAGCAAAAAAAAAAAAAAAAAAACATTCACTCAACAATTCTTAAATTTCAAGAGATTACATAGTGAAATTACTCACTTCAGTGACATGGATTATAAAAAAAATGATAAAAATAAACTCAAGTCTATGAACACTACTGTAAATGTGGACACATTTTAAAGAAATGTAAAAATGCTAGGAAAGTCACACTTGCAATTTCTTAAGTTTGTGTGTCTCTACATTCCTGTGCGTGGGGATGTGTGGGAGTGTGGAGGTGTTTGTGGGTTGGGGGGGTGGGGTGTATTCAGATACACATGCTACTGTAAGCCAGTGGACAATCTTCTCTAGTGTTGATTCCCAGATGTCATCCAACATGCATTTTGAGACAGAGTCCTACCTGTCCTAGAAAGGCCAGATGGCTTTGGTCTCTTTAAATATATTTTAAAATTTAGAAGTTACCTCACAAAGTAATGGTCCTCCTTTTGGCATTTCCACACATTATTTTCTTTGTGTTTTCTTCTGACTCACCCCCTTATCTACTGCCCTGTCTCATTCCTCCTATTCCTCTCTCCCTAGGCTTCTTTCACCTTAAATATAATGCCCCATTCTGCTTTAATGTCATGCTCACATGTCGTCCATTAGCCTCTCCTTCTATTCCTTTGTCCCACTCCCTTAAGAGCACTATCTCTTCATGGTCTTCTTCTAACTTCACAACCTCCAACATACATACAAAAAAAAAAAAGAAAGAAACAGAGAAAGCCGGGCGGTGGTGGCACATGCCTTTAATCCCAGCACTTGGGAGGCAGAGGCAGGCAGATCTCTGTGAGTTCGAGGCCAGCCTGGTCTACAAGAGCTAGTTCCAGTACAGGAACCAAAAAGCTACAGAGAAACCCTGTCTCAAAAATCAAAAAGAAAGAAAGAAAGAAAGAAAGAAAGAAAGAAAGAAAGAAAGAAAGAAAGAAAGAAAGAAAGAAAGAAAGAAAGAGAGAATGAGAGTAAGAGAGAGAACAAGGAGAGAAGAGAAAGTATTTAAATTAAAAATGAAACTCTCCTGCTGTCTCATGGGTATGCTTCCCTTGCTGTCTAGTTGTGTACACAATACTTGGCATCACATGATTTTTTTTATTTATAACTCTGCATATTATTATAGATGATATTAATTTATTAAAATGTGATGTATGATAGGATAGGGTATGTGTACATTCATGTCTATAATTTAAAATATGCCTAACAAAATTATTTTTAAGCTATGTAACAAGAGAAAGTAAAGTGTACAGAAAAGAAAATGAGAAAAAAAGGTAGCAAACAATCTCATGTCAGAAATGAAATGACATTAAAATCAGAATCTTATCAAGCTTCAGATAAACTTTCCATCTCTTCCCAAATGTCTTAGTGCTCTATCACTGTGAAGACACCATGAACACAGCACCTCTTCTAAAGGAAAACATTTCATTGGAATTAGTTCACGTTTTTCGAGGTTTACATCATTATCATCATGGTGGTGAACATGGGGGCATAAAGGCACACATGCTAGAGAAACAGCTTGAGAATCCTGCATCTGGTTCCACAGGCAGTAAGGAAAGAAGAGAAACACTGGAACTGGCTTGGGCTTTTGAAAAGCCCATCTACAGTGACATACTTCCTCCAATAAGGTCACACCTACAGCACAGCCAGACCTCCTAACGTTTTCAAGTAGTACAATCTCTGATAGGTTAGCATTCAAATGTAAGAGCCTGAAGGGTCCATTCTTATTCAGACTACCACACCAAAGACTTAGATTGTTTATGTACATAATAAGGTGACATAGAAAACTGGGATATACAGTGACTGAAGGTCCATGAGTGATTTCATTCGAATTTGAAAGTTCTAGATTTAATTAACATTTGTCAATATGTTTTACTTTTCAGAAGAAAATAGAAATGAAAAGGTTATATAATGATTTGAAAGGAAGTGATGAGACACTACATGTCAAAGTTTAAAAGTCATGAAGGGGTAATGAATACTTAAGAAACATGAGTACCTAATTTAGTTACATATAAAAAATAAGTGAAATTAGAGTTCCTCAATTCTGCCTGGTATAAACTTCAGAAGTAAAAAGTTCATTACAAACAGGGATCCTTAAGACTCAAAACAAACATTACTGTATAGGTTTTATATTTCTCATGATTGAATTAAGAAAAAATATAGAATGGTCCCACTTATGATCATTAATTATTGCCAGATAAGCTATTGCTTCACAAGAACAGTGTCCATTAATATGTTTATTTCCCTATTTGGACCTGAGGGGTACAAAGGGCACATTTGCATTCCCCATCGCACCTGTGACAAATGTTACATATGCATGTATTATGAGCAGGCAATTTCAATGCTCATAATTACAGGCTCTGATGCTCCTGTGGTTCAGATGTGGCTCCTGGCACCGGGGATTACCTTCAGTCTTTGCCCTGGATATTTTTAAATCCCACGGTGTCCTTTTTTGTCCTCCAACCATAGCTAGCATAGAACAATGTTGACTTTTTGGGGTCTCAGGAAAAGAGACCAGGAGACAGACCAGATGAGGAAAACACTTATCGCCATTCTCCCCTGAGTAGCAGGGACATGCTTAACCCCCAATAGCCTTTCCAGGTTGTTCTCTGGTGGAAAAGGCTACCCAGAGAGCTGCAACACTATTTCATACTCAGAAGAGGCCAAGAGCCAGGATGCCATTGGTTACCCAACTTCTCGTATCTTGACAGACAGAGGCTGGCAACTATTCTAGACTTTGACATGATGATGCTGCCCAGGCAGGGCCTTCCTCTGTATCCCAGGGAAACATGGGGGACTCTTATGCTTATTAGCTTCTTTGCTCACAGTTGTGACAAACAGAGAGAGCCTTAACAGTTGAGCCATCTCTCCAACAATTAGTGAAAAAAAAGATGAGAATTTTAAGGAAAATGGTGATATGGGATTTCCCTCTATATAACTGTGATGACCATTAATGAATAAAGAACCTGCTTTGGGCCTGTTGATAGGGCAGAACATAGGTAGGCGGGGAAAACTAAATGGAATGCTGGGAGGAAGAAGGCAGAGTTGGAGAGATGCCATGTATCCGCTGATAGATGTACTGGAACTTTGCTGGTAGGACGTGACCACATGGTGATACACAGATTAATAGAAATGGGTTAAATTAAGACATAAGAGGTAGCCAATAAGAGGCTAGAGCTAATAGACCAAACAGTGATTTAATTATACAGTTTCTGTGTGGTTATTTCAGTTCTGGGTGGCCAGGACAAACAAGTGGGCCTCCCTGCTACAGAGTGGGGAAGGGTAGATGGGCCATGGCAAGTCTTAAGCTCACAATAGTCCTCCCTCAACTCGATGACTGATGGAGGCACAGATGTGAGCCAGCAAGCACTCACAGAGGGCTTGTTTGTTCCTCTGTTGTCTTTTAAATGGGAAAGGTGATAAAGTATCTCATGTCAGCAAGGTTGGCAACAAACTCAGCATGTGGCAAGCAGGGGCTCTTGCTGAAGTCTTCATCCTCCTGCTTTCTCTTCCCAGTTCTTAGGATGATTACATGCTTCATGAGGCCAGCCTCCCTTCTCCCTAATTAATAGACTGGGACTACAGTCCCTGCTTGGTGCCATTCACACTCAGACTTGCTCTTCTCTCTCACTTAAACATCTCTCAGAACACTCTGCAGACATACCAATGACTCACTAAAGCCCAAGGCAATTTTTAATTCAGTCAAACTGACAAGGGAATTATCCATCATAGTCATGAAATGAATAACAAGGACAATTGTATCTGCTCTTTAAATCAGGGAGAAGTGGCTCTTAACGCTACACTGAATAACGTATCTAGAGACAGTGATGCATGTCTGTGCTGCTGGTCCAAGCCATACGTTTGCGTCCCAAAAGATCTTCATCGAGCACAGTGGATCTCAACTGTGGGTCTCAGCCTCTTTGGAGGTCACATGTCAGATATCCTGCAGATCAGATATTTGCATTAAGGTTTATAACAGTACCAAAATACAGTTAAGAAGTAGCAATGAAATAATTTTATGGGGTGGGGGTTCACAACATACTGAGTATTAAAGATTCATAGCTTTGGGAAAGTTGAGAATCACTGAGCTATCTCTCTAAGCTGTGGAGACTGTGGGAAAAGGCATACTCCAAGAATGAGACTGGAGTTACTCTGTCATTGATTTATTGACTTATCTGTGTCGTTTGTCCTGGGAGAAGCAGAATTCAGCATTTGGCTGCTTCCGTGGCACCTGGAGACTATGACAACTCTCTCTTCTAACATCATGGCATTGGGCTAAAGTGTCCCGAGGAGTCAGAGATAGCTTATCCATGTGACTTACACCCCTGGGGGCTTCAGTTACAATAACATATCACTTCACAGTTTATGTATTACCCGGAAGACCATCAAGTCCCCTAATTTCAGATTCTGACACTTTCTCTGCTACTGCCTTACTTCCATAGAGCTACATGAGTCATAAGAGAGACCTTTGAATCTGTTTCTGTGCTAAGGTTTTGAGAATAAAATTATTATACCATGGGAAGGAGTTCTCCATCTTGTGACTCAGGGACTTAGGCAATGTGTCCATCCACTGCCACAGTGATTTATGTCGGGATTAACACAGTCTAGCAGGGAGCAGAGCTAGCTTATCTCTGGTGTCTGATTGGTGACTGCCAGGACTTCCCCTGACAAGTCAGTCAGAAGGAGATGAAGTTCTGGTTGACTACTGGGAGCAAACAGCAGAAGCCTCTTCTCATGGGAGTCACTGAGGCTCATAATAAAGGGAATGCTATACATTCTTATATAACTTTGGCATCCTTGAGTCTAGGTGTTAGTACTGTTAACCAACTATCAGAGCAAGTTGGGAGTATACCAATGGTGGCATACTCTCCCAACCACGCAGGGAAAATGTTGGAATGAAATAATCCCCCGGAATGAGTCTGAAGGGAAATTAGAGCCTAAGGACAATCCAAATTTTATGCCATTACATAGTGTTTAAAATATCATGTCTCTTAAAAATTTCATAACATGCTGCAGGTAGGCTGCAACCATCGACTGGACTATGTAAGCTATAATTCCCACTCCACCTCCAAATCCTCCTATCACCTGCCACCTCAGAGGTACTCTAAATCACAGGCTGAAACTACATAGAGAGAACCAGGAGGTGAGTGATCATGCAACCAGCAGGATACCCCATGCTCTAGGCCTTCTATACTGGGGCAAAACCCGGGACCCTCCCCCACCTGCCTCAGCTTCTCTAGTCAACCAGCAGGCAAGCTTCCTGCAGGTAGTCTTCTCCAACACTCCACCCATCGATCACACCATATAGATGCAAGTAACACTCCTCCATGAAATCCTGCCATCCCCCCACAACCTGAGAGGAACTCTGAAGTAAAGCCTGCAACTACACAGGGAGGATCAAGAGAGGAACTCTGAAGCACAGGCTGTGACTTCTCCGAATGGACCAAAATAGTAAAGCAAGAGAACAGACCAAGAGAGCTGGCCAACGGAGACCACACTGGCTCCCTGAGACACAGACAGTGACAGTACAGAGCAGACCAAGAACAGTTCCCAAAGACACAGACAGAAACTGCAAAGATTGGACCAAGAGGCAAAGACACTGTCAGCAAAAAATTGGGTGGGTGGGTGGGTGTCAATGCAAGAATTCATTGAACAACCTAAAAAACAACATGGTAACATCAAACCCAATGGTTATACAAAAGGAAGACTTGATCATCCTAACTCAGAAAAAATGGAAGAAAATGATTTTAAATGTAACTTTATGAGGATAATGGAGACCTTTAAGGAGGAAATGAAAAATTCCTTTAAAGACATAGAGGAAAAGACAAACACAAAATGGGAGAAATCAATAAATCTCTTAAAAAAAAAAACAAGAAAACCAAGAAAAAAACAATCAATCAGGTGAATCAAATATTAAAGGCTTGAGGATTAAAATTGAGGCAATAAAGAAAACACAAACCAAAGGATTCTTGGAAATGGAAAATCTGGGTAAATGAATGGGAACCAAAGAGGTAAGCATAACCAACAGAATAAAAGAGATGGAAGAGAGAACCCAGGTGTTGAAGACACTATAAAGGAAATAAATCCATAAGTCAAAGAAAAATATTAAATCTAACAAATTCTTAACACAAAACATCCAGGAAATCTGGGATACCATGAAAAGACCAAACCTAAGAATAATAGGAATATAAGGAGAACTCCAGCTCAAAGGCACAGAAAATATATTCAACAAAATCACAGAAGAAAACTTTCACAACCTAAAGAAGGCTACCCCTATGAAGATATAAGAAGCTTAGAGAACATCAAACAGACTGAACAACAACAACAAAAAAAAAACTTCACTTTACCATATAACAATCAAAATGAAAAACATATAGAATGAAGAAAGAATAAAGAAAAAGCTGCAATGGGAAAAGGCCTAGTAACATATAAAGGCATACCTGTCAGAATTACACCCTAATTCTCAAGGGAAATCATGAAAGTTGGAAGGTCCTGGGCAGATGTGTTACAGACACTGAGAGACCACAGATACAAGCCCAGAGTACTATACCTAGCAAAGCTTTCTATCACCATTGATGGGAAAAACAAGATATTCTACAACCACACAGATTTAAACAATACATATCCACAAATCCAGCCCTACAGAAAGTACTAGAAAGAAAACTCCAACCCAAGAAAGCTAATTGTGTACGTAAAAATAAAAGAAATCAGGCAACAGATAACCTCACACCAACAAACCCCCCAAAATAGAAACACACAAACCCTACCACCAAAAAATAACAGGAATTAACAATCACTGGTCATTAACATCTCTTAATATCAATTGACTAAATTCACTTATAAAAAGACACAGGCTAAGAGAATAGACATAAAAGCAAGATCCATCCTTCTGCTACATAAAAGCAACACACCTTAACCTCAAAGACAGACACTACCTCAGAGAAAAGTGTTGGGAAAAGATTTTCAAATCAAATGGACCTAAGAAACAAGAGGATGTATCTATCCTAATATCAAACTAAAATCAAGATGAAGTCTTAGTTCTGAATATCTATGCCCCAAATAGAAGAGCACACACATATATAAAAGAAACGTTACAAAAGATGTAATTGCACATCAAACTCCACACAGTAATAGTAGGAAATTTCAACAACCCACTCTCCCAAAGGACAGGTCAACCAGGCAGAAACTTAACAGAAAAACAGATGCAATGACTCAAATGGACTTAACAGACATGTATAGAACATTTCACCCAAACCCCAAAGAATAAACCTTCTTCTCAACAACTCGTGGAACCTTCTCTAATACTGATCACAAACTCGGTAACAAAGCAAATCTCAACAAATACAAAAAAAATATTGAAAAAAAAACCCTGTATCTTATAGGATCAACATGGTTTAAAGTTAGAATTTAACAGCAACACTAATTGCAGAAAGCCTCCAAACTCATGAAAATTGAACAGTGCTCAATTGAACCACCCTTGGATCAAGGAAGAAATAAAGAATGAAAGTAAAGACTTCCTAGAATTGAATGAAAATGAAGGCACAATGTACTTAAATGTCAAGGTAGGAAAAGGACAGACATGGAGTAAGGAAAGATATATCTTGATCAAAGGAGCTCTTTGGGGGCTAGCAAGAAACCTGGCACTAGAGAAATTCCCAGGAATCCACAAGTACGACCCCAGCTCAGACCCTAAGCAATAGTGGAGAGAGTGCCTGAACTGGCCTTGTCCTGTAGTCAGACTGATGACTGTCTTAAATATCACCATAGAACCTTCATCCAGCACTTGATGGAAACAGAGGCAGAGACCCACAGTACAGAATTGGGCTGAGCTCCCAAGGTCCAGTTGAAGAATGGGAAGAATGAGAATATGCACAAAGAGGTCAAGACCATGATGGAAACACCCAATGAAACTGTTTACCTGAGTTAATGGTATCTCACCAAATCCAGCCAGACAGTAAAAGAACCAGCATAGGACCAAACAAGAATCTCTGAATGTGGGTGCCAATTGTGTGGCTGGGGCAGACTGTGAGGCCACTGGCAGTGGCATCAGGAGTTATGCCTACTGCTTGTACTGGCTTTTTGGAACTCATTCCCTTTGGGTGGATACCTTGCTGGTCCTAGGGTTCTTTCTCAAAGCAATGTGCCTTCTCCTCTCTGAGGAGTGGATAGGGGTGGGGTGGGGTGTGAATGGTGGAAGGGATGGGAGGAGGGTACAGAGAAGGAACTGGGATTCATATGGAAAATGAAAAAGATAGTTTGTTTTCTTTTTAAAAATTAAAAAAATCTCATAATATAAACATAGCTAGTTTCATCTTGTGTGTGGTACCTCATGTCTTTACTTGATATGACTTGAATGAATGACTGCTCCATGATGGACCTCTCCATGAGAAAGAATGGCATAGATCCTCCCCGTTATGCTTACATACTCTAATGCAGGATAAACACAGCATGCCTGTGTTTACGTGAGCTCTCAATTCAACTGTTACCTGAGAAATGAATCAGCTGTATTTAGAGGAATAATGTTTTAAATTTTGAATCAATTAGCGAGCAACAGAGAGTCAGTGATGTCATTGTGTCTGTGTGAGCCGCGTTTGGCTATTGACGTATTAGTTTTAGGATGCAGGTCCTTGCTTCTTCCTGTTGTGTGGGAGGGAGAAAGATTCTGCCAGCTCTTGCTGAGAGAGGCCTGAAGAGGCTGAGTCACCATCACAGATTATCCTTGCTTGCTTCCGTGACTTCAGGTGAGAGGGCTGCTGTGCTAGGCAGCCTTTGAGTGTTTGCTTTCATGAATCACATGTTTCTGAACTTCTACAAGCAAGCATCCTTTTCCTCAAGGCTTTTTTCTGTGGCCTTTTTAAAAATGAGTCATGAGCCTGTGCTGTATCCAGGGGTAGAACACTTGCCTAGCATGTTGGAGACCGTGGATTCACTCCTGATTAATGAAAGACTACCACTAACTTGGATCATAAGTCACTGAAATTACAGTAGGCATAATATCCCTTATGGCAGGTTAAGAAACACATTCATAATTATTGTTAGAATGGAGAATGTGGCACATTTTTCAGTGGTGCACCAGGTAGGACTTATTGCTAACTTAAATGTAAACTTAAGATTTTACTTATTTGTAATTAATATCTTCTGTGAAAGCATAAATCAATTTTCTCCTATTTTCTGTCACTTGATATAACAACCACACTGGCTCCATGTCTCGGAATAATTGACTAATTGAAACTTCATGATTTTTTGTGTACTTTTAGCTTTGTTTTTGTTTAATTTTTGTCATATGGCATTTAATTTTGTTCTTATTTATTTTATTTTATCTTATTTTATTGAGAACAGAGAGAAATCATAAAGTTTGGTGTTTAGGGGAGTGGGCAGTATCTTGGATGAGTTGGGTTGGGGAAGAATTTGACCTTATTATATTGTAAGGATCAATTATATTTTAAAATAATTATACCAAGTGACTTAGTGGGTTTAAGAATAGGATATGCCTTTGGGAATGTACTGTGATAGGGGGATTTGGGAGAAATTTAGGGAAAGTGAATAGAGTGTAGATTTGTTAAAACATATCTTACTAGAGTCTTAAATTCTCAAGCAATAGAAATTATTCTTTTACTACTTTCACATGTAATATATAATGTACTTTGATCACATTTCCCCCATTATAATCTTTTATTCTGTTTCTACTCCCACAAAACTCTTCATCTTACTGAAACATTCCCTCTCTATCTTCATGTCTTTTTTCTAGCCTGCTGCATTCAATTTTAATTGCATGAGCATAGGTGGATAAAGGTAACTTAATAGTGACTACGTTGCCAAGGAATATGATTCTCTCTTCCCCAGTATCTATTAACGGCCTATTGTTCCTGAGGGATGCATGACGTCATGTGAGTTTCTCCCTTAATATGATGGAATGATGGTGGTTCCACAGGTAACTACTACTGTGTGTTCATGGATGCAGTAGTGATGTCATACTTAGAATACATTAATCCACAGTACTCCTTCCTGAAATACATATGACAATATAGCATACCTGGCCCTGGAATTTTTGTTGAATAAGGGAGGACTTCGAGGAGAAATATTATCTACCCCTCAAAACTATTATTTAAATTATTTTCTTAACTAGCTTACTACTGTTTTTAAAAGCTATACAATTTCCCCCCATTGCTCAACTCTGCCATAATACTAGAATTGCATTGGGCTAAAAACTGAGGGTCACTGAGTGCCAATATATTTTATTAGGAAAGCAAATAGAGACATGGCAAGCCAGCCTGCGCTCTCAGTCCATTCATTTGTTAACTGATGTTAGAAAAGAACGGATGTTTGAAAGTTTTGCAAATTTTACTGTTTATTCTCTTTATTTTAATGTCCCCATTGTTTTGCATATTGTGCCACAGTAGAGAATGACTTTGGAAATTAGAATTCTGTGTGTTTTCTAGCCACTTAATTAGATCTCTCTATGATAGTCCTGTGTGTGTGGCATTGTAGTTTTCTTAGAAATGGCTCTTTTGTGTTCGTTTTTGTGCATGGCACCAGATAGTCTTAGTGACAGGATTAAGACTCAATGTTCCATGTTGTTTGTACTTAAATTATGCTTAATGACAATCGGGTATCAGTGAAGAAGTGTTTGAAAATATGAATCTAATATTTATCATATATGCCCATGATGCATGTTGATTTCCCACATCAATATTTTCCTTTGATTCCTGGCTGCTGTACCAGTTTGTTCACTGATAATGTTATAGGGAAATGGAATAATCCTGAAAGGGAGAGAGGAGCAGATCACAGGTCCCTTCCTGCATGCCTTTTGTTGCCAACCCAACAAAGGTGTCCTGTACCAGGATAATACTTTTTGTTTGGGGATCAGAAAAATCAGAGGCACTTTCTTTTAACTTTAGTGGTATTTAATTTTGTAAAAAAAAATTCTGTATATAAAGAGTGGCACAAATTCTTAGCATCTCTATTTTATAAATTTGTACTTAAATTTTAATTTGTCTGCCAACATTATAGCTCTTCCTAAGTGACCATGAAGCAGAAATTAAAAAATGCCGCTTAATGACTTGCTCCCTCTTGTATGCACAACTTCTCTTATACATCACAAGCCTACCCACTAGGGCTGGCACTTCCCACAGTGGGCTGGGCCTCCTACATCAATTAGTAATCAAAAAATGCCCCCAAGGACATACCCACAGGCCACTCTTATTTATTCATTTATTTTGCATCCTGACCAGTTTCCCCTCTCTCCTCTCCTCCCATTCCTTCCCCTGGCCCCACCCCAATCTATTCCTCCTCTGTTTCTGTTCAGAAAGGGGCAACCTCCGACAGGCTTTGCTGTTGTTGTTGTTATTTTGAGGCAAGATTTCTGTGTGTAGTCCTGCCTGTCCTGGAACCTGCTTTGTAGACCAGGCTGGCCTAGAACTCACTGAGATCTGCTTGCCTCTGCCTCCCCAGTGTGCTGGGATTAAAGGTGTCCAACACCACTGCCCAGCACAGGCCAGTCTTAGGAAAACAATTCTTTTGTGGTAGTTTCCTTTTACAGGTGTGTCCAACACAACAAACATACTTCAAATAATAGTAAAAAAAATATTAACTTGCAGCAACATTTCTAGAGTATTTGCTAGATGATCTATGGCATTTGGGGGAAAGATTATTACCTAAAATGGCATATTTCATTTAAACTATTTATATGCATATATACATGCACCTAAATATAATATATTATATATATTTAAATAAAATAATATGTTTACCTATGACATTTTCAATAAGTCTTTGTGCCTTTTTCCTTCCCCCTTTCTATATTGCCTTCTTTCCTCACCCTCAGTTAGAGTCACCCCATTTTCCCATTTCCTTTCTAATAACACCTGTGTCCCACCAGCCTCCTGCCTAGAGCTCTCTCCCATGGTCCCTCTGACTTTCCTGAGTTTTGTGGTTACTCTAGGTTATATAATTACATCTAAAGTTTCAGAGCTAAAATCCATAAATTAGAAACCACATCCAGGCTTTGTCTTTTTTGGTGTGGGTTTCCTCACTCATTGTGGTATTTCATGATTTATTTTTATTCACAGCTTAATAGAATTCATTTGTCTTGGTTATGGAAGTCCAAGAGATACCCAAAGCAATATAGCCTATTGCCATTACCCCTTGGTTGCCTCTCAGATCCTCAAGGTAAGACCTATTACTTATGTTTTTGTTTGACTTGAGAATAGAAACTGCTTAGGGAAGAAACTTCAGGAAAGATTGATATCATTAGCTTTGTTCAAGAGAGCTTCCATCTTATCAGGCCAGTAAAGTCACCTGATCAAAGACAATGAGAAAACTACCTTCATAGAGAGAATGTCGGTAGAGCACCTTGACCTGAGTTCAGCAAATCACTGATACTATCCCAAGATATCTAATCATCTATACCCATTTACCAAATCTTCAATAGGTCATATAAACATGATCTTATGAATTTTTTTTGAGATAGGGTTTCTCTGTAGCTTTGGATTCTGTCCTGGAATTAGCTCTTGTAGACCAGACTGGCCTCAAACTCACAGACGTCTGCCTGCCTCTGCCTCATAAGTTCTGGGATTAAAGCCCTCTTATGAAATTTGGTCATTGTGAAATGAAATTTTACACACAGAAGATTGTTCTCATAAATGTTCACAGCCCCTTCATAGGAACTGACTGGGCTACCAACATCTGACCTCCAAGTATTATATGTTAGTAATGTATAAACATGATTCTAACGTTGAAAAGTATAGTAGAATACATCAATGTCATAAGAATATCTTAGTAAACAATAAGGAATTGCTTGGAACTCATCCTAAGATGACCCTTAGAAGCATGTGAACTTGGAGAAACACTTGAAGTAAATCCAGACCTTAGTATTCATTTTTTTAATTGTTAGAGTTCATATTTTAAAAATATTTTTAAGTTCTGGGTACTTTTGTAAACCAAGGACTTCTGAGAAATTTGAGATTTATTTAAACAGTTTGAGTCATGTCCAATATCCTCCTAAACATATCAACTTCTACTGAGCTGGAAAGGAGCTGAACGAGGTGACCAGGTGACTTCATGGGTTTGGCTTTGACAGAAAACCTCTATTTCTTGTTCATCATTGAAATGGAGTTGCCTCTTTTCTCAAAAAACATACTCCTCCCTCAAGTCACCTTTCCCATAGCTCCCAAGTGTATCATGTTTAGTAATTCACACTGAATAAAGGCAGATGAGAATTCTGATGGGCTGGTCAATGTGGGAAGGGCTGATTTTAAATGATGTGTCATAGTCTTCATAAAATGAGGCAGAACAGAAGACCGCAGGATAGACATGCTTGTTTACCTTGAACCTGCAGAGCAACTGTGAGAGCTCTGAAGGACTCCCCCCCCCCCATGCTGGGGAAATGAAGAGATGAATGCATCCTTATGTAACTTGTGAGTGCAGCGTGTCCGTCAGACTATTTCATCATGTGGCAAACACCTGAGGAAACAGTTTAAAAGGAGGAAGGATTTCTTTTGGTGCATTCTTTCAGAGGCTTTGTCATGGGGTTGGCTTAGGTCTGTTGCTATGGAAATGAGGAAAAGTAATACCATGGCGGTGAAAGCATGAGGCAGATGGCACTTTGAAGAATTGTATTAGTCAAGGTCCTTTAGAGGAACAGAACTGAATACATATGATTTATTAGAATGGCTTATAGGTTGTGGTCCTACTGGTCCCAAAGTGGCTGTTTGCCAATGGAAGGAACAAGAATCCAGTAGTTGCTTGATCTAAAAGGTTGGATGTCTCAAATGGCCTTCAGTATATGCCAGAATCCCAAATAAGTAGGCTCTAATGCCAGTAAAAGAATGGATTTGCCTGCAAGAGTCAGAGTAAGTAGACAGAAAGAGCAAGCTTCCTTCTTACCTGTCCTACAAATAGGCTGCCATCAGAAGGTGTGGCCTAGATAAGAGGTAGATCTTCCCACCTCAAAAGGTCTGGATTAAAGTTGTATCTTGCCACCTCAAAAAATCTGGATTAAATGTTGGCCTTCCCTCTGTAAACAATTTAATTAAAATAAACATCCAATACAGATGTCCCCAGCCCCTGGAGTTAAGGTTAATTCCATATGTAGTCAAGTTGGTAACCAAGGAGAGCCACCACGGGAACTTGGGACAATGAGAACCAGTTTATGTTTAAACATCTAGCTGGTTGGATACCTGACATGAAACAAAATAGCTAAAGTAGTACAGTGCGTGTTGGCCATGTGTGTGGGTACCTGCAGCTCTTTCCTCTTTGCATCCTGTTCTAATACATAAATTGTGCCCAGTCTTCAAGCGATTCTCAGTGTCTCTTCAGGGTGCAGTCTCTGTGCTCCCCTGGCTTTCTTGGTTTTGAAGCATGAACCTCACAGCTGCTTGCCTCATGATAGCTAGGAAGTTAGAAGATATTTTAAAAGGGGGGCAAAATTGAGAAACCCTTCTACAAGCAAGCCCAAGAGTTACCTATCTTATCTGGGTAGGACCCATCTTTAAAATATTCAACCCCTCCAAAAATAGTGCTACCAAGTGAGGTGAAGTCTTTAGCACATATGAGCTTTGGGAGAATTATTGAATTTATATTCAAATAATAACACAGGAAACACAGACTCAGGTCATCCTTGTAATCTATTGGTCACTGTAGAATATCTGAGTGACTATAAAATATTTTCTGAATTATCTGTGGTTGTTTCAGTTTTTGTTTCCTTTTAGTGTCTTGATCAAAGCATATGCTTTGTTCAACAGGTAGCCCCTTTGTATATTCTTGCAACTCCTCAGAAAGAAGGTATTGACAAGGATGCTCACAATATAGTATGGAGTATATAGTGGGAACACACACATATGCATACACACAATGAAAGTGAGCACAGCTCCTAAAACATGAAGTAGACCTCAATGTAGTGAATAGTGATGATGCAAAGTTCTATGAAAAGTAATTCAGGTATGAAATAGAGGTCAAAATATTATGTCTGTGTAAAACTGTCACTCAGATATGATGATACACATACCTGCCTTGTTCTCTTTAGGTAAAGAGTACAGAACTTCTGAGAATTGGTTCACAAGAGCATCTGGTTGGTGGACTGTTGTGTGAGCAGCGGGGCTGCGTCCCACCACCCAGCTAGCTTTACACCCAAAATAATTAATTCAGGCTTACTTCCCATGTCTGACTTCTGAGTCTGTTCCCCTCCAGTCTTCCACGTCCCTGCCTTTCCTCTGTCTGATCCCTTCCAAGCTGCCCTTTTCATATTTTCCCTCTGTCTCTTCCCCTCCAGGGTCCTCTTTCCATGTCTGACTTCTGTCTGTTCCCTTCCAGCCTCCAATTTGCTATTTCCTCTGTCTGTTCCCCAACATGTTCCCATTTCCATGTCTTACTTCTGTCTGTTCCCATTCAGGCTCCCCTTTCCATGTCTTACCTGTGTCTGTTCCCATCTAGATTCTGCTTTCCATTTCTTACTTATCTGTCTGTTCCACTCTAGCCTCCCTTTTCCATGACTGACTTCTTCCCCCCCCCCCCGTAAGTCTCCAATTTCCATGTTTTTCCTCTGTCTGCTTTCCCACAGGCTCCCCTTTCTCTGTCTTACCTCTTTCTCTTCCCCTCCAGCCTCCTCTATCCATGTCTGACTTCTGTCTGTTCCCCTCCAGCTTCCCATTTCCCTCTCTTTTGTATGTCTGTTCTGATCCATTCTCCAATTTCCATGTCTTCATACTGTCGGTTCCCCTCCCTGCTACCGTTTCCGTGTCTTACATCTGCCTGTTCCCCTCCAGGTTCCCCTTTCTAGGTCTTACTTTTGTCTGTTTTCTTCAAGACTCTGCTTTCCATGTCTTACTTGTGTCTGTTCCAACCAGGCTCTGCTGTCCAGGTCTCACTTTTGTCTGTTTTCCTCCAAGCTCCCATTTCCAAGTATTACCTGTGTCTGTTCCCCTCCAGGCTCCACTTTCCTTGTCTTACTTCTGTCTTTTCCAGTCTAGCCTCCCATTTCTTTGTCTTTCCTTTGTCTGTTCCACTCCAGGCCCCATTTCCATGTCTTACCTATATCTGTTCTTTTCCAGGCTCCCTGTTCCATGTCTTACTTCTGTCTGTTCCTTTCCAGACTCTTCTTTCCATTTTTCCTTCTGTCTCTTCCCATACAGGCTCCCCTTTCTATGCATTGCATTTATCTCTTCCCTTACAGGCTACCCTTTCCATATCTGACATCTGTCTGTTCCCTTCATGGGTCCACTTTTCTTGTCTTACTTCTCTGTCTGTTCCCCTCCAGGTTCAACTTTCTAAGACATACTTCTATTGGTTCCCCTCCTGGCTCCACATTCCATGACTTTCCTCTGTCTGTACCACTCCTGGATCCACTTTCCATGACTTACCTCTATCTGTTCCCATCCAGACTCCACTACTTGACTTCTTTCTATTACCCTCCAGGCTCCTCTTTCCATGTTCTGCCTGTTCACCTCCAGGCTCCACATTCCATGTCTTACTTCTGTTTGATCCCCTCCGGCCACCAGTTTCCATGTCTGACTTTTGTCTGGTCCACTTCAGCCTCCAATTTCCATGTCTTTCCTCTGTCTGTTCTGCTCCAGGCTCCACTTTCCATGTCTCACTTCTGTCTGCCCCCCCCCCACGCTCTACTTTCTATTTCTTACTTCTCTGTTTGTTTCCCTCTAGCTTCCCCTTCCATGACTGACTTATGTCTTTCCCCCTCAACCCTCCATTTTCACTGTCTTTCCTCTGTCTGTTCTCCTCCAGGCTCCAATTTCCTTATCTTTCTTCTGTCTGTTCCCGTCCAGGTTTTACTTTCCATGTTTTACCTCTGTCTGTTCCCCTCTAGGCTCCTCTTTCCATGTCTGAATTCTGTCTCCCTGCATGCTTCCATTTCTATGTCCTACTTCTGTTTGTTCCCCCCTAGGCTCTCTTTTCTATGTCCTACCTCTGTGTCTATTCCCCACCCTGCTTCCCTTTCCATATCTTACTGATGTCTGTTGCTCTCCAGGCTCCACTTTCCATGTCTTATTTCTGTCTGTTTCAATCCAGCTTCCCCTTTCCATGACTGACTTCTGTATGGTCCCAACTACCCTCATTCGGTCTTTTCCCCTAAGGCCTCCAATTTCGCTCTCTTTCTTCTTTCTGTTTTCTTCCAGGTTCCAATTTCCATGTCTGACTTCTGTTTGTTTCCCTTGAATCTCCAGTTTTCCTGTCTTTCCTCTGTCTGTTCCCCTCTATGCTCTACTTTCCAATTCTTACATCTGTCTGTTCCGTTCCAGGCTCAATTTTCCATGTCTGACTTCTGTGTCTGTTCCTCTCCAGTCTCCTCTGTGCATGGCTTTCCTCTGTCTGTTCCAATTTTGGCTCCCCTTTCCATGTCTTACCTCTGTCTGTTCTCCCAGGCTACCCTTTCCATTTCTTACTTCTGTCTGTTCCCCTCCTGGCTCCACTTTCCATGACTTACTTCTCTGTCTCATCACATCCTGGTTCCAGTTTTCATGTCTTACCTCTGTCTGTTTTCCTGTAGCCTTACATTTCCCTGTCTTTCCTCTGTCTGTTCACCTCCCTGCTACCCTTTCCATGACATACCTCTTTCTATACCCCTGCATGCTCTGCAGTCCATGTCTTACTTTTCTCTGTTCTCCTCCGGGCTCTCCATGTGTTACCTCTGTTGATTCTCCACCAGGGTCCAATTTCCATGTCTTACCTCTGTCTGTTCCCCTCCAGGCTCCTCTTACCATGTCTGACTTCTCTGTCTCTTCCCCTTCCAGCCTCCACTTTCCATGTCTGACTTTTGTCTGTTCCTCTCCATCCTCCAATATCCCTGTATTTTCTCTGTCTGTACCCCTCCATGCTCCCATTTAGATATCTTACTATTGTCTGTTCCACTACAGGCTCCCCTTTCTATGTCTTACCTCTGTGTCTCTTCCCCTCCCTGCAACCCTTTCCATGTCTTACCTTTGTCTCTTCACCTACAGGCTCTAATTTCCATGTATTACTTCTCTGTCTGTTCCAATCATTCTTCTTTCCATGACTGCCTTCTGTCTGTTCCCCACCAGCCTTCAATTTCCCTGTCTTCCCTCTGTCTGTCTCCCCCCCCCAAGACTCCACTTACTATGTCTTATTTCTTTGTCCGTTCCCCTGCAGGTTCCACTTTCCCTGTCTTACTTCTATTCCCCACTCGGCTCCACTTTCCCTGACTTTCCTTTGCCTGTTCCATCCCAGGCTCCCCTTTCCATGTCTTAGCTCTGTCTGTTCCAATCATTCTTGTCCTTTCTATGACTGACTTCTGTATGTTCCCCACCAGCTTCCAATTTCCCTGTCTTTCCTCTGTCTGTTCCCCTCTAGGCTCTACTTTCCATGACCTCATTATGTCTGTTCCCCCTCAAGGCTCTACTTTCAATGTCTTACTTCTTTGTCTGATACTCTCTAGGTTCCACTTTCCCTGTCTTACTTCTGTCTGTTCACCTCCAGGCTCCACTTTCCATGTCTTCCCTTTGTCTGTTCCCCTCCAGGCTCCCCTTTGTCAAGTCAGACTTCTTTGTTCGTTCCCTTCCAGCCTGCCCATTGCATGTCTTTCCTCTGTCTGTTTTCCAGGCTCCACTTTCCATTTCTTACCTCTGTCTGTTCCACTTCAGGCTCTTCTTTCCATGGCTGACTTCTGTCTGTGCCCCTCTGGCCTCTTATTTGTCTTATTTGTCTGTGCCCCTCCATTCTCCCATGTTCCATTACTCTCTTTACTATGTCTGTTTCCGTCTATGCTCCAATATCCATGCCTTACTTCTGTCTGTTCCCTCCAGGTTCCACTTTCCATGTCTTTCTTCTTTCTTTTGCCCTCCTGGCTACACTTTCCATGTCCCAATTCTGTCTATATCCTTCCAGACTCCACTTTCCATTTCTTACCTCCAACTGTTCCACTTCAGCCTCCCATTTCCCTGTCTTTCCTTTGACTGTTCCCCTCCAGGCTTCCCTTTCCATGTCTTACTTCTGTTCCCCTCTGGGCTCAACTTTCCATGTTTTACTTCTCTCTTTGTTCCCTTCCAGGCCCCAGTATCCATGTCTTACCTCTGTTAGTTTTCCTCCAGGATACACTTTTGATGTCTGACTTATTTGTCTGTGCCCCGCCATTTTCCCATGCCCCTGTCTTTCTTCTGTCTGATTTCTTTCAGGCTCCACTTTCCATGTCTTACTTCTTTCTTTTGCCCTCCAGGCTACACTTTCCATGTCCTAATTCTGTCTATTTCCTTCAAGACTCCACTTTCCATGTCTTACTTCTGTTCCACCCCCTGGTTCCCCTTTCCCTGTCTTACCTCTTTCTGTTCCCCTCCAGGCTCCCCTTTCCATGTGTGACTTCTGTCTGTTCCCCTCCAAGCTCCACTTTACATGTCTTAACTTCTTTGTGTGTTTCCCTTCAGGTTCCACTCTCTATGTCTTTCCTCTGTTCCACTCCAGGCTCCCATTACCATATCTTACGTCTATTCCCCTCTTGTTTCCCCGTGCCATGTCTTTCTTCTCTCAGTTCCCCTCCAGACTCCACACTCTATTTCTTACTTCTCTGTCTCATTACCTCCATCCTCCTGTTTCCATGGTTTGACTTCTGTCCAGCCTCTGATTTCCCTGTCTTTCCTCTGTCTGTTCCCCTCCAGGTTCCTCTTTCGATGTCTTTCTTCTGTCTCTTCACCTCAAGGATCTTCTTTCCATGTCTGATATCCATCTGTTCTCCTCCAGCCTCCAATTTTTCTACCTTTTTTTTCTGTCTGCTCCACTCCAGGGTCCCATTTCCATGTCTTATCTCTGTCTGTTCTCCTCAAGCCTCCCTTTTCCCTGTCTTACTTCTATCTGTTCCTCATCAGGCTCCACATTCCATGTCTTACTTTTCTGTCTGTTCCCCTCCAGACTCCAGTTTTTATGTCTTCTCTGTCTGTTGCCCCAGGATCCCCTTTCTGAGACTTACTTTTGTTTGCTCCATTTTCCATATATTACTTCTGTCTGTGCCCCCCCCCCGGCTCCACTTTCCATGTCTTATTTCTTTGTCTGTTTCCCTTCATCCTCCCCTTTCCATGTCTGATTAATGTTTGTTCCATTCCAACCTCCAAATTCCCTGTCTTTACTCTGGCTGTTCCCCTCCAGGCTCTCCTTACCATGTCTTACTTCTGTCTTTTTCCCTCCAGGTTCCACTTTCCATGTCTTTCCTCTGTCTGTTTTTCTCCAGGCTCCCCTTTTCATGTCTTATTTCTGTCTGTTCCACTCCAGGCTCCCTTTTCAATGTATTACTTCTGTCTTTTCACCTCCATGCTCCACTTTCCATGTCTTCTGTGTTTGTTCCTGTACAGGCTCACCTTTCAATGCCTTACCTCTGTCTGTTCTCCATCCAGGCTTGAATTTCCTTGTCTGACTTCTCTGTCTCTTCCTCTTCAGCCTCCCATTTCTATGACTTACTTCTGTCTGTTCCAGTCCAGCCTCCCCTTTCCATGGCTTTCCTCTTTCTGTTCCAATCCAGGCTTTTCTTTCCATGTGTTACTTCTGTCTGTTCCACTTCAGGCTCTTTTTTTCCATGTTGTACCACTCTCTGTTTCCTTCCAGGTTCCAACTTCCATGTCTTACTTCTGTCTGCTCCCCTACAGACTCCACTTTCCATGTCTTACTTCTGTCTGTTCCCCTCAGGCTCTACTTTCCATATCTTACTTCTGTCTTTCCAATCCATTTTCCCATGTCTTTGTATTTCCTCTTTCTGTTCCAGTCCAGGGTCCCCTTTCCCTGTCTTACTTCTGTCTGTTCCCCTCCCGACTCCAGTTTCCATGTCTTACTTCTCTGTCTGTTCCACTACAGGCTCCAGATTACATGCCTTACATCTGTCTGTTTTACTCCAGGATCCAGGTTCCATGTCTTAATACTATGTCTGTTCCCCTCTCAGCTCCATTTTCCATGTCTCACTTCTGTCTGTTCCCCTCCAGGCTCCCCTTTCCATGTTTTACCTCTGTATGTTCCTCTCCAGGCTCCCAGTTCCACGTCTGATTTCTGTCTATTCTCCTCCAGGCTCCCCTTTCCCTCTCCTTCTTCTGTCTGTTTTCCTCCAGTCTCCCTGTTTTATGTCTTACTTCTGTCTGTTCCCCTCCAGGCTCCACTTTCAATGTCTTACTTCTCTGTCTCTTTCCCTTTCTGCTCACCTTTCCATGTCTTACCTCTCTGTTCCCAATTCAGTCTCTGCTTTATATGTTTTACTTTTTCTGTTCACCTCCAGGCATCACTTTCCATTGCTTACTTCTGTCTGTTCCCCTCCAGGCTTTACTTTCCATGTCTTACTCATGTTTATTCTCTTCCAGGCTCTACTTTCCATGTTTTATTTCTGTCTGTTCTTGTATAGGCTCCACTTTCCATGGCTGATTTCTATCTGTTCCCCAATAGTCCTCTCTTTCCTCTGTGTGTACATTTCCATGCTCCAATTTCCATGTCTTAATTCTGTTTGTTCCCCCCAGGCTGCACTTTCTATCTTATCTCTTGTCTGTTCCTCTCCCTGCTACCCTTTCCATGTCTTAACATTTTCTGTCCCCCCAGGCTCTCTTTTCCATATCTTACTTTCGTATGTTCTCATCAATGCTCCCCTTTACATGTCTTACCTCTGTCTGTTCCCTGCAGGCACTGTTTTCCATGTTATACTTCTGTCTGTTCCCCTCCATGTTTCCATTTCCATGTCTTACTTCTGTCTCATCCCTTCAGCCTCCCATTTGCATGTCTTTCATCTCTCTGTTCCACTCCAGGGTCCCCTTTCCATGTCTTATTTCTGTCTGTTCCAAACCAGTCTCCCCTTTCCAGATCTTACTTCTGTCTGGTCCTTTCCAGGATCCACTTTCCATGTCATACTTCTGTCTGTTCCCATCCAGCCTCATATTTTCCTGTCTTTCCTCTGTTTGATCCCCTCCAGGCTCCTCTTTCAATGTCTTATGTCTGTGTCTGTTCTCCTCCAGACTCCCCTTTCCATGTCTGAATTCTGTCTTTTCCCCTCCATGTTCCCACTTCCATGTCTTACTTCTGTCTGTTCTCCTACAGGCTTGCCTTTCTATATCTTACATCTATTTCTGTTCCCCTCTCTGCTAGATTTCCATGTCTTAATTTTGTCTGTTCCCCTCCAGGCCCCAGTTTCCAAGTCTTACTTCTGTCTGTTCGCCTCCAGCCTCACATTTCTCTTTCTTCTGTCTGTTCCCCTTCAGGCTGCCTTTCATTGTTATACCTCCGTGTCTGTTCCCTTCTTTGCTACCCTTTCCATGACTTATTACTGTCTGATCACTTTGAGGCCCCACTTTCCATGTCTTACTTCTGTCTGTTCCTCTCCAAGCTCCATTTTCCATGGCTTATTTCTCTGTGTCTTCCCCGCCAGCCTACACTTTCCATGTCTTACCTCTGTCTGTTCCCCTGCAGGCTCTAATTTTCATGTCTGACTTCTCTGTATGTTTCCCTCCAGGATCCACTTTCTTTGTCTTCTCTCTGTTCCCCTCCAGACTCCTCTTTCCATGTTCTAATTCTGTCTGTTCACCTCCAGGCTCCATTTTCCATGTCTTACCTCTGTCTGTTCCCCTCTAAGCTCCCCTTTCTTTGTTTTACTTCTGTCTCTTCCCATCCAGCCTCCAATTTCCTTGTCTGACTTCTGTCTGTTCCCTTCCGGCTTCCCATTTCCCAGTCTTTCCTCTGTCTGTTTCCCTCCATGTTCCCATTTCCATGTCTTCTTACTGGCTGATCACCTCCAGGCTCCACTTTCCATCTCTTAGTTCTATCTGTTCTTCTCCAGCCTCCCATTTCCATGTCTTTCCTCTGTCTGTTCTTTTCCAGGCTCCCCTTTCCATGTCTTACTTCTGTCTGTTCGCCTCCAGATGTTCCTTTCCATTTTTTACTTCTTTCTGTTCCCAACCAAGCTCCCCTTTCTATGTCTTACTTCTGTCTGTTCCCCTCCAGCCAACAGTTTCCAT
>NW_026068107.1:2717157-2723761 GCF_014885135.2 Alexandromys fortis
GCTTATCTCAGCTTCTGTTAAGGTACTTGCTTGTGTAAAGCGTCCCTGCTGGAGCTGCAAAATGAGATACAGCTTTTGCCCTTAAAATTTCTTTCTCTAAATACTCAGGGATACACATGGGTCCCCATAGGCCTGAGTGTCCCAGCTGCTTGAAATTAAGACTTCAGTTGGCTATAAACTGTTTCTGAATGTTTATGACCTGGTGGGCCATCATACCTTAATGAGTTCAATGGTGTCCTGCACAGAGATATGCTGCAGAAGCCCCTCTTAGACTCCATGGGTGTGACCTAAGAATATTTACAAATAGAATGCTAGGATGAAATAATACTGGATAAAGGTGGATCCTTAATTCACTCACTGGCACCCTGATAAAGAACAAACCTAGAGACAGAGATCCAAAGAAAAATAATACACAAGGATGGAGAAAAATATCAGAAGGATGCATTTGCAGCTCAACAGTTGTTACCCAAAATTGGTGTCAACCTCCAGGATCCAGCATAGAGGAAAGGACAAGCTTCTCTCAGCATCCCCAGAAGGAATGACTCTCCTAACTACTTCATTGTAGATTTACAGCGGTCAGAACTATGAGCAAATGAACTTCTATTGTTCAAAGCTACCCAGTTCATGCTTTTGTTGCAGCTGCCTTGGGAAGTAAGTGCATTCTTTCATGAGCTCTGTGTTCGCTGGTGGCAAGCAACATATACCAGTAAAGGAAGATGTGGTGGATTGAACTCCTTGCCTTATGGCAGCAAGGAAGCAAAAGAATAAGAAGAGGCCAGAAGGGTCCTGATATCTCCTTCAAAACATCCCCAAAGCACTAACATCTTTATAAAAAATGCTCCACTTACTTCTTACTTACATCTGGAGCTAAGGAAGGCTGGTTCTACCAAGTCTTTCCCCCATTGCAGCAAGCCAGTGGTACACTGAGGGTCAGGTGCTCATAAGTATTAGAGAACTTGGGAATTCTTGCCTGAAAGTCTGCCTTAAGGATCTCGGATTCAGTAAGTCTGGAGTAGAGCCTGAGAATGTACACTTAGCAAGTTTGCAGCTGCTGCTGCTGATGGTTCAGAGTGACCCATCAGTATTATTTAGTATCCTGATAAGCTAGTGGCTTTTCTTTTTCAAAATGGGGGCAAAACTGAATAGCTTTTTTAAAATGTGAATTAACATTAACATAAAAGGACTGTAGTTAATGCAAGTCAAACTTTTATTTTTAACATGAACAAACATAGCCTTATTTATCTATAAAAGGTTACTGTGTGGTCAGATGTCTGTTGATGACATCGGTGTAATGAACTTTAGAACAAAATCAGTTTCCTAGACTACTAAGACTGAGAAAACAAGTGAAAACCATTTCATCTTCCTCCATCCATTTCTTTCTTCTGGGCTTTGCAACTGTAGAAGGAAGTAAGAGAGAAGCAATATTTGTATCCCTTTAAAAGGCACTGTTGACTTCCAATTCTATGAACTGCCACTGTCTCTCAACAAGAAAAACTAAAACACTTCCCTTCTGTTCTTCCCTAACCAATCTTTAGTTATCAGAGTTCCCCTAAGTTTGATAGCTTCTGTAATCTGGTCCTATCAACCTCACTATCCTACTGGCAATCACCGTAAAGGCCTGTTTTGTCTTTCTCTTTATTGCTTCTCAGAGCAGAAAACTTTATATGTTTATATATCAGCCCTGTACATTCCCGTAGGCCCCCAGCTACTCAGATGTCACTTCTTTAAAATGAGATTTTCATCTCTTTTAAACTCTCATTTAAAAATTTTTAACCTAAAATTAAATCAAAAATTAAATTTGAAAAAGATTATTTTTTAAATACAAAATTTCATCTCTTTAAAGCCAGGCCTAGAAATGTGAAAATTCAGAAAGACAAAAAGAGTCAAAGATGAACACAGGAAATATAATGCTTAATTCCCAATTCAGTAAAAACTATATGTATTTTTTACTTTTATGTCATTTAAGATAGTAAAATCAAAACTAGGCTGATAATTTACAAATGAATCATGAGATGTGATTTCACTTGAAACACTTAAATTTTTCCCAACTTTTATCAGCACTATAAGAACAATATCCACCCAATGCAGACAGAATTTCTCTTCTTCATCTTTTGCTACCAAGTCTGAAAGCTCCCATCCATAGTAAGCAATCTCTTAGTTAGTCTAAAGGACTTGCATCTACAAACAACTGACTCCTGCTTAACATATGAGCGCATTATGAATAGTAAGCTATTTTAGTTTAATCTTAAATAAATTTAATATTCATTTCTTTCAATATTTAATAATACGAAAATTTAACAACTGTTTTGCTTGCCAAAAACATATTTCAAAAACCGTGAAGCTCTTAGTTCCAGGGCTATGTTAGGAATGGTTAGTGGGAGCAGCCAGTACCTGTGTTCCTAAGGCAGGGAGTCCTCTCTGGAGTCCATGTCCTCTTTCAACTCCCCTTCCGGTTTTGCAGTTTCATCTCCTTCCTCTTCCTTCTCCTCGGCAGCTTCAGCAGCTTCTTCATCAGCAGCTTCACACTCACATTCAATTGGCTCTTCCGATTCTCTTGGTATAGGCACCAGGAAATTAGGCTCACGGAAGAAATTGAGCACAGTAAACCTGATTATATTCTTCCTTAATCTACGGTTAGGAACACCTGGAGAACATAAAAATGAACAAGAGAGAGCAATTTAGAAACACGTCTATGGTCCCAACATGTCTTCATCCTAAAATCTGCATGTTGACAGCTTTTCCTGTATACATAGTTTATTATTCACAACCCATGGGAATAAGGATATCAAAATCTCCAGCCTGTATTTGTTGTATTTTTAGAAAATATAACCATCAAAGTACTAATCTGTCTAAAAATTAAAATAAAATAAAAAAACCACTGGCACCTACGTTTCAAACTCTACTATTATTCAAAAAGGCTAGGCAAGCTCTCAACATGGCCTGCATTTGAGAAAGATGCTCCAACAGAGGCAAAGAACTTCACTACCACTTTGTTCTTCCTGGTTACCTAGGGCTAGATAAGTCCTCAGATACCTAGCCTTATCTGAATTCAGCCTTGTCTGTCCACAGCTCTGACATTCCCATTCTGCTCTGTTCCTTGCCTCCCAGATGGGACCTCCCTTTAAAGAGGAGGGTGGAAGAGAAAAAGAAGGGGACTTGGAGAAGGGATGGGAAGGAGAGAGAGAAAGGGAGGAGGGAGAGGGGAAAAGGGGAGGAAGGGAGATGGAAGAAGGAGAGAAAGAGAAGGGGGAAAGGGAAGGGAGAAATGGGAGGAGGGAGTACCATCGGAAACGGGGATCCAGAGGGGAAAGGGGATATGGATGAAGATAGAGGGGAACGGGAGAGGAAAGCGTGAAGAAGAAAGAGGAGAGAAAGAAGGGGAGAGCAGAGGAGAGAGGGAAGGGAGGAGATGGGTGATGAAGGGGTGATGGAACAGAAGGGAAGTGGGTGACAGAAAGAAAGAGGATCCGAGAGTAACAAGGAAGTGGAGAGAGGGAAATGAGGAAAGGAGACATACACAGGAGGAGGCATGAAGTAGGTAAGGGAATCAGGCAGGCAGAGAGGAGCAGGCAGTAGGAAAACCAAGGAGGGGCAAGGGATGGGAGAGGAAAGGGAAGAGGGGGAAGAGAGACAGGAAGGGGAACAGGAAAGGGAGGGGAGCATGGAGGGAGAGGGAAGGATCGATGGATGGGGAAAGGGGATGGATAGGACAAAGATGGAGGTGCAAGAAGAGGAGGGGGAATAAGGTGAGGTTAGATGTGAAGGAGAGCAGAGTGGGAGAGGGGAGGAACAAAGGAAGTAGAAGCACAGATGAAGAGGGAAGCAGGACATCAGAGAGGGGGAGGGAGGAGAGGGGGTGAAGGACAGAGAAAAGGAGGAGAGGCAGCAAGAAAGCAGAGGTGTAAGGAGGAAGGAGCAGTAAGTGGGGGAACAGGGAGGGGAAGATGGAAAAGAGGGAAGGGTGGAAAAAAGAATGAGGCTAGGGGAGAGGCAGGAGGTAGAGGGCAGGAAGAGAGAAGAGCAGAGATGGGGGAGGGATGGGGAGAGAAAAACAAAGAGGGGGGTAATGAATTGGAGTGGTGAGATGAGAGGGGGGGGCAGAGGCAGGAAGGGAGCACAAGGAGGGGGAGGGAAAGGGAACAGGGAGAGTGAAGTGAGGGGATTGACAGGGGAGGGGGAGATGATAAGGAAAGAGGCAGAGAGCAGGGTGGGCAGGGAAACTGAGGTGAGTGGAGGGAGGGGAATGAAGAAGCAAAATGTGGGAAAGAAAGGCAAGAAGCAGGGAGCAGGGAGAGATAAGGCACAGAAAAGGGAGCCGTGAGAGAGAGGGCTCAGGGAGCATAAATGTGTAAAAGTGGGGGAGATGGGGACAAGGGAAGGAAAAGCATGGAAAGAGGGAGCAGGGAGAGGGAGGGGGCAAAAATGAAGGCAGGGAGGGGACAAGAAAGGGGCTAAAAGGGGTACAGGTAGGGGAGGGATGAGGGAAAGGAAGGCCTAAAAGGGGAGCAGGGGAGTGAGGGATCAGGGAGAGGTAAGGAAGGGAAATCACTAACAGGGGAGCAGGGAAGGGAGCTGAAAGGCACCAAAAAAAGGGGAGTATGAAGGGGAGAGGCTCTGGGGAGTAAAGGCCCAAAAAGGGAGACCAGGGAGGGGGAGGAGAACTGGGGATTAAAGGTACAAAAATGGAAGCATAGAGGGGGAGGGGATCTGGAAGAGGTAAGGTATAAAAAGGGGATGAGAGAGGGGAGGGAGCAGGGAAAAGAAAGACTGGAAAAGGGGAGCAGGGAGGTTGAGGGGAACTGGGAGAGGAACTATGCAAACAGAGAAGCAGGAAGGGGGAGGGAAGAAAGAAGAGGTGAGGTAGGAAAAGGAGGATCAGGGAGGGGGTGAGAGTAGGGATTGGAATGGGGGCATAGGGATAAAAGGCAGGAAAAGGGGAGGAGGTAAGGATGGGTGTTGGAGAGGGAAGGCACAAAAAAGGGGAGCAGGGAGGGGATGTTAGGAGGTAGAAAAGGAAGCTAAAATGGGAGGGGGACAGAGCAGGGAGAGAAAAGGCTCAAAGAGGGGAGCAACAATGGGGAGGGGAGCTGGGAAAAAGAAAAGGACAAAAAGGTGCAAACATGGGAGCAAGAAGGGGGTGGAGAGCACTGAGAAGAAAGTCACAAAACGGGGAGCAGGGAAGGGGATAGGAGGATGGAGAGAGAGGTGAGGCACACAAAGGGGAGCAGGGGGAGGGAGTGGAGAAAGGAAAGGCACAAAAGGCAACAGTTGGGGGATGGGGTTTGGAGAAAAAAGGCACAAGAAGGGGAGCAGGGTGGTATGGGGATAGGGGGAGAAATGCCGAAAAGGGGGAGCAGGCAGGGGGATGCGGGAGAAAGAAGAAAGACACAAAAAGAGGTACAGGTAAGGGGATGGGGCAGGGAAAACAAAGGCACAAAAAAAGTGAAACAGGCAGGGGGATGGGTACAGGGGTAAAAACCAGCCCCCCCAAAAAAGGAGCAGGTAGGGGATGGGGCTTGGAAAAGAAAGGTGCAAAATGGGGAGCTAAGAGGAGGATGGGGTAAGGGAGAAGGTGCAAAAATGGGAGAATGCAGGAGGAACGGGCAGAGAGAAGAAAGGCACAAAAAGGGTAGTAGGCACGGGTTGGGGCAGGGAGAAGAAAGACAGGAAAAAGGGAGCAGGTAGGGGATGGGGAGGGAAAAAAAGGCAGGGGTATGGGTGCCCAAAGATGAAAGGTGCAAAAATGGGACAGGGAGGGGGATGGGCGCAGGGAGAAGAAAGGCGCGAAAAGGGGAGCAGTCTGGGGATGGGGCTTGAAGAAAGCTCAAAAAGATTAGCATGGAGGGAGATGGGGACAGGGAGAAGAAAGGAACTAAAATCCAGAGCAGGGAGAGGGATAGGGAGGGAGGAAAAAAGGCACGAAAAGGGGAAGCAGGCAGGGGGATGGGTGCAGTGGTAAGGAAGACACAAAAAGGGGAGATGCTAGGAGGATGGGAGAAGGAAAAAGAAAGTTGCAAAAAGGGGAGCAGGCAGGGAGATGGGGCAGGGAAAAGAAAGGAACTAAAATCGGGAGCAGGGAGGAAGATGGGGGAAGGGAGAAGGAGGGTATGGGGTGGGGGAAGGGGGGCAGACAGGGATGGGGGCAGGGATAAGGAAGGCATAAAAGGGTAGAGAGGGTGGGGCTTAGAGAAGAAAGGGGCAAAAAGGGGAGGTGGGGGAGGATGGGGAAGGGAGAAAGAGGGTGCGGGGGGAGGGGGCAGACGGGGATGGGGCAGGGATAAGGAAGGTGCAAAAAAGGGAGCAAGGCAGGGAGAAGAGAGGTGCAAAAAGGGAAACAGGGAGATGGGGCAAGGAGAAGAAAGGGGAAAGGGGAACAGCAAGGGGGATGGGGGCTTGGAGAAGAAAGGCAGGAAAAAGGGAAAGGAGAGGAGGATAGGTCAGGGGATGGGGGCAGGGAGAAGAAAGGAACTAAAAACAGGAGCAGGCAGGGGGTAGGTGCGGGAGATGAAAGGTACAAAAAGGGGGGCAGGGAGAAGAAGGGTGCAAAAAGGGGAGCAGGGAGGGGGATGGGGCAGGGAGAAGAAAGTTGCAAAAAGGGGAGCAG
>NW_026068108.1:0-6315 GCF_014885135.2 Alexandromys fortis
GATGAAACACTCCATCCTGCAGGGAAGCCCATTAAGCAAAGTAAATGAACAACTCAAAGACTTCAGCAAGTCCCTGAAACTGATCAAATCCACTAGGTCCTCCCCTCCCCTAGCAGATTTAAACTTAAGAACTGTTAAAAGACACTCTTAGATGTAATACCACACGTGTACACACACACACACACACACACACATACACACCAAACAAAAACTCTTATGGGGAAGATGGATTTTTTAGCTCCAAATGTGTATTTATAGTGCACAGTCCCTGGCCCCACTAACTCAGAGCCTATGGTGAGGCAGAGTATTGTGTAGGTGGGAGCCTGTGAAGAAGGCAGACAAAGAGGCAAGGGAGACAGAGAAGAGCCAGGAGCCAAGTATGCTACACGTAACAGCTTTGGAGGCCATGAAATCTGGCCCTACCTCCTGCTTCCTCTGGGAAGGTGAATATCAGCCCTCTCATGCCTTAGGATTTAAACTGCAGTATTGAAAGTGGAAGTGAGCCATAGAAATGGTTCGGCAGGTAAGGGATCTGAGTTTCATTCCTAGGTCCAGCATCGCGGAAGGAAGAACTGTCCTCTAACCCACCCTTGGTTCCACGGCACATGTGTCCACACACACACAAATAACTGCAATTTAAAAAAGAAAATAAGTGGATGTGTTTGGGCTTTTGGGGGACCTTTAAGATAAAGCTACTTTGCCTGTTCAAGAGAAAAGATTATAAATTCTACCTTTATCCCTGGGTAGAGGCCTGATATGATCTCCTTGCTGGTGTTACATGGCTTTAATTCCAGCTCTCGGGAGGCAGAGGCCAGCCTGGTCTACAGAGTGCGTTCCAGGACAGCCAGGGCCACAGAGAAACCCTGTGTTGGGAGGAAAAACAATTAAGTTAATACCACTGTGCCTGTCAATCATATGAGCAGGGATCCTCCCCCAACCCCAATCCCAGGAAGGCCAGCTCACTGGAAGCCACGCAATCTCCTTACTGTGACCAACTCTCCACTCCAGTCTGGGTAGAGACTCGCACAGCTTTCTCAGTGCACCGCAGAGCCTGCCCGCTTTTCTGAGTTACCCGAAGAGTCTGGCTTTCCTTTTTTCTTTTGGATGCTGACAAAAGCCTGGGTGTACTTTCCTGATACTCGGGGCTTTCTCCCTTGTTCTCAGAAGCTCTCCCCATCCCCATTTCTGTCATGTGGCTGCATGCTGATCCTCCACCACCACGCCCCACAGCTTAACCCAAACAATATGGCGCCTCTCCTCCTCTTCCCCACCTTCTCCTAGAAAATACAAAAATGTTTCCTGCCCAGCTGTTTTTCTTCAACAAACTGTCGTTATTTCTCTAATAAAATTGTCCTTTGGGCTTCCTTTCTAGTCTGCTCTAAATTCTTTTGTTAATGAGACTTCAAAAGGGAACCTCAGTTTCTCTGGGAATATGGGCATGCCCTAGGAACTGTACCTCCTCCAGCTGAGTTTCCAGAACCTCCCAAGACTGACCACCAGCTGAGACCAGAAGCCTGTAGGGAGCCGATCTAGCTTCAACCATAACACCATCTGTGATAACTATTGGCTTCAACGCACAGATTACAATATTACATGCACTCTTCCTGTACAGATCATACTGCAGGGGTCTAAAACGCCACGTGGCCTCTTGAGTGCTTAGAAACTAGGGTGGCTTTTGACTGTGAAGACAAAGATGAATAGTCTCCCAGTATCAAAAACGTGGCTTTCTGATTTAAATACTTGAGTTATTGTTTTAAAATCTTTTCTGTTTGTTTGTTTATCTGTTTGGGGTTTTTGTTTGTTTTGTTTTAAAGAGAGTGTCTTTCAGCTTCATCAGACCACTGAATACTTTCATGGCTCAAAAATAATTAAGATCCCTTCCTGCTGTGGAGAAGAGTCAGGCTGTTAGGACATAGCTAGCCACAGATGGGAGAGGAGAGGGATGGATGTGCATCCTGACCTGCCCTTGAGCAGAGTCTTCTCGGTGGGATTGAGCAAGGCGGTGTGACCCAGTTAGTATATGAGACACCAGGGAAGCACAGGAGGGGCTGTGTCCTAGATCTGCTCAGAGAACTAGAGGAATTTCTGTTCTCTGGGTTCTCACCCCTCACCCCACCCCTCCCTGCTGGGTGGATCCAGAACGCTAAATGGGGGGCTGAACCTGAAAACTCTACGAGACAGATGGACCTGTTCTCTAGAGAGGCAGCGATGAGACCATCCAGGCTGTTGTGGCTATACTTTGGAGGCCAAACAATGTTCTGCTCCATTTTAGGTTCTCAGGAAGTATCTAACTGGTTTACTCAAAGTCTCTTTGTTGTTGTTATTTTTTGCTTTATTTTTGTTCTTGTAAGGCGGGATCTGATGTAACCCAAACTGACTTCAAACTTCCTAAGTAGCCACATCTAACCTTGAACTTCTGACTGTCCTGCCTCCACCTCTTGTTCTCTGAAGTAAGTGTTTGTGGTCAGGTTGTTAAGGGCAACAGCCCATTGTTTCAGCCGTTTCTCCGGGTACAAATGACCCGGTTCCAGGTACAAATGACATTATGCGTGGAAATGAGCAGCCCCAGCAGTGCTTGCTCTCAGTAAATCTAAATCAGTAAATCAGTATCTCATGACTGGTCTGTGCTACCTTGTCTGCTTCACTCCCAGGTGCCCTGTGCACCGACCTCTGGTTAAAGCTAAGGTGCTCTTTTAGAAAAATGTGGCGGTGACAACGGATCCTCCCAAACATTCTAAGATCAACAGACGAGTGACCACGTGCCTGGGGACAACGGAGGCCACACTGATGAGATCAGAGGGTGCGGGGTGGTTCTAATAAACTGAAGTGTGGTGGGGAGATGGTAATGGACGAGGGAGGAGCAGGGAAGGCCAGCATGTTGGTTCCACTGTCAAGATGAAGAGTGAGAAGACGGGGGTGAAGTCAAGACAGCTCAGGAAACGCAGCCTGGAAATGGGATTTAGGATGGAACACACACACACACACACAGAGAGAGAGAGAGTAATCCACACAAGTGGTTGGTCATACAGGGCCACAGAAAGCCATTCGAGGTCACAGAAGAAGGAGCAGAGAGATGGGCAGATGGCTCGGCTGATAAAGGACCTCGCTGCCAAGCCCAGGAACCTGAATTTGATTCCCAAGACTCATGGTAGAAGGAAAGAACTGTTGCTTGCAAGTTGTCCTCTGACCTCACACACTCCATATCATTTGTGTGCCCATACTTATACATACATACACAATATAGAGATAAATAAATGTAGAAAATATTTTTTCAAAACAAAGGTAATAAAGTAAAAAAGATGAGAATAAGCGAGATCAGGAAGGAAATTTGTTTTGTTGTTTTGTATATATGTGTGTGTATCTCTATGTGTCTGTGTGTATCTGTGTGAATCCATAGATCTGTAGATACACACACACACATACGTATTTGCATGTGAGTAGAGGACAAAAGTCAACCACAAGTGTCATTTGTTCCTCGGGAGCTGTGCATCTTATTCTTTGAGACAGGGTCCCTCACTGTCCTGAGCCCTCTCAGTGAGTCTGGGCCACCTGTCCAGTGAGCGGCAGGGTCTTCCTGTCTCTGCCTCCTCAACAGTGGGGTCCCAAGGGCACACCACCAGGCCAGCCTTTTTTCTGCGTGAGCTGGGGAGAAAACGCTGGTCCTCATGCTTGCAAGGTAAGTTCTTCACCCACTAAGCCATCTCCCCAGGGAGTGGTTTTGTTTCGTTTTTTTAGTAACAATGAAATGGGGCTCCTTTATGTCCTGAAGCCAAGGCAGGAGGACATTGCAAGGAGGCTTAAATCTGGCTTGAAGAAGGAAACAGCATCAGGCCCCCAGCTGAGGCCTCTGGGGGCTGGTGAATTCTAAGCAAGCAGGTTCCCATAGAGGGATGTGGACAGAGGCCAGATGACGCCTGCTGGGTAGTGAGTGGGTGAAGCATCCAGGAGGCAGGGAAGGCTGGGGCAGAGGGAGGCAGGAAGAGGCAGATTTGCAGGGCAACAGCATCCAATTCAATGTTTTCTTTCCAAGACCATCCAGTTTTGAATTAAAGAGAGAAGGAAACTGCAAATCTGGAGTATTTAAAGGTCGTGTGAAAATCCTGGAACCCTCAAGTTCAATCTGTTCCCATCTAAATAACGTTTGTGTGGAAACCAGGCAAGGCACTGAGCCCCTCTCAGCGCAGACCCCAAAGTGCAGCTGCTCCTGTGGCCCTTGAAAATGTGCAGATGCAGCATTCCTTGGGAACCCCCAGTCAGCTGGGGAAGCAGGGAGCTGACTGCAGGTTTTCCCCTCTTCCTCCTCTCCAGATCTACAGCCCCAGCCTCATGCCCAGCAATGTGGCACACCCCCTGCTGCAGCTCTCCCCGACCCACCCCGCCACCCCACCCCGCCATGCCTCCCACCGCCATCTCCAGTGGGTCACAAAGACCTTTCCCTCCAAACTTCCTTCCCCCAACTCTTCACTTAACCCCAGGCCCCAGCTTCAGCAGGCGTCCCTTCAGAAGCCACAGGCCACTCCGACTAGGGAAGCAGGTAGCCTAACTGCAGACCTCCACCTCCCTCTCCTCTCCTCGAAATCCAGGCCCCCAGCTGCACCCCCAGCTCTGCAGACCATCTGCTATGGCCTTCCCTTCCTGTCTGCCCCATTTCCGTGGGTCACACAGATCCTGCCCTCCAGCCTTCCTTCTCTCTCATCCTGTTACACCAGTCTCCAATTCCAGCAGACATTCCCTGGGAAGCTAGCAGACACGCTTGCCAGAAAAGCAAGTGGGCCTGTGAAGCACACAGCAGAGCCTGGGGCCTCCACTCTCCTTCCTCTCCTCCATATCCAGTCCCCAGTCTCATCCCCAGCTCTGTAGCAGACACCTGTTTCGGCTCTCCTCATTCTCTGCCCCCATTCCCAAGGGACTGCTCTGCTCCTGGTGGAACACCATGATTCCTTCCCTTCTGTGGTCCCCCTCAGCAGCACCCCTTCTTAAATGTCCGTTCCTAATACCTAGAAATACATTTTACCTGGAACCCCCATTAGCCACAGCTAGCAGAATCCCAGAAAAATTCCCAACCTGGCAACACACAGCCACCACACCCACCTAAGAACCAGAAACAACAGAAACCAAGAAACAAAACACCCACCTAACAAAGACAAGACCAGATACTAGAACTTAGAATGTAGTCTTCCAAACCCAGATGCCTAGACATCAGACTAAAAACACAATAAAAAAAATACCAGAACAATCTGTCTCAGTAGGCCAAGAGTACCCCAATACAACTGAGGCACAAGACAGAGATCTTAAAACAGCCTTTACCGATATGATAGAGGCCCTTAAGGAGGAAACTAATAAATCCCTTAGAGAAATCTATGAAAACACAAGCAAACCCTGGAAGAAAATGAATAAAAGAGTTTAAGACCCAAAAGTAGAAATAGAATTAATAAAGAAAACCCAAACTGAGGGAGATCTGGAAATGAAAAATTTAGGAACTCTAACAGGAATCTCAGAGCAAGCCTCGCCAACAGAAAAGTGGAAGGAAGAATCTCAGGCATGGAAGACATGATAGAAGAAAGGTCAAAGAAAATTTAAATCTAAAATCTCTTAGCATGTGATCTTGTCTGTTTCCCCTTTCCAGGTGGATCTATGTATGTTTTTCTTAGGGTTCACCATGTTACTTAGCTTCTCTGGGATCGTGGACTACAGGCTCATTATCCTTTGCTTTCAGCTAGTATCCACTTATGAGTGAGTGCATACCATGTTCATCTTTCAGGGTCTGGGTTACCTCACTCAGGATGGTTTTTTCTAGTTCCATCCATTTGCATGCAAATTTTAAGATGTCATTGTTTTTTACTGCTGAGTAGTACTCTAATGTATAAATGTGCCACACTTTCTTTATCCAGTCTTCAGCTGAGGCACATCTAGGCTGTTTTCAGGTTCTCCATGACAAAACTGGGAGCATGGGCGTGGGAGGAGTAGGGAGGGTAGAAGGGGAGGGAGAGGAGAACTTGAGGAACAGGATAGTCAAGATGGAGGAAGGACAGAGATAAGAGCAAGGAAAGAGATATTTTGATTGAGGAAGCCATTATGGGGCTAGCAAGAAACCTGGCACCAGCTGGGTGGTGGTGGCGCACGCCTTTAATCCCAGCACTCGGGAGGCAGAGGCAGGCGGATCTCTGTGAGTTCGAGGACAGCCTGGTCTAGAAGAGCTAGTTCCAGGACAGGAACCAAAAGCTACGGAGAAATCCTGTCTCGAAAATCCAAAGGAAAGAAAGAAAGAAAGAAAGAAAGAAAGAAAGAAAGAAAGAAAGAAAGAAAGAAAGAAAG
>NW_026068108.1:7730-93222 GCF_014885135.2 Alexandromys fortis
CTGCCGAGAAGCCAAGGACAATGGCACTGGGTTTTGATCCTACTTCATGTTCTGGCTTTGTGGGAGCCTAGCCAGTTTGGATGTTCACCTTCCTAGACCAGGATGGAGGGGGGAGGACTTTGGACTTTCCACAGGGCAGGGAACCCTGACTGCTCTTCAGACTGGAGAGGGAGGGGGAGAGGAGTGGGGGGGAGGGGGAAAAGAGTGGGAGGAGGGGGAGGGAAAAGGGAGATGGGGAGGGAAATGGGAGGCGGGGAGGAGGCAGAAATTTTTTTTCAATAAAAAAATTATATTACAAAAAAAAATTCCCAGGAATCCACAAGGATGACCCCAGCTAAGACCCTAAGCAATAGAGGAGAGGGTGCCTGTAGTCAGACTGATGAATATCTTAAATATCGCCATAAAACCTTCATTGCCATAGAACCTTCATCCAGCAACTGATGGAAACAGAGGCAGAGACCCACATTGGAGCACTGAACTAAACTCCCAAGTCCAGTTGATGAGTAGGAAAATATGAGCAAAGAGATCAAGACCATAATGGGTACACCCAATGAAACAGTTTACCTGAGCTAATAGGAGCTCACCAACTCCAGCTGGACAGGGAAGGAAACGGCATAGGTCCAAACTAGACCCTCTGGATGTGGGTGACAGTTGTATGGCTGGGGAAGACTGCAGGGCCACTGGCAAAGTAGGAGAAATCCCTACTGCATATACTGGCTTTTTGGAACCTGTTCTCTATGGATGTATACCTTGCTCCGCCTAGATATAGTAGGGAGGGCCTTGGACCTTCCACAAAGCAATGTGCCTTACCCTCTCTGAGGAGTGGGTGGAAGTGAGGTGAAGGTGTTACGTGGAGGGAAGGGGAGGAGGGGAGGCAGTGGGAACTCAGATTGGTATGTAAAATGAAAAAAGATGGTTTTCTTTTTAAATAAATAAATATAATTCTAGCACAAAACATCCAGGAAATATGGGGCACTATGAAAAGACCAAATCTATCCTGCAATAAAAGAACCTCTGGAGGCATGACAATCCCTGACTTCAAACTTTACTACAGAGCTATAGTACTGAAAACAGCCTGGTATTGGATATACACCCAAAAGTGGATTACAGGGTCTTGAGGAAAGTTGTGTCCTAATTTTCTGAGAAATCGCCACACTGACATCCAAAGATGTCAAAGAACATGGTCAACAAGAAAAAACGACTGCCTACAGAATGGGAAAAGATCTTCACTAACCCCATATCAGACAGAGGTCTGATATCCAAAATATACAAAGAATTCAAGAAATTGTGTCACGAGCCATTTTCCCCCTAAAAATCATTACAGGAACCATCACCCTGGGGAGTCTGCAGAGAACCCCACACCCATAATTATGTTCTATTGACAGAACCTGCCCCACACCCAATTAACTTATCTGTTAGCAGAACACGCCTCACACTCCAGCTATCCAGGGAACCAGGTGTGGCAACTTGTGACTTCTTGGCCTACCTGTCCGAATGTAACCTCTTGGCTTACGTGACGAACCTGGCCTACGTGACCGGGACCACGCGGCGAGATCCCGTGCCCTGCCCACCAAGTCCTTATCCAGGGCTATATAAGCAGCAACCATGATCCTAATAAACGGAGGCTTTGACAAATCTGCTTGGCCTTCTTCTTCTGTCCTAGCTCATTCCCTTCCAGGTAGCGCCCCTCCGAGACCCTGGAATAACTGATTGCAGGGTGGGTTACAAACCCCTAGACTGAGTAACCCACCCAACGCAATCGACAAAATTGGACACCAAAAGATCACATTAAATAAAAAAAAAAAAACAACAGAGTGCAGACCTAAACAGAGAACTCTCAACAGAAGAATCTAAAATGGCTGAAAGACACTTAAGGAAATGTTCAACATCCTTAGTCATCAGAGAAATGCAAATCAAAACAACTCTGGTATTTCATCTTACTACCTGAAAGAATGGCCAAGATCAAAAACACTGATGACAACTTATGCTGGAGAGGTTGTGGGGAAAAGGGAACACTTCTGCATTGCTGGTAGGAATGCAAGCTGGTACAACCCCTTTTGATGTCAGTGTGGCAATTTCTCAGAAAATTAGGACACAACCTTCCTCAAGATCCAGTAATACCACTTTTGGGTATATATCCAAAGGATGCTCAATCGTACCACAAGGACATGTGTTCAACTATGTTCATAGCAGCTTTGTTTGTCATAGCCAGAACCTGAAAACATCCTAAATGCCCCTCGATCAAAGAATGGATAAGGAAAATGTGGTACATTTACACAATGGAGTACTACACAGCAGAAAAAAATAACAACATCTTGAATTTTGCAGGCAAATGGATAAAGTTAGAAAACATTATTTTGAGTGAGGTAACCCAGACCCAGAAAGACAATTATCACATGTACTTACTCATAGGTGGTTTTTAAATATATAGCAAAGAAAGCCAGCCTACAAACCACAATCCCAGAGAACTTAGACAACAATGAGGACACTAAGAGAGACTTACATAGATCTAATCTTCATGGGAAGTAGAATAAGACAAGATCTCCTGAATAAATTGGGAGCATGGGGACCTTGGGGGAGGATTAAAGGGGGAGGGGAGAGGCAGGGAGGGGAGCAGAGAAAAATGTAGAGCTCAATAAATATCAATAAAAATGTATTAAAAAAACCAAAATAAACAAAGAAACCAACAAAAAAAAAGAAAAGACAAAATCTAAACATAATAGGAATACAGGAAAGAGAAGAGACCCAGGTCAAGGCACAGAATATTTTCAGCAAAAGCACAGAAGAAACTTTCCCTAACCTAAAGAAGTAGACGCACATCAAGGAACAAAAAGCTTATAGAACACCAAATAGACAGGAGCAGAAAATACATTTCTTTTGGCATATAATAATCAAAACACTAAACAATTGCAGAACAATAAAGAATATTTAAAAGTTTCAAGGGGAAAATACCAAGAAACATATAAAAGCAGACCTAGTCAAAGACCTGACTTCTCGATGGAAAGTCTAAAAGCCAGGAGTGCCAGGTAGATGTTCTACAGACTCTGAGAGACCTCAAATGCCAGCCCTGACCATGATACACAACAAAAACAAGACATTTCATGATAAAAATCAAAGTTAAGCAATATCTACCTACAAATCCAGCCCTCCAGGAAGCATTGGAAGGAAAAATCCAACCCAAAGAGATTAGCTCCATACGAGAAACCACAAGGAATAAAGAATCCCAGAGCAGTAAATCAAGAGGAGAAACACTCACACATACACACACACCACAGCAAAATACAGAAATGAATGAATATTAGTCATGGATATCACTCAAGATCAGTAGTCTCAATTCTCCCAATAAATACACAAACACAACAGAATGGATGTGAAAACAGCTGCACCCAAGGAACAGACCTTAGCACCAAGGACAGGCATCACCTCAGGGTAAAAGATGGAAAAGATATTCCAAGCAGATGGACCTAAAAAGCCATTTTAGTATCTGACAAAAATAGACCTCAAACCAATACTAATGGGAAGAGGATAGGAAAGTACACCACATACTCATCAAAGGAAAGATCCACCAAGAGGACACTGCAGTTCTTAATGTCTATGCCCCAAACACAAAGGCACTGGAGTTCATAAGAGAAACACTCCTGCAGCTTAAATCACATACTGACCTTACATACTGATAGTAGGAGACTTAAATGTCCCACTTTTACCCACAGTCAGGTCTTCCAGACAAAAACTAAACAAGGAAATGCTGGAGCTAAATGATGTCATAAAGCAAAGGGACCTAACAATCATTTACAGAACATTTCACCCAAACATGAAAGAATACACCTTCCTCTCAGTCCCTTGTGGAACTTTCTCCAAAACTGACCACATACTTAGACACAAAACAAGTCTCAGCAGATACAAGAAAATTGAAATAAAAAAAAAGAAAGAAAATTGAAATAACACTTTGCATCCTATCTGACCATCATGGACTAAATCGGGATATGAACAAAACAACAGAAAGCTTACAAACACATGGAAACTGAACAACTCACTACTGAACAAAAGAGAAAAAAAATGGGTCAAGAAAAAAATTAAGACCTTTTAGAATTGAATGAAAATGAATGCACAGCATACCCAAACATATGTGTCACAACAAAGGTGGTTCTAAGAGGCAAGTTCTCAGTGCCAAGATCTGCATAAAACACTGAAGTACTTCATGATAGTAACTTTCAGCACACAGGAAATCTCTAGAACAAAAAGAAGTCACACTCAAAAGGAGTAGATAACAAGAAAGAATCAAACAGCTGAAATCAATAAAATAGAGAATAAGATAAGAAAAAAATCAATGAAACAAAGAATTGGTTCTTTGAGAAAATCAAAAAGATTGATAAATCCTTGTCCAAATTATCTAAAAGGCAGAAAGAGAATATTCAAATTAACAAAGTTAAAAAAAACAGAGAATTACAAGGCTGTCCTTTAAAAATCTGTACTCCACTAAACTGGACAACACATATCACTTGCCAAAATTATACCAAGATCAAATAAGCAATTTAAGCAGACCTATTAGCCCTAGTTAAATAGAAGCAATGATTAAAAGTCTACCAACCAACTGGGAGATGGCAGCAAATGCCTTTAATCCCAGCACTCGGGAGGCAGGAGGCAGGCGGATCTCTGTGAGTTCGAGACGAGCCTGGTCTACAAGAGCTAGTTCCAGGACAGGCTCCAAAGTTACACAGAGAAACCCTGTCTCGAAAAAACAAAAACAAAGCAAAACAAAAAAGGCTACCAATCAAAAAGAGCCCAGGGTTATATGGTTTTAGTGCAGAATTCACCAGAATTTCAAAGAATTAATGCCAATAATCCTCAAATTCCTCCACAGAATAAAAACAGAAGGAACATTGCCTAATTTGTTTTCCAGGGCGAGGGTCACCCTGATACCCATACCACATAAAGGTCCAAAGAGAATTACATAACAATTGCCTTTGTGAGCACAGTGCAAAAATCAGCCACAAAATACTTGCAAACCAAATTCAGTAACACATCAAAAAGATTATCCACCATGATCAAGTAGGCATCATTCTAGAGTTGAAAGGATGGGTCAACATACATAAATCAATAAATGTATTCTACCAAATTTAAAAAAAAAAAAAAGAAAGAAAACATGACCATTTCATTTGGTGCAAAAAAAAAAAAAGGCCTTTGACAAAATTCAACACCTTTCATGAAAAAGTCCTTAAGAATCTAGGGATACAAGGAACATACCTCTACATTATAAGGGCAGTTTACAGCAAATCCATAGCCAACATCAGCTTAAGTGGAGAGAAATCAAAGCAGCTCCACTCAAACCAGGAGCAAGACAAGGTTGTCCACTCTGTCCACATCTATTCAATATAGTACTCTAAGTCTTCGCTGGACAACTGAAGATCGGGGATACAAAGGAAAGGAAGACACCAAAACACCTTTGTTTGCAGATGATATGATAATATACATAAGTGACTCCAAAAATTCTACCAGAAAACTCCTACAGCCGATAAACGCCTTCGGCAAAGTGGCAGGATATTGAAATTAACTCACAAAAGTCAGTAACCAGCCTATATACAAATGGCAGACTGAGAAAGAAATCAGGGAAATCATACCTTTCACAATAGCCTCAAATAAAATAAAATATTTTGGGGTAACTCCAACCAAGCAAGTATAAGACTTGAATGATTTTTTTTTTAAAAAAAGTAAGACATTGATGAAAGAAATTGAAGACGATAACAGAAGATGGAAAGGCCTCTAATGCTCAGAGTTGGTAGGATCAACACAGTGAAAATGGCCATCCTACCAAAAGCATCTACAGATTCAAAGCAATCCCCACCAAAATTCCTTCACGATTCCTTATAGGTCTTGAAAGGACAATATTCACCTACATATGGAAGCAAACAAGAGAGGGGGGGTGGGGAGGAGAGAGACAAAGAATCCCCAGGACACCTATCAATCCTGAACTATAAAGGACTGCTGGAGGTCTGACCACCCCAGCCTCACATTGTCCTGCAGAGCTGTAGCAATAAAAAACAGCATGGCACTGGCACAAGACCAGACATGTCAATCAGTGAAATCAAACTGAAGCCCCAGATATAAATCCACACACTTTTGGATACCTGATTTTTTTTTTTAATAAAGAAGCCAGAAATACACGCTGGGAAAAAAAGAAAGCATCTTCTATAAATGGTGCTGGTCAAACTGGATGGCTGTGTGTAGAAGAATATTATCTTGTATTTATCACATTGCACAAAACTCAACTCCAAATGGATCAAAGACTTCAGCATAAAAACAGATACACTGGACCTGATAGAAGAGAAAGTGGGTAACAGACCTGAGCTCACTGGCACAGGAAAAGACTTTCTAAGCAGAACACCATTAGCACAGGACTAAGATTAAGAAGTAACAAATTGGACATCACGAAGTTGAAAAGCTTCATACACAAAGGACATCATCATTAGGGCAAAGCAGCAACCGAGGGAATAGGAAAAGATTTTTACCAACTACACAGCCAAAAGAAGGCTAAAATCCAAAATACATAAAATCTCAAAGAAAACAAGTAACCCAGTTAAAAGTGAGGTATAAATATAAACAGAAAGCCACAGAGGTTGGGTGGAGCAAGGGGTGGGGCTGGAGGAAAGGGAAATAGACCAGATAGCTATGAATGGTAGGGGAACTGGAATGAGAAGATCAAGAGGAGGGAAAGGAGGACAGGGAGGGGATGTGGGGAAAGACAGGTTAAATTAAGGACTATGAGGGGTCGTCTGAAAACCAAATACAGCAGAAGCTTTGTAAAATATTTACATGTCTGAAGATGATCTAAATTAAATCTCCAAATAACGTCCCCAACTGGCCATCTTTTATCACCAAATGGAGCTTCCAGTACTGGGTTACATCTAAGTGAGTTTTTGTTCAACGAGGTCCTAGAGGAGCCTCCAAACAACCCAGGCTGTTGCCAAAACTATAGGTTGTTCTCCACAAATTGACATCGAGACCCCATTATTAAAGACAACACCTTCACAACTCATTAAACATGGAGAAGACAGGCTCGGGCCTGCATAAAGCTTTCACCCCATGTGTGAGTGTCTTTGGTACAGGAAGGCATTCTGCATGCCACCAAAGGAGAAACCAAACCAGTCAAAAAACTTGGGTCTACAATAGTACCTGCAAGATCTGCTGGTGCAGAGGCTGCACAGTGCTTGTGGGAGCAACCAGGCACTATCTGATTTGACTTAAAGCCCACTCCTCAAGATAGAGCCCATACTTGAGACTAGATAGCACAGGGACCCAGGGTAAAACCAAATACGACTGTTCTTTAAAAAAAAATTAATGAAATGACTCCTTAATGATATTCTGCTATACTCATAGATCAGTGTCTTGCTCAGCCATCATCAGAGAAACTCCTCCTGCAGCAGATGGGAATAAATAGACCCACATCCAGACATTATGTAGGGAGTGAGAGACCCTGAAACACTCAGTCTTAATGGGATGTTCCCTTCACATCCCTCCCCTCTGAGCTCAGGGAATCCTGCAAAAGAGGTCAAAAGTGTCCTCTGTGTGAATATTATGACCTCCAGTTCAGTATCTTTACGAATTCCTGAGTGTGAGATCAAGTAGGTCTCAATATCTTTATCTGTTTCTTGTACCTTCTCTTGGGCTTGGTTCTTTGTTTGTCCTATTCTGATGTGTTAGTTTTTATTTTGTCTTTTATATTTTATTTTGTTTTATTATTATCCCATAGAGCCTGTTTGTTTTCTAAAGAGAGACAGGAAGGGAATGGCTCTGGATGGGAGAGGAGGTGGGGAGGAACTTGGAAAAGTAGAGGGAGGGGACCGATTGTCAGGACATATTATGCGAGGGAAAAAATATTTTCAAGGAAAACAAATGACGAGATGATGGAGGAAGGTCATTGGTTAATTATACTAAAGAAACTGCTTGGCCCTCATAGGTTAAAACATAGGTGGGAGGAATAAACAGAACAGAATGCTGGGAGGAAGAGGAAGTGAGCTCAGATGCTATGCTTCCCCTCTCTGGGCCAGACGCAATGAAGCAAGCTGCCAGGTCAGACATGCTGAATCTTTCCCAGTAAGCGCACCTAGTGGTGCTACACAGAATATTAGAAATGGGTTAGATCAATATGTAAGAGCTAGCCAAAAAAGAGGCTGGAACTAATGGGCCAAGCAGTGTTTAAAAGAATACAATTTGTGTGTTGTTATTTCGGGGCATAAGCTAGCCAGGCGACCAGGAGCTGGGGCAGCAGGAACACAGCCCGCAGCCCCCACAACAACGAGAAGATGCAGCAGACCTCATGCCCACACACACCAAGTGCCCAGAGGCATCTCAGGACCAGACCTTGGCTTCCCAGAAGGTCCCCAGAAGGGAAGCAAAGGATGGGAAGTCAGAAAGTGGAAGAGAAGCTCTTCTCAATCTCCTGTGCCCTAATGGAGACCTCCCTGTTTCACAAGCACCCTCTGCATCAAGCCAATGGCTACACACTGGCCATCCTGAGACCAGCATGCGCAGGCAGTGCTTTCTGCCCTCCCTCACTCACTGCACAGGTAGGTGAGCCGTCTCTAAGTCCCACCCTGTCCCCACAGCCAGTGACCTCAAGCAAACCCACCAACCTTCAACTTGAAAATGTCACTACTGCCTTTCACAGCCTATGAAGGACAAATATCCTTGTGTCTTATCCTGACTTTACCAGTTTGGCCAATTTAAGAGTGCTTCATCTTTGATTTTTGAGATGGGGTCTCATGTAGCAAAGGCTAGCCTCGAACTCACTGCATAGCTGATGCTAACCTTGAACTCTTAGTCCCCTTGCCTCCACTTCCCATGTGCTAGAATTACAGGCTTGCACCACACCTGGCTAAGTTTTTTTCTCTTTTAATACTTTTAAATGTAATCAACTCTACTCACTCACCCCAGTCACATGAGAAGAATGTCTCTGTCCTTCCTGGGGACGTGGCTTCAGTGGCTCACAGAGGTTTTGCTTCTAGTGGTCATTGAGAATGATTACTCCCCCCCCCATTTATATATTTGGTGGGGGGAGGGAGCATACGCACCACAGTGCACATGTAGAAGTCACAGGAATCGGTTCTCTCCTCTCACTGTGTGGGTCCTGGGAATCGAACTCCTATAGTCAGGCACCCACTAAGTCACCTCACCGCTTTCCCAATGTACTTTCTATAAATGAGTTTTGTTTTCACCCAAGTGTTACCTGAAACCCATCTGAATAGCAGTGATCCCTCTGTACCCTTCCCTGAGAGCCCATCGAAGTTCCTGCGGATCCCTGATCCTAGGCTCCGCCTTCTTCCAGCAATACAGTGCCTTGTTTGCATCTAGCCTTCAACCTCTCGTGCTTGAAATCATCTCAAAATTACTTATCAGATGTATACAATGTAAATGCTATGCAAATAATTCCTGTATTGTATTTTTTAAAGGATGATAAGTTTTTTTAAGCCTGCCCGTATTCAATGCTTACACTCATTTTCTCTCACCTACATTTCCTATCTGCGTTTGCGAGACTCCAGGAGGGCAGAGGGGCTTATGGCTGGAAATAGGCTCAGGCACCATCACCTTGTGGTTCAGCTAGCTCATCCCAGGCTCCGAGAGACTCCCACGCCTTCCTCTTCACCTTGAGACAGGCCTCTTCGCCCATCCATTGCTCCTCTCCCCACAGGCTCCCCCAAATGGCCTCTTCTCAGCTTTCTAAACCCTAACTGTTCCTGTGCCTTTCGCTCTCATCAGAACCTAAATGCGGTTTATTCCCAGGCCGCGTGCTAGGTCACTGTTTCTTTTTGTTTGTCTTGTAAATTATTACTGTCAGTTTTTTCATCAGCTTGGGTTTGTTTGCTTTTTTTTTTAGACAATTGACAACATCCTTCCAAGCCCTCGGTATAATTTTCCACATGACCAAACCTGTCCTGTCATTTGCCAAGCCCATTTATTTTCCTGGGAACAAATTCCCTGGCCCTTAGGGCCTCTGGCTTCAAGCTGCCCTGGGCAAGGGACCCTGCTGTCTCCCTGGTCTCCCCGAGCCATTATTTAAGGAATTCTTTGCCTTCTCTTGTCTGTTTAATCCCCTATTTCTGGCCCAACTTCTTTTTGTCTCCGTGTGTGTGTGTGTGTGTGTTCATGTATGTGCACACACACACATACTTGGAGGTGGAAGTCAGAGGACAACTTCAAATGTCATTCTCAGGAATGCCAGCCATCTCCTCTGAGGCCTGGAGCTCATCAATCAGGCTAAGTGTGCTGGCCAGCAAGACTCCCGGTGCCGGGGCTATACGCATCAGTCAGGACACCTGGCTTTTTAGGAGGTGCACAGATCCAGTCAGGTCCTCGTTCTTGCTGTGCAAACACTTCACTGAGCTGCATCCACAGACCCAGGTGCGGTACTGCAGCCGCACCACTCCAGCTCAGCTCCTGGTCCCAGGCTCAATGGATCTTACCACTGGACACAGTTTTTCTATTCTGTTTATCATTTGTAATTTTTCTTTATTATTTCTAGGTTTTTTTAATTTATTTATTTATTTATTAAAGATTTCAGTCTCTTCCCCTTTCCCTCCCCCTCTCCCAATCAAGTCCCCCTCCCTCGTCAGCCCAAAGAGCAATCAGGGTTCCCTGCCCTGTGGGAAGTCCAAGGACCACCCACCTCCATCCAAGTCTAGTAAGGTGAGCATCCAAACTGCCTAGGCTCCCACAAAGCCAGTACGTGCAGTAGGATCAAAAACCCATTGCCATTGTTCTTGAGTTTTCAGTAGTCCTCATTGTCCACTATGTTCAGTGAGACTGGTTTTAACCCAGGCTTTTTCAGACCCAGGCCAGCTGGCCTTGGTGAGTTCCCGATAGAACATCCCCATTGTCTCAGTGTGTGGGTGCACCCCTCGCGATCCTGAGTTCCTTGCTCGTGCTCTCTCTCCTTCTGCTCCTGATTTGGACCTTGAGATTTCTGTCCGGTGCTCCAATGTGGGTCTCTGTCTCTGTCTCCTTTCATCGCCTGATGAAGGTTAATATTCAGGAGGATGCCTATATGTTTTTCTTTGGGTTCTCCTTCTTATTTAGCTTCTCTAGGATCACTAATTATAGGCTCAATGTCTTTTATTTATGGCTAGAAACCAAATATGAGTGAGTACATTCCATGTTCCTCTTTTTGGGTCTGACTTACCTTACTCAGGATAGTGTTTTCTATTTCCATCCATTTGCATGCAAAATTTAAGAAGTCCTTGTTTTTTACTGCTGAGTAGTACTCTAATATGTATATATTCCATACTTTCTTCATCCATTCTTCCATTGAAGGGCATCTAGGTTGTTTCCAGGTTCTGGCTATGACAAACAATGCTGCTATGAACATAGTTGAGCTTATACTTTTGTTGTATGATAGGGCATCTCTTGGGTATATTCCCAAGAGTGGTATTGCTGGGTCCATGGGTAGGTTGATCCCGAATTTCCTGAGAAACCGCCACACTGCTTTCCAAAGTGGTTGCACAAGTTTGCATTTTATTTCTAGATTTTTATAATCTTTTTAAGGATTTATTTATTGATCATGTACACAGTATTCTATCTACATGCATGCCTGCAGGCCAGAAGAGGGCACCAGATCTCATTACAGATGGTTGTGAGCCACCATGTGTTTGCTGGGAATTGAACTCAGGACCTCTGGAAGAGCAGCCAGTGCTCCTAACCTCTGAGACATCTCTTCAGCCCCTTTTGTAATCATTTTAAAGGTTTTCCTGCTCCATTAAAATTTGGACAAAGGCAAATGACTCCTTTACCTCATCTATGTTCCATTTCATTCATCCCAGAAACCGCAGAACCATTCATGACCCTACTACTGAAGTGTCATGGCAATGACCTTGGGTATGACTGTTCTTTTCCTTGACTGAGTTGGAAACTCAGTGAACTTGCCATCAGGCACCCCTGTCCTTTAATTCTGGAAAGTTTTCTTGCATTGCTTCTTTGACAGCTTCATTCTCTCCTTTCTCTGTTTCTGGAACTTTTATTAGCTGAACCAAAGTTCTTGAATAGATACCTTGATTTCATATGCTTTTGTCTCATTTCTTCTATCTCCCTGACCCCCCCACACATACACACTCACACCCACACATACCCTGACCAGGTTCCCTGGAGTTGGTCAGGACTGGGTGTTAGGAGTCTCGTTGTGTATTTACAGTCTTAATCCATTAGCTGTAATAGGTAATGTGACTTGCTCTTTGTCCAGACTAACAAATGGTCTCTTCCTTTAGGCCCCATCTGAGTTCACTGCTGGTGGCTTCCAGGGCCTCTAACCCCTAATTTTCAGAGAATTCTTGGTGGTTCAGCTCTCTTCAGTGCAGAGGTCTGAGTTCCCTCCTCTCCATGGTGCCTCTTACTAATCCAGGGGCTTCCCCACCTGCTTGAGATTTAGGGGTAGAGAGGTCTATGAGTTCCATCAAAGATGCTATTGAGATTCTTGGTGTTACCCACACAGTTTGCAAAAGAACCAAGTGGAAACTCCTGTCTTCTTGTCGATTGCATTTGGGTGGGTCACTCAGTCTAGGGGTTTGTAACCCACCCTGCAATCAGTTATTCCAGGGTCATGGAGGGGTGCTATCTGGAAGAGAAATGGGCTAGAAAACAAGGAGGAGGCCATGCTAAGTTTGTCACAGCCTCCGTTTATTAGGGTCCTTGTTGCTGCTTATATAGCCCCTGGATGAGGTGCTTGGGGCCAGGGCACGGGATCTCACCACGTGGTCCTGGTCACGTAGGCCAGGAGGTTATGTTCGGTCAGGTAGGCCAAGAAGTCACAAGTTGCCACAACTAGTTCCCTGGATAGCTGGAATGTGAGGCGGGTTCCGCTAACAGATAGCTCTCCATCAACAGCTTAATTGGGTGTGGGGCAGGTTTTGTCAATAGAACGATTCTTAACATAATTATGGGTGTGGGGTTCTCTGCAGACTCCCCAGGGTGATGGTTCCTGTAATGATTTTTGGAAGGAAAATGGCTCCTCACATCTTCTACCAGCTTGGAAGGTCAAGAGTGAAAGTTCAAAAGGACGGGAATAGACCTAGATGAGGAGGCTGGGAACTCGTGAGTGAATGAATATAGGCAAAGCAGAAATGACCAAACTGCTTAGTTTTCCATGGGTGGAAGCCTAGATCCTGAAACCGGTGGGGAACATGAGGGGTCAGACAATGACCAGAGTCACCTGTCTGAGCCACAGCAGACTTTCCTGGAGCAGGGAGCACCTAGAAGAAACTCCACTCCCAGAGGGAAATGACAATGGTCTCCACAAGAGAGATGGCTGGGGTAAACTGAACAGACGATTGGGATGCAAATGGACACCCAGGTGAAAGGTCAGAGGTGAGAGCAACAGGATTTATGACTAGCGGGCTTACAGTGAGTGCCTGAGGGAAAAAGGAGGCACCGAGCCTGAACCTCGAGTCTCTGGTGCAGAAAACTTGCAAGAGTTGAGGAGGTCGACTGAGGGGGGCTAATCCTGTTTGCCTTTATGTAGTGCATCCCTTCTTCCTGCTGCTGTGATAAAACCAAGGCAGCGGAATAGAAGCTTATTTGGCCTATGGTTCCAGAGGCAGTGGAGTCCCTCACTGTGGGGAGAGGAAGCATGGCAGCAAGCAGCAGGCATGGCCACAGGAGCAGGAAGCTGAGGGCAACCACATGAACCACAAGCAGCAAAGAGAAAAAACCAGAAATGTTTCAAGTCTTTAAATTCTCAGATCCCACCCCCAATGACACACTTACTCCAGTCCGGCCACACCTCTTAAACTGCCCCCAACAGTGCCACCAACAGTTGTCTGCCTGAGACTGTGGGGACATTTCTCACAGAGCCACACTGCTCTTGGCACAGGCCTCTGCTTCCTCCCAGCTGTTTGTTTCTAGGGGCCGGGTCAGAACCTGCTCTACCACCTAAAATGGGTGTGCTGAGGAAGAATGCTTAGCTACATCAACCCTCTCCCTGAACCCTGAGAATTTTCTTCACCCGCTGGTTACCAAGTAGCAATGACTCTTGAGGGCTTAGAAAGAGCATGGCCTGGCCTCTTTTGACTGGGCCTCCTCCCCTCCACACAGTTGGGAAAAGAAGAGTGAACTCATTGGTTGATATGGCAACAAGGGCTCCCAAGATGGAAGGAAAGGAAGGCCTTGCTCTAGTGTTGCCATAGCAACCTGTATCCTCAAGGCCAGCTTTGAAGACAAAAACCACACACACACACACACACACACACACACACACACACACACACACCTTAATTCAACAAAGAAATTTTCCAGACTTTCAGGGTTCCTCATGGCCCAGAGAACAACAGAGGCCGGGAAGCATCTCATGCCAAGGTCTTACAACGGTCTGCTTTTCTGGGAAAATAACCAGGGTTTTAGAGGCCATAGACATACTAAGTAAGCGTTTTACTGAGCCTACTATGTGTGCAGAACATGATGGTAAGACTTCTGTCGTGTTCTCACATTAGGCAGGACTGCCGGGAGGTGGAAACAGTCCAGTGTTTCCTAAGTACCATCTGGCTATGCGTGATGATGCTGCAATCCCATTTCTTAGATCCCAGGGCTGGGGTCCTCACTGTGCACCTGCAGCAGCGCTCCCTGGGCTGGGGTCCTCACTGTGCACCTGCAGCAGCGCTCACAGGGCTGGGGTCCTCACTGTGCACCTGCAGCAGCACTCACAGGGCTGGGGTCCTCACTGTGCGCCTGCAGCAGCGCTCCCCGGGCTGGGGTCCTCACTGTGCTATTTACTGCAGTAAAGGATGAGATAAAGCTTACATGCCAGGCCTGAGATGGTTCTGTGGGTGAGGGTGATTTCTGGGTAAGAATGAGGGACTGAATTTGAATCCCCAGCACCCTAGTGAAAAGGTTGGATGTGATTAGGGGAGGGGCAGAGAGAAGGATTGCAGGTATGCTGGCTGCCAGTCTAGCTCTAGATTCCATGAGACACTCAGAGGCATAAGGAGAGACTGGTAAAGTAGGAACCCAACCTCCTCCTCTGGTCTCCACTTGGGAGCTTGAGCCTACACACACATGCATATACCTCCCCCATCCCAACACACACAGACAGAGAGAGGGGGTGCGGGGGAGGGAGAGAGAAAAATGTATGTCCCACCTGGAGACCAGGCAAACAAACATCAGTGTAACAGGACATTAATCAACAAACGCATGTGGGTTGAGGAAGGCCAGGTGGTGGCAGACCCCCAGGGACCATGGTATTGGCCAATGGAGTCAAGGATGGACATGCGCGTGGTTGCTTCCGAAATATTCTGACAGATCACAGAAGGGCTTCTATTGTTTTTAAAATTGGGAGATAGGTAGACTAATGACATAGAGGGGATGTCAGGGCGGCTCGCCAGCCTGGGTGGTTTTAATGCAGACTAATTCAGCAGACAAAGCATGGGCCAGGACCTCTAAGAGGCAGGAGCCGGATTGCTTATCCCAAAGAGAAGGCAGAAAGCCTGGGCACACAGCAAGAACAGAGACTGGGAAGCCTGGAGGGCCTGTACGACAGAGACGGCCCTAGGCTCAATGCTCAATGCAGAAAAAGACAGAAAGAGGCAAAGACCTAAAAGATCTGTCTGAGTGGGTGGGAAAGCTCTGGGGGTGGGGTATGCCTTAGTGAGCAGCTGGAGTGTAGGGGGGAGGGTGGCAAGGAGACTCCAGCTAAGAGTGTGAGGAGAGGAAGGGGCAGAGGTACCACTGCTGACTGGAGGGATTTCCCTAGCATTGAGTCGTTGAGACGAGGACGGAGCCGTGGGTGGTGGGGGCTCTATCAGGTTTTTATGTTCCTCTGGATCTTCGGGGACTCTGCTCTGTTCTTCCAGGACATGCACCTTTTTGCTTCCTGATTGCAACAGTCCCAACTGAGTTGGAGGCAAAGCCGAAGTGGCTGTTTGGAGCCCCGTGAGAAGAAAAGAGGGGAGAAAAGGAGGTGTCCTTTGGTGGCTGGAAAGCAAGGCCACTCTCAGAACTCACTGCCTACTCCAGCACAGACTCCTCACAGAAGCTGGGGACAGGGCCGGGCATGGAGAGAGTCGGCTGGAGATGTCCTGGTACCCTACACCACACCAGCTACCCAGGCAGCACTGGGACAGTCAGAGGTCCTGGGCACAAGAGTTGGAACCCTGGTGTCTTCTTGTCCTGCAGCTCCATGAGCTCACCTTGAATTTGTCAGTAGTCATCAGTGCCGTGGGCCCAGGAGCCCTGGGTCATGGGGAAAGTACCGCATGGCACACTGGATCTTCCTACAAAAGAAAGAAGCTGGGCATGGGGAGCGAGGGCCAGCAGCCATCCTGCCTGCTGTCAGCTTCTATCGGGTAAGTTCAAGGACAGCTGGTGTGGGCACCACTGATCTGAAAGAGACACCATTGGGGACAAGTTATCTGTTAGACCAGCTCTTCTTCCTCTTAGAAGGCTAACCTTACCAATTTTCTCGTTAAAGGCTTGTAAGAAGCCCTGTTTGTGCTGCTGTCTGCTGCACTTCCCAAATACACACACGCGTCACTTGCCCCTCCCCAGAGAGCTTGGTAGCAGTCAGCAGAGAGTGGGCCCGTGGAACATAGCTGGCAAGAACTGACTTGACTCATAGGAACAGAAAGCTAAGGCTAGGGATTTAGCTGGTGATAAAATGCTTACCTGGCGTGCACAAAGCCCTGGGCTCATCTCTAGCATGGCAGAGGGGAAAGGAAGGTAAAGGAAGAGAGAAGGGGGAAGGGACAGGTGGAAGGGAAAGGAAGGAATAAAAGAAGAGAAAGGGAGGCCGGACTTTAAGCGGCCCTCCTCCGACACAGCTGCCCTCTCTCGGATCATGGCAGAAGCGACCGCTTGCTCCCAGGCCTGGCTCAGTCAGCTGATGAGGCTTTCGCAGACTCGGAGCCAAAGCTTGGCTGTAGCAGAGCCGGCTTGGCTCGGGGACCAGCGACTTCCAGGTGGGCGGCGGGGTCAGGCATCTGGAGCAGCCGCCACACAGATGTCCCAGCCTTCCTTGGATCGCTGCCTGCCTCCAGCTCGCCCTAATTCCAATATTTGGCTGCTTCTCTTGCCTAATTCATATTCCAATGTCAACACTGCATAATCTTCCCAAACACTGCAGCCCTGAGGCTGGGAAAGGGGAAGGGACAGGAAAGAGGGCACACAGAAACCTGAAGCAGGGAGGGAAAGAGGGAGAAGGCATGGGCCAGAGACAGGAAGCACTTCCTGTTAGACTCCCTAAGTATCCCCAGAGGGAGAGATCTGTGGATCCAGTGACACTAGTCATAGACATGCTGTGTTCCACATGCCCAGAAAAGGGGACCCAGAGACTCCCCCACAGGGATCAAATTAGAGGACACAAGTTGTGTGATCTATAGGAAAAGTAGTGGGCCCCCACCCCCGAGTCCAGACACCTGGATCTCTGCCTCCAATTTAGCCTCTAGATGGTGGTGTGGCCTTAAGTAAGTCTCCCAACCTCTGACCTCCACCACCACCATCTCTAGCCACTGGGAGGAAGCAGCCAGGTTCCAGAAGCACTGGCCCCCAGTGTCTTAGTGGCAGCTAGGCACAGAGAGGTGGATAGCACTCCACAGGGAAGCAGGAAGAACAGGGTTCTCCAGGCTCTAAGTGGGGCAGGGAAGGTGTGGGACCATTAGACAGGACTGAACCCGTCCAGGCCCTTGGTATACCTATCAGACAGTCCTTCCAGGGGGGACCCATTTTACAGGATGACACTGAGGCTCAAGAGTTAGCCCAGGGAACTAGCACAGGACTGAAAGAAAGGGCAGAGCCAAGCTGGCCCCATGCCATCCAAGCTACAGGACAACCAGGAGAGGCCAGCTCTACAGCCTGGTTGTGGGGGCACATGGCTTTGGGGCAGGCTGCTCCTCCAGGCTCCCAGAGGCCCCTTCCCTGAACCCACTCTCCTCTCTAACCTCCTGCCCTACCCAGCCCTCTCTTCCCACCCCTCAGCATCCCAGGCACCCATCCTCCCTGGCTCACAGTGACCTCCACCCACCTCTCTCTCTCTCTCTCTGTCTCTCTGTCTCTCTCTGTCTCTCTCTCTGTCTCTCTCTCTCTCTCTCTCTCTCTCTCACACACACACACACACACACACACACACACACACACACACACACACGCCCGGTTGCGTCCAGTCCAACTTCTTCAGGAGGACTGCTAAGAAAGTGATTTGCATATAATTTGCGTACATACCTAAAGACCTGGGAAGCCTGATTTAGTTAAAGCCCTAGCTGAGGCTGCTTATCTGGTGGTCTTTTGTGTGCCTTTGAAGCCTCCTGGCCCTGGCCTTGTTGACTAATTGCAGAGAGGAGAAAGACTTTAAAAGTTAATCAATGCCATTTCTTGAGTACCTACTGTGTGCCAGGCCCTGCACAGTAACTCCAAAGGGGTGAGTGTTTGAAAGGAACTAGGACAAGGCAGGCGCCTTTCATTCTCAGGGGAAGAAAGCCCAGGGGGAAGATTGAATGGGGCTCACAGGGATGAATCTCCCATTTTAAATACGTCCTGTATTTAAAATGATGAGACTGTTGGGATCCGTGGTTTCTGATCCTGAGCCTTAGAAACCCATCATCTCCAGGCCGCTGGATATCCTGTTCCAATCCAGCCTCAGCTGCTGATATTGAGCTCAGAGATACAGGAGAGGTGACTGCAAATCGGCTCAATGAAGTGCTCACCATCTGGTCACAAGGCCATGGGGTCCTGGCCATGGGCTACGTCTCAGGTAGGGCACATATGGAGAAGTAACTTAGCCCCAGGCTTGCCAGCTGCATGTCCAGCTGGACCCTGGAAAATAGCAGGCCAAGAGTGTACCTGTTGACCAGGCCATGGTGGCCCACGCCTTTAATCCCAGTCCTCAGGAGGCAGAGGCAGGCAGATCTCTGAGTTCAAGGCCAGCCTGATCCACAGAGTAAATTCCAGGATATTCAGGGCTACACAGAGAAACAGTATCTCAAAAACATAAATTAATAAAAATAGAAAGAGTGTGCTTATAGTTGATGTTTCCCTTATGTGGACGACATCCCTTCCCTGGGAGTCACCTGACTCCCCTAAGTCCATAACCAGAAAATGCCAGAAGTTGACACTGAGCCCTCTCTCCAGAGTCCACACTGGTTTCCCATGCTCACGGTTACCCTCGGCCAAGGGAAGGGACAAAGCGAGCGTGCGGGTGAAGGATCAGGGTGACGGGAGGTTGTCTCACGAGCAGCACAGGGATGTCCTCAGACACAGTGGACTGGAGGACCACACTGAAGGGATGGGATGAACTAGGGCCCATTGAGCGAGTCTGGTCCCAGCTCAGGACGAGCCTGTTGTCACTGCAGTGTCGCATGCCCAGAGTACCAGATCTCCTGCCCTTTCCGGGATTCCAGAAACCAAATTACTGCATAGAATCTCCCTATTAGTACATGTTGGCTCAGCATTTACGAAAAAGTACACACATTCAGACAAACAGAATGTCACTGCTCCCTGGCTGGCCCCCTGGCCGCAGCCACAAGCTCTAACAAGCCAAGCCCATCAGCCCATAGGAGCTCCCTAGAGTGTGAGCTCCCAGCTTTAAGACTGCCCATGTTTCCATGTGTGGTGGCGCCAGGGCTGGCACAGACGTGTATTGTCAGACTTTGGGAACATGGGAATGGAAGCTGGTTCCCAGACAGCAAGCTTGGACCCTGGCTCCTGCTTCTGTATCCCAACCCGCCCATAAGCTTGCTCACTGTTCCCTGGTGCCGGTTACAGTTTCCGGGGCTGCAGAGACGGCCAGCTAGCAAACCACTTGCTGTGCAAGCCCGAGGACCAGCAACCAGGTGTAGTCTTATCTGTACGGCCACAGTGGGTGGTCAGGATCCTGGAGCTCAGTGGCCAGCTAACCTAGATGAACAGAGAGGGGCTCCAGGTTCCATGGACACACACACTGCAGCTTCCCAACAGGCATGCTCAAGCACACCAAGAATCTCACACCTATCAAGTAACGAAACATTAGCAGGAGGATGAAGGGTTTATAGCCATCCTGGGCTACCTAGCAAATCGGAGACCAGGATAGGCTACAAAGGCTCAAAAATCCTGTTTCCTGCACTGGACTCCAGCCCCAAGGAACCAGAATCTTAGCAGATAGAGATTAGAAATCTATACTTATTATTTTTATGTGTGTGTGGAGGTTTTGCCTGCATGTCTGTGCATGTACATGCACTTCCCACAGTGGCCCAAAGAGGGCATCAGATCCTCTGGGACTGAAGTTCCAGAGGCTAAGAGGATGCTGGGACTGAATCCAGGTCCGCTAGAAGAGCAGCCAGTGTTCTTAATCACTAAGTCATCTCTCCAGCCCCAGAAATCTATACTTCAGTAATTTTGAAACTCGTGTGGCAGAGGGTCTCTAGGAGCCAGAATCATGCAAAGTCTATGAGAAATTTAGATGTGTCCACACAAAGAAGTGGTACCTGAAGGGACGGAGAAACAGTGGCACAGACACTGGGTTACATGTGGCTTTTAAAAAAGAATGAGGGAAGTAATTTGTGCAACCATATAGATGAACCTTGGTTTTTAAAGGTACATACAAGAAAGAAGCCACTCACCGGGGCATGTGACTCCATCTGGTGACATTTCCAGAATGGCCAGAGAAGGAGACAAAAGAATGGCTGCTAGTAGGGGCGAGGGTTCTTGTAATAAAAACATTATGGAACCAGATATGGTGATGGCTTTGCAAGCTTGAAATATACTAAATTCTATGCTGTCTACTCTATGTGGATTATATTAAAAATAGACCATTCTCAGTGTCTTAGCCAGTGGAGTGTATACATGCTAGAAAAGACGAGGTAAGAAAGAAAGACACTCAGAAAGGGAGAGCTAAGAGCTGGAGAGTGGTGAAGAACTGGTCTCCACCCCCGGGGGTCACTCGCCACGCCCCGGGGGTCTGCTCTCCGTGATCCAGAGGTCTGCTCTCCAGGCTCAGCTGCAACAGACGAATGGGAGGAGTGTGTGGATGTTCATGTGCTATAGACTTGGCTGTTGCCTGGGTTATTGGAGAAGAAATCGATGTTCATATCTCTTGCCTCTGACTTTCCATTCTGAGGCCCACAGTCCCATGACTCTGGGGATTGGCTGAATGGAGGGCTCACTCAGCTTGCACAGAGCATTGGGTTCCAGCCTCAGTAACACATCAGCAGGTATGGTGGTGCACATTTGTGATCCCTGCACTTTGCGGATGGAGATAGGAGGGGCCTGAGTTCAAGGTCATCCTCAGCTAGGTAAAGAGTTCAAGGTTAGCTTGTGGTGCGTCAGACCTGGTTGGTCTAAAAAGAAAGTAAATAAATGAAATAACCTCCCAGAAGACAGGAAGGGTAAATGCAGGCATAGTCCTTGCTGTGTTGTCTATAACTGGGGAAAGCAGATAACTAGGAACCTGGGGAGACAGGGCATCTGGTAAGCAGGAGGGCCTGCGTTCAGCATCTCTGTAAGAAGAATGGGTGTGGTGGTTTAGTGAGGGAGGACCCCCCACAGACTCAAGTGCTTGAATGCTTGGCCCCTAGGGAGAGGCACTGTTAGGAGGTGTGGCCTTGTGAGAGGAAATGCGTCACTTTGAGGGAGTCTCTCTGAGGTCTCGTGCACGCTCAAGGTTTGTCCAGTTCTCAGTCTCCTTCTGCTACCTCAGATCAGGTTGTGGAACTCTGTGTGCGTGCCGCCATGACCACCGTGGCGATAACAGACTGAACGTCTGAAACTGTGCGGCGTCCCCAGTTAAATGTTTGCCTTATAAAAGTAGTGACGATCATGATGTCTCATCACAGCCATAGAAACCCTAACTAAGGCAGGGGACTGGCTGCCAGTCTAGCTCCAGGCTCAGTGAGACTGTCTCAAGGGAGTAAAAAGGTCGAGAGACACAGAGGAGGACACATAGCCTTACCCCATTACCCCGTGCATACAGAGACACACGCCCTACGTGGACACCACACACACACACACATAGGGACGCACAAGGTAAAATCAGATAAAGAGTAACAAAGAAAATGGCACCACACAGCAGCTGGGAAGTGTTATGTCATAGTCATGATAAGGTCACAGTGACAGTGAAAACAGGACAGAGTGAAGTATCTTGTACTTAGTGGGGGTGGGGAGCTGTAAAGACCACATGAAGTGGGGACACTTAACTTTGTGAGGACAAGACTTCCAAGTGACACACTGGAACATTCCGAGTCCCCCACTCACTCTCTTACATGGTTCTGAGGCTGCACCCTGATGTCTGTATTCACCGCACAGGAAAAGATAGTCAGGCGCTCCTGCGGCCCAGAAGATGCTGCCCACCCAAATGTCTCACAGAAGGCGTGTCACTTCAGAGATCAGCATCTACACCTAACACACGAGACCTCAACCTGATGGCGAAGAAACGGTTGCCAACCCACACAGGAGTCCTTCATAAAATAAATGGCCAATGTCCTTCTGGAGGGTCAAGGTCATGAACAAGAAGAGCCAAGGCCTTGCCAGAGCAGATAGGAGTCCTAAGGACTGCCCACTGCCTGAATCCTAGCCTGGATCCCAGAAGAGGGGAAAGTTGTTAATAAAAAAGCTGGTGAGCTTTCGGTGTGAGACGTAGGGCAGAGCGAACGCAGCGCCGAATGAGTTGCTGGTGGCCGTGGGTCCCTACGGTCAGTCCCAGCCCAGCTGCTTCGACCGTGTGAAGATGGGCTTTGTCCTGGGTTCCGCTGCAGGCATGGCGGCTGGGGCGCTGTTCGGCACCTTCTCCTGTCTCAGGATCGGAATGCGGGGTCGGGAACTGATGGGCAGCATTGTGAAAACCATGATGCAGAGTGGCGGCACCTTTGGGACATTCATGGCCATCGGAATGGAATGGGCATACGATGATTGCCTGCTACATCTATACTTTCCCATCCATTTCGACCCTTGTACAATTAAAAGTTCTTTTCTTCTAAAAAAATTTTTTTAAAAAATGCTGGTGCGACCTGAAGTCTGTGTGTTCATGAATAGCACTTCCTTGGTATTAGCCACTGTGTCCTATTACACAAGATGTTAGAGAAGATGAAGGGAGAACCATTGAGAACTCTCTGTGGAACCTCAATGACCTTCCTCCACATCTAAATCTATTTTAAAATTAAGAAAAAATCAACAGACCCAATGAAAAAAATCACCAAATCTATGACATTTGTTTTGCGTTCTTTAAGAAGAGATTCTTGCAGTCCGTTGGGCACAGGCTGTTGATCAGTGTGAGACTGAGCTGTTGGTGTCCCTGAGGGTCATGTCCCTCTGCAGCCTCAGCATGTAGCCGGGTCTGGAAAAGGAAAGTGGATCTTCTCAGGTGTAATTAAGAGCAAACTGCAGAGAGGGGGGCCTGATGACAGGTGTCTTTGCGCACGTGCACAAACTCGTTGCTGGACTCGTGCCTTTGTCCAGAGACTGACTCCTCTCCTGGGGCATAATGGCTTCCCCATCAGTCTAATGGCACAGTGTCTTCTGGAGTCCGCAGGTGGCGGTAAATATCTCCCCCCACCTTCCCACCCCCACCCCCACCCCAGGCAGAGCCAATGGGGAGGATCCCACCTGAGAGGTTGCAGTGGGGAATGTGATGGATTCCCTCAGCCTGCTAGGCTGTGAGGAGGAGGATTGCTAGGACGGATGTAACACAGGACAGCGATTCTCTTGTATCCTGGAGGGGTGGATTCCAGACCCCAGAATGCCTGCAACCACAGATGACGTTAAACTATATACAAGCTACACTCTTCCCTAGACACATAGCTATGGTAAAGTCTAACAAATTAGACACAGAAAGAGACAATAGCGAATAATAAACCGAAATTGGTGTACTAATTAAAGCAAGGATTATGTAAACATATCTCTGTGATACTATAATAATTTATTTGGTAACAGACAGTTAAGTTTCCCACAGGAGGTGGTGCATACAGTGTGGATCCATTGAACAAAACATAAACCCTGTAACACTATGATAGTCAATCTGAGGACTATCTGAGGAGTATAGTGTATCCAGGGTCAATATGGTGAGCAAAACATACACCCTGACTATGACAGTCAGTTTAATAACAGACCTGGCTAAGGAACTAATGGGCAGGTAGTATGGACACACTGAACATGGAATAAGCCTGGTGATACTATGATAACCAATCTCATGATGGACACAGCTATGTATCTAACGGGTGGGTAGTGTATACAGTGTGGATATGCTGGACAAAAGATGAATTCATGTCTTAGGTAGGAGAGAGTGGGACACTGTGAGATTTCATATTGCTACTTAGAATCTCATGATGCTTGAAACCTATGATTGGATATTTCTAGGATAGCTCACATTGGTATTTCTGGATTGCATTTGGCTATAGATAACTGATACCTTGGACATCAAAACCATGGGTAAGACAGGATACTGTAACACAATCTGAATGCTCGAGACAGCCGAAGTAAGTACAGTCTGGAAGCCAGAACTACGATATCCAGGTGAGGGGCTTCTTCCATTGCAGGTTCTCAGCAGGAACTTGTCAGTGCCTCTCCCTAACATCTGCTGGCTGCTGGAGACACTGAGTCTTCGTCTGAAGATGTATCACTTAGATCTCTGTTCATTGTCTCAGGGTCTCTGGGTTTGTGCACGTGCGCAAAGACACCTGTCATCAGGCCCCCCTCTCTGCAGTTTGCTCTTAATTACACCTGAGAAGATCCACTTTCCTTTTCCAGACCCGGCTACATGCTGAGGCTGCAGAGGGACATGACCCTCAGGGACACCAACAGTTCAGTCAGTCTCACACTGATCAACAGCCTGTGCCCAAAGGATTGCAAGAATCCCTTCTTAAAGAACACAAAACAAATGTAATAGATTTGGTGATTTTTTATTGGGTCTGTTGATTTGTTTATTAAATCTCAAAATAGTTTTAAACCTGAAGGAAAATCATGGAGCTTCTAGATCCAGCCACACCTGAAACTTTCATTACTTCTGGGTTTGTTTGAGTTTTCTGGGTCAAGTCAGGGGTGATTCTGCCTCCTGTTCCCTGAGACCAGGAGAGCCCTACCTGACTCGGGTAACAAACACCATCAGAAACAAAAACCATCAACAGACTTCGGCTTGTCACCATCACCGTATCGCAACTCTCTTCTATGTTGCTTTCACTTTTAGACAGACTCTGCTTTCTTGTCCGGACATAACTCCTAAAACTCCGAATTCAGCTTAGCGGCTTCCATGTGAAGAACACAGTTCTTTATCGGTCAGTGTCTGTCACAGCAATGCTGTATAACAAGCATTTCCAGAAAGCTCAGTCACTTACCACAATCTTTTTTTTAATACTCATAAATAATGTGGTCACGGGGCTATGCTGGACTCCAGGTTTCAGTGAACCTTCCGTCCTGGAAGATGGACCCCCCAGAGGAAGCTTCCATGACCAGCTGGAAAATCTTCCTCAAAGTGGCAGTCGGGGGCAAACACACCTCACGCTTCCTTCAGGTCTGGCTTGGAACTGGTGACTTGCCACTGCTGGACAGCTTCCATGGACAGAAGACAGACAGGTAGCTGAACCCATGGTGGATCAGAGAGAAAGACTATTCTCCCATAGAAAGAATGGCAGGACAGGGACCTTTGTCAACAGATAACTTGATCTTCCTCTAGGGAACCTTCTTGAACTGAGTCCCTTGCCTGACTTAGGGTGGTGTCCTCTCTGTTGTGTCCTGAGGGAGCGGTAGGGAGGCTCATGGGCCACTGTAACTGTCATCAAGGCTACACACGAGGCCTTTGTAGGTAACCAGTCAGTCCCTGAACAGGTGAGCTGCTTAGACCAGCATTCAGTGGCTCTCAACACACATGTCCATCTCCTGGGAATTTTATGAAAAACACAGATTTCATTTTGATGGGCACAGGCAGAGCCCAGAAGCCATTTCTACAAGAACCCACTGGGTGGCCGAAAGACTAACTATAATGTCTAAATGTCTCAGCTTTCAAACAACTACATTTGCATTTGCAAAATCGCTATTGCACCTGCCAGGCAGATTTACTTGGCAGGGCCCGGATATGGGATGCAGGTGAAAACATCCTAGCTGTTACCCCTCACTCACCCCATGCTCCCCCAACTCTCTACCTCCAGGAAAGAGCTCAGTCTGGGCCAGCCTGGAGTCAGAACCGAGTATCATTGCACATCCCACTAACTGCCCTAAAATGCTCCCTGTAATACCGTTGATGTGATTCCCAAGACTCAATTACAGTTATCAGGCAATTAGGTGCACCACAGTGAAGTGATTGCGAAATTAATGCCGGCCCCTTCCAGAGCCTTTGGATTCTCTCAGGGAAGTGACTCCACCACCCACATCTGGGAAACAAATAGCAGCTGACCTCCCCTGGGGCTCTGAAAAGAAAGTTCTTGGGAGAGGACCCTGGAGCCACAGGGGAGGGGACGGCTGACTCACTACCTAAAGAGTTCTGAGCAGCCTGGAGCCTGCAGAGCAGGTGCACAGTAAGTTAAAGTCTTGCAGGAAAATTGGAATCGCACTTGGCTACACTGTGCTGGGCAGCGATCAGTGCTGCTGAAGGCTGATGTCACTGCCTTTTCCCCCTTTGCTTTTACCAAGACAGGGTTTCTCTGTGTTGTTTTAGAGCCTGTCCTGGAACTAGCTCTGTAGGCCAGGCTGGCCTCCAACTGACAGAGATCCGCCTGCCTCTGCCTCCCGAGTGCTGGGATTAAAGGTGTGCACCACCACTCCCTGGCGGATACCGTCGCCTCCTCCCTCCATTCAGTCTGTTAGGAAGCTGGGGAGTTTGTGTGCTGCCTCACTGGGTCTCCAGGGGCTTCTGCCTGACCCTGTGTCCCCGGCTATAAAACAAGGATAGTAAGTCACGGCCAGCCTGTGAGCTAGGCAAGAGACCGTGTGGAGGAGATTCTGGAGCTTTTGTGGACGGTGCCATGTTCTAATGATGGTGTGCCTGTTTTTCTGCTGCACCCTCAGGGGGCCACTCTACAAGTCCCAGATCCCTGTCCCTGGGAGACCTCTGTGCTACAGGGTGCTCACCCACCCTGAAGAGAGAAGTTACACAGCTGTGTGGAGAAAGAAAAATTAATTTCTAAATATGACTCGGACCCATACTGTTAGTGAAGTGGTTCAGTGGGGACCCCAGGAATGAGAGATGGGTGGAGGTGAGCTTCCAGAAGAATGGGGGAGCCCTGGCGACTGGGAATCTCATGATCTCTGAAGCATACACCTCCCTGGACATGGGCACTTCGTTCTCACACAGACATGCATTAGAACACGGTCCCACAGCCACATGTATGAGCACACGCCTAGAAGCCAGGGAAAGTGGCAGGCAGGGAAAGACTTACAGGGTGCTATGGTCTGAAATGGGGAGCGTGGTAGTCACCATCCTGTTTAGAAGGCGTTTAGACAAAAGAAGCCCAGCTTATGAAAAGTGAGTTCCCTAAGTCGGTGTCTCTGTGACCGTGTGTGTGTGTGTGTGTGTGTGTGTTACTTGGCTTCTCTGTTCTGCTGTTTCCTCATGTCAGGCCTCCCAGTTCCTAAGTGAACCCACTTCCACATCCACATGTGTTTATATATTCAGATCACTGACTGCTCTTCCAATCCAGGACTCATCTCAGTGGCACTACACACACACACACACACACACACACACACACGCATGCACGCATGTTCACACACACACAAACACATGCACACGCTTGCATCCATACGCATCCAACAAGGCCTCTCTGACTGTCCCTGCTGATACCTCTTGCAGCTTGAAACTGCCACATTGTTTCCGGTTTTATTAGTGTGTTGTTTAGTCTCCTGGATGGTGCAGTCTTGAGGAAAGCAAGACCTGGGTGTCCTTCTCACCGTTTTAGGACAGCAAGCATCATGCCTGGTGAAACCCACAGCCCAGACCCAGATAATCTCTCCCAGCTGGACGCCGACGGCCTCAGCTCTGAGCTGGTGCTGCCCTCCAGTGGCGCTAGGACCATGGCAGCTGCTTTTTCTGGTGCCCAAGTGTAACCTTCCCACCTCCTGTAGGCCTTCTACCACTGGCTGTCCCAAGGACACACCTCTGTGCTACATGGTAGAGGAGGAAGAACTTTATTTTATTCCACCTTGAATAAAAGGGTTTAAATGATCAACCCCTGAAAGAAAAACAAGCTTAATGTCAGAAGTTACTGGGTATGGTATGATATGATATGATATGATATGATATGATATGATATGATATGATATGATATGATATGATATGATATGATATGTCTAACCAAGGTTCCAGGCTGGGGACAAGCCAGTCTGACTATTTTATTGATGAAACCACTGAGACCCAGCCCCACAAAAGGTAAAATTGTCTGCCAGGTATTGTGATGGGACCCCTTGCTTGTTTCCCCGCCACCCTGCAGCTGAGACCTGAAATAATCACACAGAAACTGTATTATTTAAAACACTGCTTTGCCCATTAATTCTAGCTTCTTATTGGCTAACTCTTACATATTAATTTAACCCATCTACATTAATCTGTGTATCGCTATGTATCTGTGGTTTACTGGGTAAAGTTCCGGCATCTGTCTCCAGCGGGGGCTACATGGCTTCTCGCTGACTCTGTCCTTCTTTCTCCCAGCATTCAGTTTAGTTTTTCCCACCTACCTCTATTCCCTGGGCAGGCCCAAGACAGTTTCTTTATTAAGCAATGGTATTTATAGCATACAAAGGGGAATCCACATCAGCCTGGGACAGGAGAAATAGCAGTTAAGAGTACTTGCTCTTCTTGCAGAGGATTCGAATTTGGTTCTCAGTATTTACATCAGGCTGCTCACACCCCTGTTTGGATGGAAGTGAGAACCCAGCCCCCTGACACCCCTATATCCAAGGAGTCAGGGATGTTTGGTTGGAAGCATCACCCCAGCTCCTGGTATCAATCCCAAACTCCCTCTCCTGGGAGTTGCCCCAGTCCAGACTCCACCTCTGAGAAAGCCCACCAAATGGTGACCCCACCCCAGGGAAGGTTGGGACCACTCCCACAGGCTATTTAAACTGCCCCCCAGAGAACAAACATGTGGTCTTCCTGGTTCTCCTTTCTTCTCCGAGGTTTCCTGGTCTTCCTCTCTGGGGGGTTTGAAGGGCCACCTGGGGGCGCTGGCATCCATTAAACCTGGGCTTTTTCTGCTTAGGTTTGATCTGGTCAGATTTGGACTTTTGTGTTAGAGGAGAGGTTTGTTGGGCAGCAAAAACTTTACAACAATGGCCTGTAATTCCAGCTCCAGGGGATCCAACGCCCTCTTCTGGCCTCTACAAACACTCACACACACATGGCATACACCGAAATAAAAACATATTAATTTCCTGGCCCAAGGTACCTTAAAACCTGCTACTTCATCCTCCACCCTGCCTGAGTAGGGCAGCGGCACATCGCGAAATGCGCGCTTGCAAGTGAAAAACTTCGCTGCATAAACCCACTCCTGGAGCGGTATGTTTCTGCTCTGACACTACTTTTTCTGTTCCTGACATTGTCACTAATATTTCGCTGATGCCCTGCTGGAAATTAGCAGCTCGGTTCCCTGGGCCAAAGGGGCAGTCTTCATAGCATCCGGTTGCATCTCGCTTCCTTCCCAGAGTTACTGATTTGGGGGGGCTCCTGCTTCAGTACCGCCACTGACAAAACGATCGAATGACATCCTTAAGAAACAAATAAGAGTGATAGTGGCAAGCTGGTGGCCAGATTCGCCCACAGCATTTACAAACTGCAACGCGCGCAAACGAGGGCGCATGCGCTGAAGAAGACAGTTGTCCAGATTTAATGACCCTCCGTCACTGTTCCTGTGGTTGGCTTGCAGTCTTCAGCTAAGCTCTAGGAACTTGGGCAAGGCTTGGGCGAGTGTTTTCAATGGTTTTGTTTGTTTTAACGGGGTGGGGGTGTGCATTGTGATCAACTTCACACAAGCAACTCACACCTTGCCATTCTCAGAAGGTCTCTCTGTACACTTACCAGAACCACCACCACCTGTGCCAAGAACGTGGGCTATAGAAGCACACTCAGCAACAGAAGAGGAAACCAGCAAATCCCAGCAGATGCCAGCCACGTGGAGGCTGGCTGCTACTGAATTTGGCTGGCCCAGCTCTGCCAGGACAACTGAGGCTGCTGAAAGCTGGAAAAAGGGGTCCACCACCCCATGTGGAGCCAGAAGGGGCTTTAGATACATGGTGGGTGGGGGAGGATAGAAATAGACCATACATAGAACGGGGGATTGTCTGATTTTGAAATTTGTGTAAGGTTACCTACATTTCCACGTTGACAAAACGGTCTACTCAGTCCAGTCTCCCCACGGTTTGTCGTTTTGTCCTTCCCTAGGTTAATATTGCTTCCAGAAAGCTCCCTCACCTAGTTCTGAAAACAGGTAGGGCCCCTCCCCAACCCAAGGAATGAGAGGGGAGGGGCAGCTAGGTGGAGCTCTAAACCAAACCAAGTGGTTTTGTTTGCACATAACCTTGAGCAAGCCCCTCTGGAGAGTCTTTGAGCCTCAGTTCCCACCTCCTAGACCGGGGACAGTGGTACCTTCTGCTCCCCAGAGTAAAGTCAGGTCAATCACAATTGCGGCCTGAAGGAGGGAGGGCGGAACCAACTTTGGACTTTTCGCCCTCTGGCTCTGAGCTGGATCTTGCCTGAAGGGGAGGTGGACCAGCTCCTGAGGCCTCTTCACTCTCAGCTGCCCCACCCCAAACGTGCTCCTTCAAGCTGCTCACGCAGTAGATAAGCTCAATGCAGTAGATAAGCAGGTGGACTTGGTGAGTTTAGAGGGTTGGTGTGGGGATGAGGTAGGGGACGACACCGGGGACCACACTTGTCTGGTCCCTCATTAGCCAAAAGCATCAGCTAAGGCAAAGGCCATGGCCAGAGAGCTAGGACCTGCTGCCTGGAGGAGAGAACCCCAGCTCCATCAGGGCTTCATGTTAGTCCCCAAATCACACTGCAGACAGGACAGGCCCTGTCCCCTAGACCTCGGCTTTCCCCTCTGAAAAATGGAGCGCCTTGGATGCTCCAGCTTAATCCGCCTCAGATGACAGAATTTGGGCTTTCACCCCTCCTAGCCCCCCCCCCTTTCTTGCCTGTTCTTTCATGAGCCGTCTGTTCACCTACTTCTCAGAGCCGCTCAGGTCCTGCCGCCTACAGTTGTGACTCTCCTTACCCTCACCTCCCCTTTTCTCTCACCAGCCTCAGGTTCTGGTGGCCACTCCGTCCCTACTTCCAGGTTTCAGCACCAATTTGAAAGGTTCAGGTTTAGCCCCATGGTGGTGGTGGTGCACACCTTTAATCCCAGCATTCAAGAGGCAGTTGGATCTCTGTGAGTTTGAGGCCAGCCTGAGTTACAAGAGCTAGTTCCAGGACAGGCTCAAAAGCTACAGAGAAACCCTGTCTTCAAAAACCAAAAGAAAGGGGAAAAAGTTCAGGTCTGGGATTCAAGAGGACACTGAGACAAATTGCCATTTGGATAAGCGATTTATTGAAAGAGTTACTGATGCTGTAGCCAGACAGCTCTGGGGAGCCATTAGGGCCACAGGGCACAATGAAGTTCCCTTTTCATATGCTAGAGAAGGAGGGTGCCTATGAATCACATGACTGATAAGCAGTCCACAGTAAATGCTCTTGGTCAGTTTGCCCTGATTGCTGGGTAGGGAAAGGGTCTCCTGAGGCCCGGACTACAAAATCAAAGCTGAGGACAGAAAGAGCAGGCATCTAGAAAAACAAGCTAATGGGAAAGATTTGCAGAATGACCTAGGCCTCACAGTCCTCTGCTGCTCGGGCCGAGAGAAGCATAGCCGTTTTCTCTTGGCCTCCAGAACCAAGAAGGACCCTATGGGACAGGAGAAAGAATGGGGCAGGCTAGCTCAGATACGCGGACGCCCAGACTTGCTGACCCCGGGCTGACCCCGGGCCGCCTCGGTCATTCCTACCCTCTAACCTCTGACCCCTGTACAGAAGGGTCCCAAGGACAGGGATGCCTGCCTCACTCTGCCTGCGCTTAGCACCTCTTTCCTGATAGTGGGGCAGGAGCCACTGCCAAGTTTCCCCACTGCTTGTTAGATCCAGTTTGTAAGTTCTCTCTCTTCTCAGTTCCCTCCTCACAGCTCCTGGATGCTTGAGCTTGCCTCCATCCTTGACCTGAAGAACGGGCTGTTTCTCACTGGGCCTGGGGACAGCAATGAGGAACAGGAGCTTTGGGTGGGAAGAATAAAGGGAAGGAAGTGGTAACTCCGCAGTGGTCAGGCTTCCAGGAAGTACCTAAAAAAACGCTGAGAAGCCTGGTGAGATGGCTGAGTGACTTACTGCCCTTTCAGAGGACCCAGGGCTCAATTCCCAACAACCACGTGGTGACTCACAACAATCTGTAGCCAGAGGGGATTCTCTGTCCTCTTCTGGCCTCCAAGAGCACCAAGAGTTTATGCAGTGCACAGACAGACTTGCAGGCAAAACATCCAGACAGATCAAATTGTTTTAATTAAAAAGAAAATAAACATTTCCATGAAGCATGAAATTTCAAAGGCAGTCACTATCTGCTTGTCCTGAAGAATGTCTTGCAGACTCTTTCATGAATCAGGAACCCCGAAAGATCATCTCACCTTTAGGCAAGTTCAGCAGTCCTCTCTCTGAGGGTTCTCTGTGTCCAGTTTATGCAATAGTCCAGGCAAGAACCGTTTCTTGCCCAAATGGCTATCAAACTCCATAAGGATCCTCTTCAATGACCATCTTCCTCTTGAAGTAGATAGAAAAAACAAGAAAAAAAGTGTCTCATTGTCATGAAAAGTCCTAAGTTATTAAAACATTTAATAGCATATTCCGTAGTCTTTGAAAGATATGAAGAATGCCGATCTAACTGAAATATATATCTATATATCTAGAAAATCTAACTAACATGACTACAAACTTGACTATTATTAATGATTATCCATTAACAACCTATATACATTACATTTTTAAATGAACTACACAATCACAATACCTGGAAATGTCTGCTGGAAACTATGGGCCTGTAGGCCGAAGATGGATGCCCCAACAGTACAGAGGAAGGACTGCTAAACTCGCCTAAAGGTGAGATGGTCTTTCGGGGTTCCTGATTCATGAAAGAGTCTGCGAGACATTCTGCAGGACACAGCAAAAAAATGACTGAACTGTCTTTGGAATTTCCTGCTTGATGAAAATGTCTGCTGGAAACTATGGGCCTGTAGGCTGAAGATGGATGCACCAACGGTACAAAAGAAATTTGGGTGACTGTCCAGGCAGCAAAATGTCTCTGTCGTTTATTTCTTATTTGCTTAGGTAATATTATATCCTTCTGGAGTCTTTGATGGAGTTAAAGAATAAGTAGATAGTTATAGTTTTCCTTAGTTATGATAAAAGATAAAATAGATATAAATATTATAATTGTAATTCTTGCTTGATAACTGTTTTGTTATATGTAATTTTGCTATGTTAAGTTAAAGCCTTCTTTTATTTTTGTTTAAACAGAAAAAGGGGAAATGATGGAGGAAGGACATTGGTTAATTGTAATAAAGAAACTGCCTTGGCCCATTTTGTTGGTTGGAACATAGGTGGGTGGAGTGAACAGAAGAGAATGCTGGGAGAAAGAAGCTGAGTCAGAGAGTCGCCATGATTCTCCCACTCCAGACAGATGCAGGTTAAGATCTTTCCTGGTAAGCCAGCTCATGAGCTACACAGATTATTAGAAATGGATTAAATTAATATGTAAGAGCTATCCAATAAGAGGCTACAGATAACAGGCCAGGCAGTGTTTAAAAGAATACAGTTTCCTTGTAATTATTTCAGGGCATAAGCCTGCCATGTGGGAGCCAGGGCTGCCAGAATACAGCCCTGCCACTCCTTCAACACAGACCATAGGCAAAAGCCTCCTCCAGGAAGCCCTTCTGAACTAGGAAATCCTATGAGACCTAAGACAGCCTTAGAGACTTCCCAGCATCTCCTGAACAGCCCGTCCTCACTGAGGTGATGCCCATGTGCCAGTCCAAACCAAGTACATCATTTCTCTGGGGAAATCAATCACCTCTGGAGGGCCCCAAGTGCCCCCTCCCTTGGGCTATGGCCACAGGTGCTGAAGACCATTGCTCAATCAAGGGGTGGATGGCACATGCCAGCCCTGACTATGCCCAATTGTCTTCTGGGTCACCTGGGACTACATAGCCAACGCCCCCCCCCCTACTGCCTGGCATCAGCTTCCTCAGGTCAGTGAGCACAACCTAGACTTACTCACAAGACATGGAGGAATTGGTATATTTACTCAGTGGCCAAATGGAGGAAATCAGAGCCCAGACACCAAGATCTAAAAATGAGCTAGGCATTGTGGCATAGGCCTATAATCCCAGCAGTAAAGAGGCTGAGGCAGGAGGATCATAAGTTGAGGCCTATCGAGCAAGATTCTTTACCCAACAAACACATTTAAAGTCTCCTAGAAGTTAAGTCCTGAACCTCCTCAGCCCAGCCACCACTCATTCTATTTCATGCAACACCACTTCCCACACCCTACATCCCCCACCTACCACTCCCCCACTCCCCACCCCCCACCCCCAACCCCTCCCCCAAACCACCAGCCAGCTAGCATTTCCTCAACACAGACTGGGGGAAAAGATAAAAATCAAACAAAAACAAAGCAAAACATTCCAGGGCCTGGAAGAATGACTACCCAGTTAAGAGCAGTTGGTGCTTGAATGAGGACTCAAGTTCAAATCCCAGCACCCACACAATTGCTCCCAACTGTCTATCATTCTAGTTCCAGGAGATCTGACAGCCTCTTCTGGCCTCTGTGGACACCTGAGCACCTGTGTGTGCATGCACACACCACACAACACATAAAAGTCAATGTTTTTTAAAGTTACTGATATTTTTGTTCTGTGTAATAATTGTATACCGTGGAGGTAAGAATAAGGTAGTATAATTAATAATAGTAAAATTTTTAAATTGAATACTAATAAAAACAGCATCTAACGTATTTCTTAAGCCTTTGGAACTCACACATGTTGCTGGACTCAAATTCTTTCCTCACAGCCTCATTTAAGCCCCGTGCTAACCAGTGAGGTGGGTGTCTGTATTGTCAGCCCTCACTCTTCAGGCCTGGAAATGAGGGTAAAGCACTTCAGTTTGCCCAGAAGGGTGGTACACACCTGTGGGCCCATATTTCGATATGGCACAAAAGCCATTACCCCGGTCCGAGCTGATCACGTAGCTCTGTAGACAAGCTGTCTGTGCCCTTAACAAAAGCCAGGATGCTTGCTCCTAGCTTCTTTTGTTAAAATGTGGATTACCTGAGAAGAGCTGTTTGACTGAAGCTGATGACTTAGAAGTTTAGATGTTTGGTGCTTCCTTCTTTTGTAATTTGGAGGATGTCTTATAGAGATGCTAATTCAGGGCCTACCTGACTGCTAGATGCAGGCGTGACCAGAGCCCATGCACCTGGTTGCCTAGGAGACAGCCTAATGTGTTCCCGCTCTATTCATGTGAGGATATATAAGCTGTTTGGAGAATAAATGAGAGATCTTTTTGGAGAGAGATCTTGCCCGTGAAAGATGACCGTGTAAGTTGTGTCTGATTATTCCTCGCGACTCTGTTCCAGCCGAGTTAGGGAATCTGTGTTGGACCCTCACGGGCTCCGACACACACCTGCAGTCTCAGAGCTCAGCTCAGGAGGTGGAGGCTAACATTCAAGGTTTTCCTCAGTTACACGGTGATTTGGGGGCTAGCCTGGACTACCTGAACTCTAGGGTCCCATGGTGACATGGTGACAGAATCTGGAGACTTTATGAGATCATTCTGTGTGGCATATGTGCCGTAATTTATTATTATTATTATTTATATGGTCTTCTCTCTGGCTCTGGGGTTTTGCTGTTTTGATTGAATGACCTAATCTCTTTTCTGTCTTTCCTGCCTGCTCTGTTTGTTTAGCAAGGCTGAGAACAGTCAATTCTCTCCTCCCTGTGAGAGAGTAGAAATAAATATCAGTGGAGTTTGTGAAAACGTAGCTAAATAGGTAGAGTGGGCATGGATGACTGGAAAACAAATTTCTAAAATGAAACAACTGAGAAAGCAGACAAAATTGCTTTCAAAATGCAAGGGAAATGGGGAGCCCTCCCCAGGGACGCCGACCTTATCAAGCCTTGGACTGCTGGCTGTGAACGTGCTTTTCCAGACAGATTCCTTTCTGGTCGCGCATGTGGAATGTAGGGAAGCTTGGAACAGCTTGGCCTGATAAATGTGTAATTGCCAGGAAACTATTTCTAAATCAAAAGTCCAAACGCTTGACGGGAAGACCGGAAGTACAGAAAGAAGTAAAACCTAAAATGCGCACTTTGGAGGCTGCTGTGATAGTTCACAGATGATAACAAGATATAAAGAATAGGAGGCCGGACTCAGAGGTTAAGAGCACTGGCTGCTCTTCCAGAGGTCCTGAGTTCAAATCCCAGCAACCACCTGGTGGCTCACAACCAGCTACAATGAGATCTGGTGCCCTCTTCTGGCCTGCAGGTGTACATGCAGACAGAATACTGTATACACAATGAACAATGAGCCAAATTTGAATAGTATATGTGTGTGTGCACAAGTGTGTGTGTATATACAAGTGTGTTTGTGTATGTGTGTCTGTGTATGCGTGTGCGTGTGCGAGAGCACTCTAGCATCTTGGAGGCCAAAGGTCAATGTCATGGCTTCCTCAGGAGCCATCTGCCTTGTGTCTTAGAAACAGGACGCCTTGCTGGCCAACCAGTGAGAACCAGGGACCCCTCTATCTGTGTGTCCCCAAGGTTGGAATTACAAGCCATGCATGGCACTTATACATGGGTTCTAGGGGCCAAACTTGAGCCCTCATTCTTGTGGGATAAATACTTTGCCAACTGAGCCAGTTATGTAGCCCCCAACCAACTTTTAAAAAAATATGTACTTAATTTTTAATTACACACATGTGTGTTTCTGTGGGGTGGGGGTATGTCCACGTGAGTGCAGGTCCCCAAGGAGTCCAGAGGATCTGGATTCCCCTGAGCTACCCGGCTTAGGCCCTGGGAACTAAGCTCTGGTCCTCTGAAGGAACAGGAATCAGCCTTAACCACTGAGGCACTTCTCTACCCCCTTTCTTAAGTGTTGATTTTACTGAAACATAACTACATACAAGTTCATAACTGTAGGACTGAAGTTCTGAAATTTTTATTTATCCACGCGATAGCAACACAACCAGGACAGTGACCGACACGGAATCGATGAGACAGAAAACCTCTCGTCGCTCCAGGATGCTCTGTGACACTTTCGGCAATCAACCTTAGCCACTCTGCTCAACACAAGGTTGCTTTTATCTACTCGAGAATTTTGGATAAATGTGCACTTTTTGGTGTCTTGTTTCCTTTCCCTCAGTAAAATGTTTTGCTGTATTTTATGTGTATGGCTACTTTGCCTGTATGCATGCAGTGCTCTGACCTCTGGAAGAGCAGCCAGGGCTTTTAACCATGGAGGTGTCTCTCCAGCCCCAGTGAAATATTTTTGAGTTCCACCTGCAACTGGAAGGAAAGAGATCCTGGCAGTCGGGAGCCAGGGGGTACTGGGTGTTGTAGCTCAGGTGAAGAGTGCTCTGGCAGTCGAAGCCAGGAAATAGCGCAGGCCACTGAAAGCATAGCAGCTTGCAGCCTTGCTCTAGGGAAGGTTTCCCCAAAGTGACAGCTCGTGCCTGTGCCCCTCCTGAGTGAAGCAACTCTGCTCTGCTAGGGGAAGGCTTCCCCAGCAAAAGTGTTATATCCCACTCGGCTCAGTCTCTGCTCCAGTAAAAGAAGGTCTTCCCCAAAACCTGGTTCAAGAGCTTTATTGGGAGGGAAGAGTCCAGGAAAGTGGCTGCCTCTACCAGGGAGGAAGAAGAGCAGCCCCAAACTGAACAGCACGGGGCTTATGTGGGGCTTCTTAGAGGTGGAGTTTTCCCAGGGAGAAGAGGGATTGGTTAGTTTAATTGGTCAAGGGGCAGAGATGGCTGATTTCAGAGTCAAACTGTGTTTCTTTCATTGGCCTTTTTAAACTTTTTGGTTCTAGGGTTGGTGCCAGGGCATATTTCTTTTCACTGACTCTGATTCTAGGGACAAAGTGTGTTTCTTTGGCACTGGTTTCAGAGACAGGGTGCATTTCTTTGGTTCTGGGTTCAGGGCTAAAGCGTTTCTTTCACTGGCTCAGGTCTCAGACCCAGGATGTATTTCTTCCACTGGCTCTGGTTTCAGAGCCAGGGTGGGTTTCTTTGGCTGGCCCTTTTACCCTACACCACCCACCTGTCTGTTTGAAGAATAGCATTTCTGGCTTATTCACGGGTGTCAAACAGTGGTCAGATGCAAGAATGTCATAGCAGCCAATGGTACCCCATCATAGGAACACACCACGGTGTGCTGGCATGTCTGCTTCTCAGGGGAACAGCATTGTCTCCAGAGTTTCTGTTTAGAACAAAACACTAGATAATCAGATGATGGATCTGGGGGGGGGGGGCTGTCACACTGCTGTGGTGAGTGCTCACCTCTTTATGGGGTACACTCTTACCTTAGTCTGGGGTGTCTCATAGATTCTCAGACTTCATTTTCCTGATAAGGTTTTAATGTGCCCACTAGCTCTGATGTACTCAATAGATTTATACCATTCATTGTTATTTTTAGGGATAAGCTAGTTATTGATCTGTGCCACAAGGTAGTGCCAAACCAGTTGTGCCCTTGATATGCCCACCTAGGTGCACAACCATCCTTTATCCTCAAAATGAAGTTGAATAGAATCTCTCTTGGCAAGGAACAGCCTGATGTCCACACTTAGGGTCACTAAAGAGATTCGGGTGGAACAGCAACAAAAGAGTCCAGGTGTGGCTGTTGGAGTGAGAATGGCTTCCATGTACTCATAGTGAAGCTTGGACCACAGTTGGTGGAACTCCTGTGAAGGATTAGGAGGTGTGACTTTGCTGGAGGAGGTGTGGGGTGGGCCCGTGCCATTTATCAATCTCTCTCTCTCTCTCTCTCTCTCTCTCTCTCTCTCTCTCTCTCTCTCTCTCTCTCTCTCTCTAAACAGTACCTGTTGATCAGATGTGAGCTCTCAGCTACTGCTCCTACGTGCTGCCATGCTCCTTGCCATGGTCATGAACTCTAACCTGCTGGAACTGTGAGTCCAAATTAAATCCTTGATCATGGTGTTTTGTCACAGCAATTCAAAAGTAGCTGGGACACCAGGACATGTCACCTGAAGCCTGACAACATCAAATGCTAGTGAGGACTCAAGGCAGCAGGAACTTTTTCTTTTCTTTCTTTCTTTTTTCTTTTTATTTTCAAGACAGGGTATCTCCGTGTAGTCCTAGCTGTTCTGAAACTCTATCACTCTGTAAACCAGAGCTGGCCTTGAACTCACAGAGATCTGCCTGCCTCCACCTCCAAGTGCTGGGATTAAAGGCGTGCGGAACTCTTCACGCAAGTGAGCAAGCATGCAAATTAGAGAGTCGATTTGGAAAACAGATAAACAATCTTGCCATACAAGCTAGCAATCGCCCCCTAAGTATTTATATCCAAATGACTTGAAAACACATTCACTGGAGGAAAAATAACTTCTACAGAAATGTTTACAATAGCTTTATTCTCAGTTGCTCCAAACTGGAAGCAATCAAAATGTCCTCCAAGACGAGAGGATAGATGAAGTGTGGAAAGTCCTATCCGAGAATGGAATATCATTGAATTGTGCCTCTCCACACCAATTCACAACGCTTACATCTGAATCCTTTCCTCCACGTGACTGAGGAAAGATGAAGACAAAGTTATAAACATGCATGTACTGACAACAAAGCCTTAAGAGACATAAAGAAAAACAGAACTGAGAGAGATCCATTATATTCATCTATTCATTAAACTGAGGGGGCTGGAATCTTTACTATTTACGATCTTTTTACCCATGAACATCTTATATTTATGTAGTCTTTGTCTCGTTGAAAGAGTTCAGCAGTAAATCTTGAACATATTTTGTTAGAGTTCTCCGGAACATTTCAGGTGGGTTTTTTCCTGGTGTTTTGTTTCTTTTCATTATTGCTTGCTATTTTAAGTGGTACATTTTTAAAAGCCTCAATTTTCAATTGTTTATTTCTACTTATAAAAAATACAATTGATTTTTATATTGATCTTATATTCTGCAGCCTTGCTAAACTCACTTATAAACCCCCATGACTTTTTAAAACAGCATTATTAAGATATAAATCACATACCATATTGCCTCCCCACTTAGAGTCCGCTGTTTGGTGACTTTTAGTGTCCTCAGAGCTCTGAGCACGTCACCACAATGGTTTGCGTAAAGCCTTCATGTACCATCTGCCCACTAAGAGTATTTGAGTCAATGGCTTTTAGTATATTGTCAGACATCTGCTAACATCAGCCACTTTAGAATACTTCGGCACCCAGTAAAAGACCTTCATCTCGGTCCCTGAGGTCATTTCTCCCAGCCTAGTTCCAAGGCAAAAGCTTGTGTGCCTTCTGTTTGCCTAGGTTGCTCTGTTCTAGATGCTACAGCAGGATGTTGTTTGAGTTTGTCTCCCTAGAGTGTTGGTGGCAAGATGTTGAACAAGCTGGGCCTAGTAGAAGTGGTTAGGTCCCTAAAGACACTGTCCTTAGAGTAGATTAATGATGGTCTCATGGGACCCTGCTTAATTTCCTTGAGAATGGGTTGTTATAAGAACAACAATCCTGAGTTCAATTCCCAGCATTTACATAGTGGCCCACAACTGTTTATCATGAAATCTGATGCCCTCTTCTGATGTGCAGATGTCCACACAGACAAAAAAAAATCCATAAATAAATAAACTTAAAAAAAAAAGATGGGCAGTTGTGGTACATGCCTTTAATCCCAAAATTTGGGAGGCAGAGGCAGGTGGATCTCTGTAAGTTCTAGACCAGTATGGTCTATAGAGACAGAAAGGTGATTTTTAGAAAAATAATTTAAAAAGAAGAGGAGGGAAAGCAGTTCTCGCTCCTTCCCTGTAGGCAGAGACTGCTTGTTCATTTCCTGGCCACCCAGAAGCTAAAAACCACGCAGAAATTGTTTTATTACAACACTGCTTGGCCTATTGCCCACACTTCTTATTGGCTAGCTCTTATATTTTAAATTAACCCATTTCTATTCATCTGTGTATTGGTGTAGGAGGTCCTTTGTGCTGCTTTTATTGGTTAATGAATAAAGAAACTGCCTTGGCCTGTTGATAGCGCAGAACTTAGGTAGGCCTGGAGGACTGGACTGAATGCTGGAAAAAAGAAGGGCAGAGTCAAAGAGATACCACGGATCTGCGGCCAGAGGTAGACGTCCTGAAATTTTGCTGGTAGGCTATGACCTTGTGGAGATACACAGATGAATAGAAATGGGTTAAATTAAGATGTAGGAGTTAGCCAATAAGAAGCTAGAGCTAATGGGCCAAGCAGTGTTTTAATTAATACGGTTTTCTGTGTGGTTATTTTGGTTCTGGCAGCCAGGATGAACAAGCAGACCCTCCTCCTACAGTGTATTGCCTACCTGTAATATGCTTGTGGCCTTCCTGTAAGGTTCCATGCAGTGTCTGGCGTCTGTCTCCTGCAGCAGCTCCATGGTTTCTCAATGACTCTGCCTACTCTCTGTGTATCTTTTCCAGCCTGGCTATATTCTGTTAAGCCATTGGCTGAAAGCAGCTTCTTTAGTAACCAATGGCAATAAATATTCATAGCATGTAGAGTGGAATCCCACATCACTTCCCCATCTCTGAGGCCGTTGCTTCCCATCTTCCCATGTTCCTTCATATTGTCACCCCCCTCCCCTCTCTGATGCTGGCATCTGTGGCATAGGCTCCAGAGCCAAACAAATGCTACACCCTGCTCTTGAGGCATTCCCAGGCTGGTTCTGAAAACAGGGTTATGGTTTCTCTCCCATTGGTGGCTGTGGGTGTCTCTGGCACAATGTTCTTGCATCCTCTATGTTCTGACATCATTGCTTCCTTTAATTCACCTCAAACCTTCTGTATCCGCAAGTCATTTTTTCTTTGTCCCTTTGCTTACTCTCCAAGCACTTGTGAGTTTTCTTTCTTTCTGGTTCTGTTTGCAGTTTTGCTCTCTGTTGGTTGGAAAATATACTCCCATGACCTAACACATGCTCTTTCATGAGGTTCCCTGAGCACCTGAGAAAATGTCTATTTTGAGTTGCTGGGCAAAGTTTTCCACCTTAGTCAGACAGACAGGTTTAGTTAGTGTAAGGGGTAACCTCTTCCATGTCCTCAGCAGTTCTCAGTCTGTTGTTCCAGTCATTGCTGAAACTAAGACAGTGAAGTGACTGGCGTCTCCAGCTGTCGCTGTAGGACTAGCATCTCAGACTGGATCCCTGTGTGTCAGCCTTCACTTCTCTCTCTGCCCTGGAGGGAGGCTGAGCCCGAGCTGAAATAAAGCCTCTCCTCTAAGCTGCTATTTATCAGGGTATTTTCTCACATCAACAGAAATGAAACTGGGTTTTTTTTTCTTACATTCTTTATCATGGCTGACTGGGATTTAACTTCACATAGATTCTATTCTATTTTAATAATCAGAATTTTTCTTCCTTGTAAAAATTTTGGGTGGCAAGGCAGACATTTTTATTTCAGTAGATACCACAAAATGTGAACAATTCTCAAATAGACATTTTCTTGAGTGATTAGCGATCTAAATGGAATTCAATTCTTTTGTTTAATGTAAAAATACTATTCTGCCAGCAATTCTGCAAAGACAGAAAATATAAAAAGTAATTGACTCTCAATTATCCCTAGTCATCTTATTTAAATTTATATAAAAGTTTGTTGTTTCTGAAAGAGCGCAATATCCCCCCTAAAGTTGTCTGGCTAATGGGTGCGTTTAATGTTCACATGAGCTGTCGATCCATCCTCCGGTTTGTTTAAATAGCAGAAAGGTAACAATGATTTCACACGGAAAATAACAGCTTTCAATATCATTAGTTACTGAGTCAGTTCACCCTGGCGTAATAAACATCAGTGTGTCCACCAGCCAATGGGAATAATTGCCTCATATGAAGCACGAATGGAGATTTCTACACTTTTCTATGTTTAAAAAACAAATGCTCATCTATTAAGAATACTTCCAAATGTCCAGTTTGTATTCCTGGTGTAATTAGATTGTTCAAATAATGTCTCCTAATTGGGCATTGGCAATGCATTTCTGTCACCCCAGAGCTGGGGAGGCTGAGGCAGAAGAGTCCCGGTGAGTTTGAGGCCATCTGGGCTACATCGTGAGATACTATCTAAAACAAACAAAACAAAACAAAACAAAACAAATAGTCAAACAAACAAAAAAACCAACCCGGACTGGCAAGATGGCTCAGTGAGTAAAGACAGCTACCATCAATCCCATCTGCCTACACTCTGTCCCTTCACTCCATACAGTGGGAGCTAGCGCCAGCTCCCGTAAGTGCTCCAGTGACTCCAGAGCTGTGCTCACCTACACCTGTGCATATGAAATCAATAAGTTACATGCAATAAACCCATTTTAAGAAATCAGGGCTGGGTGTGGTGATGCAGACCAGTGATCCTAGTGCCCAAGGGGCTCAGACAGAATAATTATCTTGAGTTCGAAGACAGCCTACACTGAGTTCTGGGCAAGCCTGGGATATATAGAGAGTTCCTGTATCAAAAGTGTGTGTGTGTGTTTCTAAGTATGTATGTGTGTGTATCTGATGTTATGAATGTGTGTGCATGTGAGTGTGTATCTTTGTGTGTGTATATGTATGTATATATATATATATGGACACATATGTATGTGTATCCAATGCTGTGTATGTGTGTGTATGTGAGTGTACATCTTGTGTGTACATGTTTGTGTGTGTATGTGTATGATACATCCATTTCACAATCACAAGATTATCAACTGTTTCCAGTTTCAGATATTTTACAAATGACACCACCACACACATTCAACTATCTGGTCTTCCAAAGGCTGAAGCTCAGGCACTGTGATTTGAATATGACTTGTGTCCCCAGAGCCCATTGGAATTAGACCCTGGATCCTGGGGGCAGTACTGATGGGAGATGGTGGGTTTGTGGGGGTAGTAGGTCCTTAGAGCACTGTAAGATGGATGTCATTTCTGTCAGGTGCCTTGAGTTCTTGTATATTGGCACACACCTCTCATTTCAGTACTAAAGAGACAGAGGTAGGTGGGTCAAAGTGAATTCCAGGTCAACCTAGTCTACATAGAAACCAGGGTTACATAGTAAAACCCTTGCAAGCAAGGAAGCAAGCCTAACCCTGCTCTCTCCATTTCTCTGTTCCAGTTCCAGGGCTACTCTAGCATGCACCCCACCTTGCCACTTGTCCAGTCAGTCACCAAACCTCCATTGAGCACTGCAGCACCCTATGCTAGGTACCAGCAACCCTGTGGCAAACAGGACAGTATCTCATTCCACTATAGACCATGGCACACATCTGACTGCATGATGTGGGAGTCCCCTCTGCGTGTTGCTTATATTGGTTAATGAATAAAGAAACTGCCTTGGCCTGATAGGGCAGAACTTAGGTAGGCAGAGAAGACAGAACTGAATGGGGGGAAGAAGGGAGGAGGCAGAGAGATGCCAGGAATCTGCCAGAGACAGATGCTGGGAATTTTACCTGGTAAGCCACTGCCACATGGAAATACACAGATTAATAGAAATTGGTTAAATTAAGATGTAAGAATTAGCCAATAAGAAACTAGAGCTAATAGGTCAAGCAGTGTTTTAAAGAATATAATTTCTGTGTGATTATTTTGGGCTAAGCTAGCTGGGCGGCCAGGATGAACAAGCCAGCTCTTCTCCTACAACTGCATAATTAACAAACCTGTGCCCATACTCTCAGACTTGTCCTCCCACTCAGATTCTGGGTCACCTTCAGGAATTTCTCTGGTCAATAGAATAAGAAGAGTAAGGAGACCCAAATGCTAGCGAGTTTGAAGGCATACTTGGGCTCTGGGTAGCATCTAAGTTGCGAGGGGTATATGGGAGGTTGAAAGGAGGAAGGGGAAGGGGGAAATGATGTTATCACATTATAATCTCAAAAAATAAAGTGAATAAAAAATTTTTAAAGACTGAATAAAAGAGAAAGGAGAGGAACAGCTACACCCTTCTGGGTCAGACCGCAGAAAGGTGGGCAGACTCAGTGGAACTCTGTGATGGCACAGCTAACAGTGACTGCATTTGGGGACAGGGTTTCTTGAAAAGTAAAGCACATGATCCTGCCTTCTTGGAGGCACTCTTCTAGCCAGGCCTCTGGCCTATGCCGCTGAGTTAACCCTTAATGGAAGAGGCAAGGGCATGTCTACACCTAGAGGGAGATTCTTCATAGCCACAGATACTACAGAAAGTAAACAAACTACTGTCAGCACTGGAACAAACCAGAGGAGGTTTGGGAACTGAGGAAGACAAGGGCATGCTGGGAGGAGTGAGCAGGCAAGTCACTCCTGGAGACCCATTTGCAGAAGCAGATTGCCTTGTGGGTGGCACTGTTGTAGACTTTATTAAGGTGTGAATCTGAGTCTCGGGCCACCTGCTGCAACTTCCAATGATTAGAAACAGAAACAGAGACAGTCTATTAAGTGGAGTAGTTGTATAAGGCTTTTATTTTTAAGTTTGGGGGGGGGGATGCATATGAATACATATGGTCCCACATAGACCAGAAGCTCCCTGGGAGCAGGGGTTATGGGCTGTTGTAAGTCATCAGATATGGGTGCTGGGAACCCAACTTGGGTCTTCTGCAAGAGTGGTATATGCTCTGGCCTGCAGAGCCCCTGAAGTTTATTAACTTGTAGGTGGGTCCCTTTCCACCCACTTATCATCCTCCTCCATTTCCATGTGTCTGGCATGAGCATCACCTCTGAACCTTTGTCTCCAAACCTGCCACACCTCATGCAGACCTTAATTCAGTCACAGCTGCAGAAAGCCTCTTTCTACTCTCCTTCTAAGGTTGTGGATAGGAATCCCGGGGTAGATGTTACTCAGTCCTCTTCACCTATGACGTGTTAAACAAGCTACAGGCTGGAAGAGACACAAAAGCTGTGTCGCTCTGAAACAATGTGTTTAACAACCTCAATGTCATTCTCTACTGTAGGAAGTCCTTCTGTACATGTGTAAAAAAGAGGAAAGAGACAGTAGATTTAATATAAAAGAATACAGAGTCATAGATTAAATGAGTAAAGATAATAAAATAAATATTAAATTTGTATAAAAAGTAATAGAGTAAGAAAAATAAGCCACATAAAGATAAAATATACACAGAGAGTCTGGATTATGTATATTATTTGTGTTTTCTTTGAATTTTTTGACTGTAAAGGAACTAAGTACAGAGAGACATTTCATTGTATGGGCTGCTAAACTAAACCAACATATATATTTTAAAGGTATCATAACTTTAGAATTTGGATCTAAGAATTTGTTGCTTTGGAAAAAAAGTTCTTTTGTTTCCACAGAGGATGAGAACCTTTGGGATCCTTTCAGACTAATGTGGTTTGATGGACCAAGACCACCCAAAAGATCTCCATTAACACCCCAAAAATTACTTCGCCCAACCAAAAGCAAAAATCAGTTTGGAGAGAATTATGTTCCCAAATTCCCTAAATGATTGTTTATAAATGTTTCTTGGTCTATTGATATAAATTTAATATCAATTTTGTTATATATATACATATATATCTGCTCTTGATTAAGCTATTGTGTTTGTGTAGCTCATTTAAAAATGCAATGTATAATTAAGAAATATAGGTTAATAGACAATCATCTATAATAGTCAAACTCGTAATCATGTTAGTTAGGTTTTCTAGATATATATAGATATATTTCAGTTAGACAGGTATTCTTCAAATCTTTCAGAGACCTTCAAAATATGGCATTTAAAGTGTTTAAGAAATTTAGGACTTGGGGCTGGAGAGATGGCTCAGAGGTTAAGAGCATTGGCTGCTCTTCCAGAGGTCCTGAGTTCAATACCCAGCAACCAGATGGTGGCTCACAACCATCTGTAATGAGATCTGGTGCCATCCTCTGGCTTGTGGGCATACATGGAGGGAGAATGTTGTATACATAATAAATAAATAAATAAATCTTTAAAAAAAAGAAATTTAGGACTTTTATGACAATGAAACATCTGCTCCTGGCAGCACCAATTTACTTCAAAAAGATGATGGACATTGAAGAGGCTCCTTATGGACTTTGCCAGCCATTTGGGCAAGAACCTGATCTCTCCTGGACTGCTTGGTGTTATGCTGTATGAACTGAACATGAAAGACCCACAGAAAAATGACTTCTGAAGTTGCCTAAAGAAGGTGAGACAGTCCTTCAAGGTTCCTGCTTCATGAAAGAGTCTGCCAGACATTCTGCAGGACACAGAAAAAAGTGATGGTCAAACTACCAATATAGTTGGAACTCTCTTTGCAATTACCTGCTTCATGGAAAAGTCTGCTGGATACTGTGGGCCTGTAGGCTGAAGATGGATGCCCCAATTATAAAGAAGAAGGCAGCGAGATGTCTCTGTCAATTCTGAAGTTTTGGAAATTGCCTACAATGTACTTCCTGTTTACTTATGTAATATTATATCCTTCTGGGGTCTTTGATGGAGTTGAATAATAGATATAATTATGGTATTCCTTAGTTATGATAAAAGACAAAGTAGATATAAATATTGTAACTGTGATTCTTGCTTGATATCTGTTTTGTTATATGTAATTTTACTGTGTAAAATTAAATCATTCCTCTTATTTAAACAGAAAAGGAGAAATGGTGTGGGAAGTCCTTCTGTATATGTGTTGCTTTTATTGGTTAATAAAGAAGCTGGCTTGGCCTGTGATAGGGCAGAGTAGAGCTGGAGGGGGGGAGGAAAGGGGAGGGGGATGTGGGCAGGACTAAACTGAAGACTGGGAGAAAGAAGGTAGAGTCGCGAGACACCATATAGCCACCAGAGGGGAAAGATGTGAGCTGTCAATTGGAACCTTGCCGGTAGGCCACAAACCTGGTGGTAAAATATAAAATAATGGAAAATATAAAATAATGGAAAAATATAAAATAATGGAAAATATAAAATAAATATAATATAAAATAAAATAATGGTGGTAAAATATAAAATAATGGAATTCTAGATATAAGAGCTTAAGCGACTGGCCAAACAGTGCTGCAAATAATATAGTTTCTGTGTGATTATTTCGGGAGTCTGGGTGGCTGAGAAACAAACAAGCAGCCTCTCCCACCAATACTCAGTCAATGCACATTTCCTGTGGGTCTGCGGTGTGCAGGGCACCATGATAAGTGCCAAAGAACACAACTCCTGGAACTCAGCCTCATGCTCTCGGAGCGAAGGCTGGGATGCTGGCTGGCCTGGGAGCAGTGGGGCAAGCCGAGTGAAAACTTTTTAGACACTGCTCCAGAAAAATTCACTCCTGAACCCATGCCTTTCTCTTCTTAGGCATGTAGACAGTCCCTAAGGTCCTGTGAAGCGCTGATGTTTTTCCAGTATGTGAAAATGCTTTGACTGGGCCTGTTGATAGAGGTATAATCCCAGCTCCTAGGAGGCAGAGGCAGAAGGATCACAAGTTCAAGGCCATCTACGCTATAGAGTGAACTCAAGGCCAGCCTAGGTAACAGTGAAACCCTGTCTCAAAATTTAAAAGAGAAAAAAATGGGGGCTGGAGAGATGGCTCAGGGGTTAAGAGTACTGGTTGCTCTTCCAGAGGTCCTGAGTTCAATTCCCAACAACCACATAGTTGCTCACAACCATCTATAATGAGATCTGGTGCCCTCTTCTGGCATGAAGGCAGACACACAGGCAGAACACTGTATATATAATAAATAAATAAATATTTAAATAAATGAAATCTTTTTAAAAAAGAAAAAATGGCAGGGTGTGTGTGTGCATGCACACGCACATGTGTGTGTGCGCATGTGTGCAAACATTCTGTAGATATTAGATATAGTGGTAGAACACCCTAACATGCATGAGGCCCAAAGTTCAATCCTCAACACAGAAGAAAGGATGGAAAAAAGGGAAGGAGGAATGGGAGAGCAGGAGGGAAGGAGGGAAGGAGGGAAGGAGGAAGGAAATGCTGTGAAGTGCACAGTGCTATACACTAGGGGAGGTAGAAGAGCATTCGCACTGTAGCTAGTAAGTCACTGCCCTGGTTCAAATCCCAGCCCTGACTTTACAAGCTCCATGACCCTAGATCATAGGTTAGTTTACCTCTCTGAACCTCAGTTTCTTTTAGTTAGTTCTCTCTCTCTCTCTCTCTCTCTCTCTCTCTCTCTCTCTCTCTCAGGTCATGTGTAACCCAGGCTGGTATGGACTATAGCTAAGGATGACCTTAAATTTCTGATTGTCCTGCCTCCACCTCACATATCTGCTCAGATTGGTGGCATATCCCATTATGTCCTGTTTAGTGCAGAGCTGAGGATCAAATCCAGGGCCTCACACATACTAGGCAAGCACTCTACCAACTGATCCACATCCCTAGTCCCTCAGTTTACCTTCTAGGAAGTGAGGCAATGTGTGTTAAGTGAGTAGTGTTGAGGCCGCAGAGTGGCCTGTGACAGTAACTGCCCATCACCACTGTCCATCACCAGGGAGCTCCTAGCTGTGGTGGGAGACAAAACCAACAGACGGTGGAGCCAGAGGAAAAGGCCACAGTGGACCAACTGTAGGGCTGCCAAGATGTCCCATAGCAGGTACCCAGGGTCAGCAGCAGCAATGCCAGGATACCCCTAGACCTGGCATGTTAATTGTTAGTTGTGATTATGAATTAAATGCCTCCTAGAAAGTTTCTTCAGCTGACAGCTTAGCAGTTCAAAGGTGTAGCACCTGTACCTGCTGAGTTCTGGAGAGGGCCCTCCAGTAGGTAACACATCACGAAGAGGCCATAGCAAGAATGCACACGTGGAAGCAGGAAGACTTTTCTGTTTCCTGTGTGGAACAGGAAGCAGGAGAACTGGGTGGGGCCAGGTCAAACTCTTCTCACAAAGCCTGCACCCTACCCATTAAAACTACCTCAATCCCTTCTAAGGGCCCAAGAACGTCCCATAAAGTTCCACTTCTCCAAGGCCCCACGACTTCTCATATTTTCATTCCTTCCCTCTTTCTTCCTTGCTCCCTTCCTTTCTTTTTTTTTTCTGAGAGAGGTTGTTTTGTTTTGTTTTGTTTTTTTATGTAGCTGTCCTGGAACTTGCTCTGTAGACCAGGCTGTCCTCAAACTCACAGAGATTCTACTGCGTTTGTCTCCTGAGCGCTGGTATTAGAAGTGTGTGCCATCACCTCCCAGCCCCATATTTTCATACTAGGAAACAAGTCTCCAACCCACAGACTTTAGGGAACAAAGGACATCCAAACCACAGCATCCAGGGACCTAAGAGATTAAGCAGAAAATTGAGGGTGAGCTGACTTCAGCTCAGCAGCAAACAGGCTGGGGTTAAAATCCAGATCTCTTCTCAAGGGCCTCTTGAGCTAGACTTGCAGGTCTGGGCTTCAACTATAATGACTCCACCTCACAGGGTGCTGTGATGACCAGTCTGTGCGGACTGGCCTGCAGAACACCCAAGGTCTGTGCCACCCAGAGTCAAGTCTTAACTGAAGTCAACTCAGGAAATAAAAATGATGTCTTCTTATAAATTTGACTAAAAGAGGAACTGGCTCTCTGTTCATCTCTGCATCTTTCCAAATCTTGCCCAAAAGATGTGCTTGAGGTCCCTGAGCTGTAACCCCCGTTGGCGGCCATCTGCACCAGCTCCATTGACCTGGAACACCAACCAAGCCTCTGGAGTCCTTCACCTACTTGCAGCTCTCAGGATTTTGCTCAGTCTTTGATAACTTATTTAGTTATCTGCATTATTGCCCCAGGCCCAGCAACCACCCAATCCCAAAACTTCCTGGAGCCTTCAGCAGAGTGGTTAGCAGCAGGAACTACACTGGAGAGCTGTTTCCACAAGGTCCCAAGGTGGCTTTAACTGTCAGTCATTTATCTTCTACAATAAACTGAAGGCAGCTCACAACAAAAGAGAGTGAAGGGAAAATCTGAGGGCTCTAATCTGCTGCTCTTGACTTTCCTTGTGCTATCCTTTGACTCAAGGTCATAAGAGAGCTGCTTCCCATCCAGACCTCAGTTCTGCATTGGGGGCAGAAAAAGGACAAGGAAGCAACAAAGACAACAGTACTTTTGCTGTGAGCTGCCTTCAGTTAAACAGAGGGATGACACGTGGTTACCTCTCTGTAGAATCTGGAAGTAAGCAGTTTAGATGGACACACTGATTTACAATATATGGGTAATATTGTAAGGAAGAAAGATAAAATATAGCAAGAAAACTGTAGCCCATGAACAAAAACCAGTTCACTATTTGTGTTTATAAATAAAGTTTTATTGAAATGCAATTGTGTCCATTTGTTTACAATACTAAGATTGTTAAGTATTTACTAATACTGAAATTGAGTGTTTATTCAATACTCAGTGTTGACTCGTGGTAAGAAACTACTTGGTATCTAGAGTTTAAAATGTTGGCTCTCTGATCCTTTACAGAAAAACTTGCAAACCCTCCTGGAGTAGAAAAGCAGTAGTGTCTGGCACAGGTACTAGCAAAAGGCAGACTTCTCTCCAGCCCCAGGAAACTCCTATAATAACCCCCATATCTTATGCCCAACGTTAAAGCTGGTTCGTGCGAGGCAATGCGCAAACTGAGCTCAGACTTGAAGCAATGTGACAATGTGAGTAGGAGCTCCATCAAGCGGTGGGGAACACACCAAAGCTTTCAGGATAGATAGTTCATCCCAATGATCCCAAGACACGTGACAGGTTAGTGGTCTGTTGTTGTGTGTCCTTTCTCCCAAAACTGTGATTGAAGACATGCACAGAGCCCGGGTTTTATGGGCAAACTAAGAATCCAGACTCATACCTCATGCTCCCAGAGGAAGCACCATTACCTACTGAGCCGCCTTTATAGCCCTGTCGCTTTTGGTTTTTGAGACAGATTCTCACTATGTAGCCCGGGCTGGACTGAGACTCACTATGTAGCCCAGGCTGGCTTCAAACTGATCATTCTCCTGTGTAGTGATAGTTCATTTGTATTTTAATATATAAAGCTTGCCTGAAGTTCAGAGAGTAAAACAGCCCCGCTGGTCAGCCTCACAGACCAGGCAGTGGAGACACGTCTTTAATCCCAGTAGCCACCTAGTTTGCCACAGAAACAGGACGGTAGTGGTGCACACCTTTAATCCCAGCCCTAGAGAGGAATAGAAAACGGGAGGAGCTAGCTCTCAGTCTCAGTCCGAGGATTCCCGGAGGCAGGATCACCATTTCGTACTGAGGTAGAGCTAAGAACCAGTGGCTGGCTGTTTTGCTTTTCTGACCTGCAGGTTGAACCCCAATTTCTGTTTCTATGTTTTTATTAATTTGCTACACTCCTGTCTAAACCTCCCAACACTGGATGTCCTGGCATCTTCACACTTTGATTTCCTGGTTGAGTTTACTGACTTTGCCCTTGCCAAGGATGAACCAGTTGGCATTTTGCACCGAATGCCACATAACTGAACAGCAACTTCAAGGAAGCAAGCAAACATAATCTCAAAACAGACCAGTTTCTCTTGAAGACCAAGGCCAACCTGCCTGACTCAGAAGAGTCCGCCCAAAAAAGGCAAATGGTTGATAACCAATTTCCTCCAATTGTTCAATCCCCTGCTGCAGTGGTTGGTGACTATGTGTAAACTGACACTCGCTCATCAGCAGGGAAAGAGCCTCCCCTCACCCGCTCTCTGCTGGTTTAGTTTCTCCTCGGCTGACACCCAGAAATTTCAATATAATTATCTAGGCCACTTGTAACAAACTCCTTTCTGGAAAATGCTACAAATGAGATTGGTAAGTGGCTAATGAACCTAAACCTGGAGTTCAACTTCCTTGTGATGAACCTAAGCCTGGAGTTCAACTTCCTTGTGACCTGAGCATGAGTCCTTTTAGCAGTGTTTTCTGTGAGTGCGCCCTTCCCCAGTAGCAGGCCTGACAGTGTCCCTGAAAAAAGCCTCTCCTGAAGGGCAGGATTCTGAGGATATGATGATGTTCTCACAAATGCTTCCCCTAATACCCTTACTTAGTCACAATAAACCACATGCAGCCCCCGGTGAGGCACACAGGGCTCTCAGGCACAGCTTCTCAGACGCAACAGGGATCTCTCTCTCCTAATGGAGCACTTGCCCCTTCAGGCTGGACAGCTGCAGCCAGTGCCACTCTTGTCCTAGTGGAGAGCGTAGCTGTCCATAAAAACCAACAGATCTAAGCTAAATGTGCTTCAACTTTATATTCTGACAAATAGTACTGATCCCTATCCTTTCCCTGGCTGTACTGGGATTGAACCCAGACCTTGTACATGGCAGGCAAGCAGTCTAACAGAACTATACCCACAACCTTTTATCCGTGTCTCTCGTGTGTGCCCACACTTGCCTTTTATTTTGGGACAAACGCTTCTTATTTTGAGATACGGTCTCACTAAGTGGCCTTGAATTTTCTCTGTAACCCAGACTTTTTATCTTCCTACCGCAGCTGGATTACAGGCCCTTTACCATCAGGCCTGGCTAATAGAGTATTATTTGAAATATTTTAAACACGACATCTTTATGGTCAACCACACAAGGAAAAAGACTGAAACCCCACTACTTAGGTAGTTCCCCCAGGGAAACCAGCTCGGGCTGGGACAAACTTGCCCGCCCAAAATTGGTGCTAGGAAGAAAGCACAGACAAGCCAGTCCTCCCAGCTCGGGAGTAAAAGACCTAGAGCTGGTGCCCGCTCAGACCAAGTCCGCGGGACGGGGAAGGGTACCCTCCTCCGGTAGTGGTGGCAGTTCCCCCACTCACGCCCTTCTGGAAGCACCAGCTTGGACCCACAGAGCCAGGAATGCAGCCTTGTCAAGGGGCGCGCCAGCGATGGTAACAGGACTGAGGAGTCCCAGTAGGGCTGAGGCGGAAGGTGGGAGACAGGGTTGTTCTTAGAAAGAGGAAAGGGGCCTTCTGGCAGGGTTCCCGGGGTAACCGCCCCACCTCGCCCAGAGCCCGACGTGGCGTGCGCTGGGGACAGCGAGCAGGAAGTCTACGGGGGAGCGGCTTGGGCAGCGTTGCAGGTGTAGGCGAGGGCGGTGCTGCCAGGTACACCCGAGGGCACCGCGGGGTAAGCGTCAGGTCCCTGAACCAGCCAGCAGCGCGCGCCAGGGCGCCAGAGCCGAGTCTAGCGGACCGACGGTACGTTCTGAAAAGGGAAGGAATCCCGGATGCGGGATGCTGCTTTGGGAGCCTCAGAGGCTGTGGTCTGGGAGTCCAGAATGGACTTCATCTGGTGGAGGCGAGGTGGCTTCCGGCCTCTGCAAGTGCTGCTGGGGTCTCTGGGACCTTGAGCCCTCCTGACTAAGTTTGGAAAGGGTGAAAATGGAGGGAGGGGGAGGGAAAAAGGAGAGGGCTGCAACAGGTCTTCCCAGATAGCCTGGGCTTCAGGAGCGGGGGGGGGGGGGGGGGGGGGGGGGGGGGGGGGGGGGGGCAAAGGGCTGTTGCGGGGGTGGTATTTTATTTTCTGGGGAGATGGTGTAGAAGCAACTGACCAAGTCTAGGCAATCGGAAGAGGCCAGGGGAACAGACAGCGAGGGTGGCGGGGCGAGTGACAAAGCCCTTCCAGGAAATGGGAGAGGCTCTAGCACCTGCGAACCCTTCCCTGTCCTCCGGGGCTTCCCAGAAGAAGAGGGCAGGACCACGGACACAAGTGCAGACGTGCCGGCGCGCTCCGGCTGGCGATGGTGCGCGCTCTCGGCGGCCGCGGGAAAGGCGAAAGGCCCGGGGAGCGGGGCCCTTTAAGGCTGCCCGGAGGCGTGTCAGGAAATACGCGCTGTGCCCGCCTCTCCCGGGACGCGGCCCCGGACCTGCCAAAGCTGAGCCGGAACTCGCACTGGCTCGCGGCCTCCGTGAGGCCTGGCGTCCGCCACACCTGTCAGTGTCCCTCAGGTCGCCTCCCCGAGCTCCGTGGCCTCCCTGCAGCCCACTCTCCCGTAGGCTCGGCGAGCGCTTCCGGGCGCTCCTGCAGCCCGCCCTCTGCGTAGCCCACGCCTCCCTCTCGGTGCTCTGCTCTCCACGCGGTCCGCGTCCTGTTCTTTCCTCCTCCACCCTGCCCTCTGTCCCTTTTCCTTCCTTTCTCCCAGAGACTCGTCCCTATTAGGCACCAGCCCCCTGTCTTCCAGCCGGCCATGGCTGTCAAGGCCCACACCCTTAGCTAGTCCCTTCTCCCTTCCCTGGGTCTTGCCTCATGACCCCCTCCTCTGGGAGCGAGCGCGATGTGGAGCGGTGCCTCTGGTCAAATCCGGAAGCAGAACTTCTTCCAAGACCGAGGGGACCGTTAGGTCACCCCATGTGACAATTGAAGGCTGCACCCACAGACCCTAGCAGCTTGGAGCCCTGTAGACCAGGGAATGTTTCTGGTCGTGGGGTGACCCAGCTCTTCTGCCACCATGAACAGGGCCCCCCTGAAGCGGTCCAGGATCCTGCGCATGGCGCTGACTGGAGCCTCTGTGGCCGAGGAGGCCGATGCAGACAACAGGAACAAGCCGTTTCTGCTGCGGGCGCTGCAGATCGCGCTGGTGGTCTCTCTCTACTGGGTCATCTCCATCTCCATGGTATTCCTCAACAAGTACCTGCTGGACAGCCCCTCCCTGAAGCTGGACACCCCTATCTTCGTCACTTTCTACCAATGCCTGGTGACCTCGCTGCTGTGCAAGGGCCTCAGCACTCTGGCCACCTGCTGCCCTGGCACGGTTGACTTCCCCACTCTGAACTTGGACCTCAAGGTGGCCCGCAGCGTGCTGCCGCTGTCGGTGGTCTTCATCGGCATGATTAGCTTCAATAACCTCTGCCTCAAGTACGTGGGGGTGGCCTTCTACAACGTGGGGCGCTCGCTCACCACCGTGTTCAATGTGCTCCTGTCCTACCTGCTGCTCAAACAGACCACTTCCTTCTATGCCCTGCTCGCGTGTGGCATCATCATTGGTGAGTGGGGCCCGGGACGTGGGGAGCGGGATGGGAGGCGAACTGAAGTCCTAAAGGTCAATACTGTGGGCACCTTTGCTTTATCTGTAAGTTCATGGTCCCTTGCATCAGCAGTCAAGGAAGAGCCCTGCAGAAAACAACTTCCTTGTGGTCACTCAGCAAGTTAGGGACACAGCCAGGGTGAAAGTAATTATGTTAGCAGCAACTACAGCAAAGACAGCTGTCACTGCCTGCATGCTTAAAGTGTGCCAGGCACTCAAATCTAAGGATTGGATTCTCAACTAATCCCCATGACAGGGTAAAATATACCTGCATTTTACAGAAGGAAAACCAAGGCACAGAGAGGCTATGTAACTCGACCAGCATCACACAGCTAAGCACTGCCCTAGCTGGGATTTAAACATAAGCAGTTACCTCCACAGATCACACCTTGACCACCATGCCGCTGTTCCTTCTCAAGATCCTGATTGTCCAGTGTTCTTTTACAAGGACAGCGCACTTTTAATGAGCTCACTGTCTCCCTCTGACATTGCTACCTTGAGGTAACATCTGAAATAGTGGTTAGATACATGTCTTAAAATTTTTTCTTCGTGTGTGTGTAGGACACCACAGTGTATGGGTGGAAATCAGGAATGTTTGAGAACTGGTCCTTTCTGCCATCATCAGGATTGGCACAAGCACCTTTACCCATCTTCCCAGACACGAATGATCATCGAACATGTAGCATCCTTTTTTACCCAGAAGCCCTCTGGGTGGTGGCATCCCTGTAGTCGCCACCATACGATGGAGGAAACGGAAGCTCGGAGAGGCTAGGCCACTTGCCAGGGCCCCACAACTAAGACAGTCTGGGATGCCACACTCTCTGACCCATGTTTCAAGCCAGTCCACTTTGTTCCCGCCCATTGGAAGTTAGCACGGTTCAGTCAAACACAATAACTACAGACCAAATGTGCTTTTAAATTAAAGTCAGACGAACTTTTAAACGTCTAGCTCCTCAGCTGCAGGAGTTATAGCCTGGTTCTGCGACCGTCTTTGCGTGTCCGGTAGTCATGTGTAGCTGGGCTCCTAGCTTGGGCAGCATGTGTTAGGGTCATGCCTGGCACTGAGTGTGGCTCAGAATGACTGCTAGTTACAGAGACCAAGGCGTCGGCTCCCTCCGAGTCCTGGACGACAGAATCGTGACCTTCATTTGTACCTGCTCAGGTTCCTTACTTTGTCTTGTTTGGCCTACTTTCTCTTCTCTGGTGTCCCAGAGGCCCAGGCGAGCTGCTCTGGATGTGGGGACCAGGCTGATGTATACATCTGCCCTAGAAATGTTCCCCGGGCTGAGCAGCCCCTGAATCTGGCAGGTAGAGGTCTGGGCCAGAGAGGGGCAGGTTAAAAGCTGTCAGCACTGGGTGACTCCCGCCTGCCCTCACACTTACAACACCCTAAGAGAATAGTATTCCTTACTTCCTCTTTGGCCTACAAGGTGCCCCGCCAGGGTTAGAAGGGATGGGCCTCCTAGGGGGAAATTTACATGCAGGAAGGTACAGTCACTGGAGAACCTGAGCCCAGGGCCCCAAAGTCACAAGTTGCTGATAGTGAGGCAGCTGAGAACCATGACAGTCTGCCTGGGTGGCATGGGAAAGTGGAACTCGGCTGCCCCCAGAACTGGCCTCCTCTGTTGGGTCTCCCTTCCTTCCTCCTGTGAGGGAGGGCCCGTGGGGTTTCCAGAGGGAGCAGGAGGAGCCATCTAGGCAGGGCTTGCAGAGAGGCTGCCAGAGTAGTGCAGGCTGGGAACACACATTTGAATGAGTACAGTTTTCCTGAAGGCAACGGGAGCCATGGAGGAAGATCATTTTAGTTGTAAGACAAAGAGTAGGTTGGTCAACATGGAAGCAAGAATATGGCCCCAATTTTTACAGATGAAGGAAATTGGAATTCATAGAGAGTAAATAATTTCACCCAAGTAGCTCAGCTTTAAGACCTCAGAGCAGTCAGAATCCAGATCTCACTGATGCCTGCGCTTGTCCTCCCGTTCTGTGTTGCTGATCCCTGTGGCAGCAGTAAGCCTCTGCCTTGTGGGAATGCAGGATCTAAACAAAGAGACCAGAGTGCTGCCGGGAGCAGGCACCTACCAACCAGGAACAGGTACCTACCAACTAGGGTTAGGCACCTACCAGCCAGGGACAGGCACCTACCATCCAGGGGCAGGTACCTAACAACCAGGGACAGTCACCTGCCAACCAGGGGCAGGCATCTACCAACCAGGGGCAGGTACCTACCAACCAGGAACAGGCACCTACCATCCAGGAACAGGCACCTACCAACCAGGGGCAGGCAAAGGGCATTGTGTTAAAGGGCAGAAAACAGGAAAGTGGGAAGAGGCCTGGATGATCTGGGTGGATGTAGAAGCGATCCCCCAGAGAGGATAGCTTTGACTTCAGAGAATGGCAGAGTCCCTGGAAGAAGGAGCGTGTTTTGGATGCAGCTAAACAGCTCTGTAGTGTGGGGAGCTGAGAGGGAGGGAGGCTTGAGGAAGTGCTAGCCAGATATGCTGTGGCCTGGGGAACCAAGCAGGCTCTTTGGACAGAAGATGACCCACGAATAAGTAGAGTCCCCAAGTGACTCTCCAAGCAGCATCTGGCCAGGAGCAACTCTGACCTAAAGCTTAGACTGATGGAGCCAGAGCCAAGGCTTAGAGTCCTGTCACTCGCCCAAGGTCACTTTAGCCACCGACTGGCGGCCCTCCTCCTATAGAACCGTTACCCCTACAGGACATCAGGTACCTATCTGTCCTACAGCCTTCATTACAGTGATCACAATTGTAATTTGAGAGGTGACAGGGTCACACTGTCCTTTCTACCATCCCCTCCTGCTAGACTGTGCCTGGAGGAGCTGTTGGGCCGCAGGTTCTGGGTTCTACTCCCTCAGCCCTTGTTTGGGGCCAGCATTAGACTTCGGTTGTGTTGACTATGAGGTAAGGACCACGGAACAGTCTGAACCGTGGTCTCAGAATCCTGTCCCTGGCCTCTTCACCTTGCCACTCTTCTGTCTCTGCTGCAGGTGGTTTCTGGCTGGGTATAGACCAAGAGGGAGCTGAAGGCACCCTATCTCTGATGGGCACCATCTTCGGGGTCCTGGCCAGCCTCTGTGTCTCCCTCAATGCCATCTACACCAAGAAGGTGCTCCCGGCGGTAGACAACAGTATCTGGCGCCTGACCTTCTACAACAATGTCAATGCCTGTGTGCTCTTCTTGCCCCTGATGGTTCTGCTGGGGGAGCTCCGTGCTCTCCTTGACTTCCCTCATCTGGACAGTGCCCACTTCTGGGTCATGATGACGCTAGGTGGCCTGTTCGGCTTCGCCATCGGCTATGTGACAGGACTGCAGATCAAATTCACCAGTCCCCTGACCCACAACGTGTCGGGCACAGCCAAGGCCTGTGCACAGACAGTGCTGGCCGTGCTCTACTATGAAGAAGCTAAGAGCTTCCTGTGGTGGGCGAGCAACCTGATGGTGCTGGGTGGCTCGTCGGCCTACACCTGGGTCCGGGGCTGGGAGATGCAGAAGACCCAGGAGAGCCCCAGCTCCAAAGAGGACGAGAAGAATGCCATTGGGGTGTGAGCTCCTGCAGGGTCAGCTGCTGTGGCCCTGAGCGCTATTGTTTACATCCTCCTCGGAATACGATCTAAGAGGAGCCAGGGTCTTTCCTGGTAATGTCAGAAAGCTGCCAAATCTCCTGTCTGCCCCAATGCATTTTGGGGAATCCCTACTGGGAGTGGCACTCCTTCCTGCCTCCTTCTGGGGCCTGTCTACCTCCATATCGCCTCTGGGGTTGGGGCCAGCTGCAACCTTACGGGGCTGGATTGATGAAATAATGTCTTGCCTGCTGCACAGGGGATACGGGTTATGACCCCGCTATGGCTGGTTGAAGGGAGATGGATGGCCCCACATCTCTGGGGCCCAGGGCAGGTAGAGCGGTCGCTCAGGTGCTGTCAACATCAGGAACACCCCGCCCGCCTCTGGAGGGAGGTTGGAGCTTGGCCGGTCTGCCCTCTTCTGTGTGGGTGGGTGTGGCAGACCCATCCATGGCAGCTGCACCCTGGAGTGGCTGCTGAGAAGCGTACACCTCTGCACTCCTTATTTTCAGCTTTAGAACAGGGGGAGCCACCCATCTTTGCAGATTAAGTAGGCTGATAGGCCCCTCTGCGCCCCCTAACCTTGGCTTTACCTGCCTGGCTTCTCTTGGCCCAGCTCCCTGGCCATACTCCCTTTCTGTACCCTTCTCCGTCACTGCCCCCCAACACCTTCATCTCTATGCAGGAAGTGGGGTCTGTTCTCGTGTGCTTGGGCCCCCGAGTCCCTGTGATAGTAAGAGACGTTTATGTTTTCTGGGGCTGGGGGGCTAAAGGAGCAGACTGGCTCAGAGTTGGCCCGTCTGGCTCCTGTCACAAAACAGTCCAGACCAGGTGGCTAAGAACAGAAGTTGGTTTGTAAGTTCTGGGGCAGCAAAGCCCAGATCAAGGAGCTCATAGACCCAGTGGTTCAGAGAAAACCCCTTCTGTGATAGAAGCAGACAGGCTGAACACCAGCCCCATTCATGAGGGTTCTACCCTGTTACCTGATCACCCCCAAAGCCTTCAATATAAGGACTCCAACATGAATTTGGAGACAGAAGCACTCAGACCATAACCCCAGCACCACACCCTCCTAACCTCAGGGTAGCTGCCATTCCCCTAGTCCCTTCTCTTGGGCCTTTTGTGCCCCCATTTCCTTGGGGGTAATTTCTGATGTTTCTATTCCTGTCATAAAAGGATGGGGAGAATGTGTCCAGCCTGTGATTCCTACTTCCCACAATCCCCGGTTCTAATGAAGTTGGTGGGGCCTGATGCCCCGAGTTGTATGTGATTTAATTAAAAAAAAAGAAAGAAAGAAAAAGAAAAAAGAAAACCAAGACCTAGCATGTGTGTGGACTGAGTGAGGGACACAAGGCTCAGTGGGATCTGGGATCTAGAAGCCAAGTTTGCAGGGACCCAGCTACAGCAGGCAGCCTTCCTGAGCCTGCAATCTCTTGGGACAAGGATTCTCCATACACCTACCCTGGGAAGTGGGTGGCCAGAGTTCGAGTCTCTGTTCGTATCAACTGCTACTGGCTGTGTGCTTACTGAGGGCAGACGTCTGTCACTCATCTCCACAGCCATTCCTACTGTGGGGTGAGCCATCACTGATGCTCCCATTTTACAGATGAGGACACTGAGGCTCAGAGAGGCTTGTGTGGAAAAAAGTAGCAGAATTCAGACGGAGAGCTGGGCCTCCTGCAGTGCCTTGGGCTACCACCAGCTACAGTGCTTGTCACAGGGCAGATGCTCAAAAGAATGCTTGCTCCCTCAGCCTAGAGACAAGAGGTCTTTCTCTCAGATGAGGAAGAGGGCCAAAGCTATGTTAACTTGCCTGACCACATACCTGACCAACAACTTGAAGGAGGGAGAATTACCATGACACCCAACTTCAGAGTGTCAGTTCACGACGGTAAGTCATGAATGAGATCCAACTGTGTTGGGTCCTTGTGATTCAGTCACTCCTACCAGAATGCTGGGTTGGGGGGTGGTGCAGGCAGATGCCGAAGGCAACGGAGGCTTTCTGAGGTGTGGTGTAGGGTACGCATTTCTACGCCCATGTTTACTGGTGAACCTTGAATGGAAAAGCCCTGTGGAGGATACACCCTGCAAGCCAATAGCCTTTCCTGGCAGTGGGTGAATGCTGCTACCCTGTGCCCTTCTGCAAGGCCAGCAGAACCACCCAGCCCTCAACATCTAGAGACACTACCGGTCATCGTAAGCCTCTAATATGCAGCAAGAGAGTCCTAACACACTAGCCTAGGATGCAGGGTGCATCGTCTGAGGGAAACTGGGGTTCCTTATAGAACTGGAGGGTCTAAGGAGTCACACTGACAAGAGGTCAGCCGTCAGAATCCTGTAGCCAGCAGCAGCAGCTACTCCTGAGTCTCCAGCCAGAGCACCCTGTGAAGGTGCTTTATTCTCACATCTGGGTGTCTGGGGATGGGACTGGGTCACCCAGGCAGCTCCCCTGCTGAGACACTGCAGCAGGTTGGGGATGAGACAGTAAGCCTACAGTAGACTCTGATAGGTAAGAAAATGAGGCCAAAAACTGCTTTAGTTCTTTTCCAGGCTTGATCTGTCTTCGTTCAAAACTACTATTTGTCCTTAAACTTGTCCAAACCCTTTGCTTTGCAGTGGAGGAAAATAAGGTGTAGAAAGGTTAAAGGGAGTTTCTGGGCTTGTAAAGCAAAGTACTGGCTTCACCTGAAATAGACAGGTTTACCCTGGTCCTGATCCAAATGCCTTCCACTAGCTCCAGATTGGAAGCTGATAGGTGTGTGTGTGTGTGTGTGTGTGTGTGTGTGTGTGTGTGTGTGTGTATGTGTGTTTTCACTCATGCATAGGCCAGGGGTGTTACTGTTCAGGAGCTATCCTCCTTATTTTATGAGACAGGGTCTCTCCCTGGGACTTGGGACCTATGATCCCACAAGGCTGCCTAGAACAAGTCCCAGGACTTCTCCTGTCCTCAGCTACTTGACTGTGATTATAACCACACGTCTATAAGACTTGCTTCTCTGTGGGTTCTAGGACTGAACTTGGGTCCTCGTGCTTGCCTAAGGCTCTGCCTACTGCGTTATCGCCCATCCTCACTCATTTAATTTATCACTTTACTTGCAGACACCACTGAGTTTCGCTGTCTGGAGGACCAGCCTCCAGCAGCACAGGGCTCGCAAAGAATCCAGAGTCCTTGGGGTTAGAGAAAGACACTCACACTCTCTCTTGATGGTTTCCTCCAGACCATTTCTTTATTCTTCTGTATTCTGAATTGTATTCTCCAGTCTCTTCTTAATCCCTATCCAGAAATGTCCCTTCTGTTTCTCTTGATGTCTTCCTTCTCCTTCCTTGTAATTCCCTCTAACTCTTGATGTCTTCCTTCTCACTCATTTTAACTCCATCTTTAGTCTTTCCCTTACAGCTTATAAACCCCAACTAAATCTTTTGGGCAATATGAAAATTGCAATGTGTAGTCGGGGGGTGGTGGTGCACGCCTTTAATCCCAGAACTTGGGAGGCAGAGGCAGGCGGATCTCTGTGAGTTCGAGACCAGCCTGGTCTACAGAGCTAGTGCCAGGACAGGCTCCNAAAAACCAAAAAAAAAAAAAAAAAAAAAAAAAAAAAATTGCAATGTGTTTGCATTCTGTTTTTTTCCAGTGAATACAAGTAAAAAAAAATCATGTTTTCCATATCCCTTACATTATTAAACACTTCACGTATTACAGGTGAAAAACCAATTATCCTAAGAACCCATGTACATTCTCGTCTAAGTAACTAAGTAACAGAATGTGAGCGAACAGGGTACTTTTTCTCTGCCAATCCTTTTGTTGGGTAGGCCGCATATGGCGGTTACAAAGAAAGAATCGCCACTGCATTATTTATCTTGAGAAGCTATCTTGAAAGAAATCTTAGAGGAATCTCAAACCTAAACTTTTATGCATGAAAAACAATCAGTCAGCTCTACTTTAAGTCTTTAGAATATATACGTACTCATCAACAGTTTGTATATCAGGAGACGGAGGGCGGAAAAGGGTATAAGGAATTAATCATCACCTTTGGTCATCTGCCAGTCCTATCAAGAAAGGTACACCAGCTTTGTTCTTGTTCCTTGACCTTAACAAGTTCCTCATTCAACTACATGACTTTCTGCAACTTTAGATTGTTTACTTGGGCTTTTCACCTCAAAGCTGTTTAACAAAAAGCATCTAATCTAACCTTAAGTTATTTTCAAAGCTTTGTTTCAGCTATGATGCACTCTAAAACCCGTGAACATATCTCCCAACACTAAGATTAGAAGAACTTAAACTAGCTGGGCTACTGGGACTTAATTATTTTTCTTAATCTTTTTTTTTTATTTATTATGTACACAGTGGTTGTGCCTCCATGTAATCCTGCAGGCCAGAAGGCACCAGATCTCATTGTAGCTGGCTGTGAGCCACCATGCGATTGCTGGGAATTGAACTCAGGACCTCTGGAAGAACAGTCAGTGTTCATAATCTCTGAGCCATCTCTCCAGCCCCTATTTTTCTTAATCTTTAACCACAGTCTATGGCTCCTCAATAGAAACTCATATGTTCTAGCTGTGTGACACTTCCTTGTTTTATTTTTTATCTTCAAAACTTTACTTAAACTAACATTATTGTTATCAATTAGATAGAACCGCTTAGGAAGAAATCATCTTCATATAATCCACAGGTAGAAATGCCCAGTAGAGTGCTCGCTTCGGCAGCACATATACTAAAATTGGAACAATACAGAGAAGATTAGCATGGCCCCTGCGCAAGGATGACACGCAAATTCGTGAAGCGTTCCATATTTTTATATGTCAAAAAAAAAAAAAAAAGAAATGCCCAGTAGAATGGGATGCTTCCAGGAGACACAGGCAGTGGGATCTCCCCACACCCACTTACACCAGAGCAGATGCCAGAGGAAGAGGGCAGCAGCAAACGTGAAGGCCCGGCAGAAGCAAAGGACCTTGTCTACTTGAGATTCACCCCTCAGGGATTTTCCTCCTGATGGCTGACACCTGAAGTGAGTTACTTTCCACTGCTACTCCTCTGACATGGCCACCAGCAACAGGACCAGAGAGATGGCTCATGGGAAAAGGTACTGCTGCCAGGCCAAGGACCTAAGATCAATCCCAAGCACCCTCGTGATAGAAGAGGACTCACACTCTGACCATTCACACACACCAAGGCAGGAAAGTGTGTACAAACAGATAAATAACTAAGGAAGAAAATCTTTTTAAAGAGTCTTTACAATATTCATTTATTTGTCAAAGCAACCCAACGTGGGTACAGTGTCGCCTGTGTAAGACAGGGAGACTAAGGTACACAGGAATGAGTGATTTGAGCTTACATGGCTAGTAAGGGACAGAATTGGGAGTCAAACCCAGTAGTCCCTATCTCAGCCATAAACCATGTTGCTTTTTTGAGTATTAAAAATATATATTTTACCATGAGGCTCATGGCTTGTTTCCTCACATCTTGCTTCCCCAGCAGCTACTAGTGCCTCCCTTGACTGCCTTCTTTCTCCCTACATCTGTTTGGATTTCTTGCCTAGCTGTATTCCACTCTACCCTAGACCAAAGCAGATTCTTTATTAACCAATAGTATTAAAAACATATTCACAGCACACAGAAAGGCCTCCCACATCATGTAGCCATGTCTGGCTTTTTATCTGGGCGGTAGACAGCTAAATGCACACCCTCATGATGTTCTGTGAACTCTGACTCTTTGAGGTAGGAGGGCTGGCTACAGAGAGAGGACTTGAGTGTTGTCTGTGGACATACTGTTGCAGCTTGCTGGTTGGCAGGGACCTTAAAACACCATAGAGTTGTGGCAATAAACATGGCTACAGCTGGTACCTCTGCTGACAAGGCTGGAAAGCTAAGGAATGAGCTGGATCTAGCCGGCAAAGCCATGGCTTTAATCCTCTCCATAAAGACTCATGTAGTCAGAAAAAGAGAGATATACAGTAAAGAGAGATTCAAAGACGAAGAAAACCTCGTAATAGTTTACAGTGTGTTCAAAATATATGGAGGCTAAAGGTTAAAGTCCTTAAAAATAAAAAAGAGAGAGTAGTTGGGTGTGGGGGTATACACCTTTAATCCCAACACTTGGGAGGCAGAGGTAGATTGACCTCTGTGACTTCAAGGTGTGGTAGCACACACTTTTAATCCCAATATGGGAGGCAGAGACAGATAGTTCTCTGTGAGTTCAAGGTGTTGTAGCACACACCTTTAATCCCAGCACTGGGGAGGCAGAGACAGGCAGACCTCTGTGAGTTCAAGAACAGTCTGGTCTACAGAGTTACTCCAGGAACACAGAGAACCTGTCTCAAAAGCTAAAAGTAAAACTAAAAGAAATAGAGGTTAAAATAAAGCTGCATAAAGATGGAAAATACACAGAGAATCTTGATACTGTATGCTATCATGGTCTCTTTAATGTTTGAATGCTGAGGAAGGAACAGCTGATAAAAGATATTTGCTTATGAATGCTGTTGAACTATTTCAAGATAGATATTTTAAAAATACCTTGACTTCAAAATTAAAGTCAAAAGGTATGTTACTTTGGAGAAGAAATTTTTCTTTTGTTTCCACAGGAAATGAGAGGCTGTGGATCAGCGCCCAAAGTGGGGCATGAACCCATGACCCTAAGATTAAGAGTCTCATGTTCTACCTACTGAGCTAGCTCTACCATGTTGGACTGGGCAGGACAAGCCCGCAGTACCTGTTTTTGACCTAGGAATGTCACAGCTTAGATTCTTAAGTGCTTAGTGATTTAAAACTACAAAGCAAAAATGCTCATGGATAGTAAAAAATTACAGATTCACAATAGGACAGATTCAGACATAAAAGACCTCTAAATGGGTCATATTGTTAGATAAATGTAGGCTTGGGAGAGAAAGAAAAAGAGTATAAAGAGTCATAAAGTTAATATTAAAAAAGGGGTAAAGTCTTTAAAGAGACAGAGTACAGATAATTATAAATTAAAAGAAATAAAAATAAGCCACGTAAAAATGGAAAATTCACAGAGAGTTTGGATTCTGTATATTGTGTTTTCTTTGAATTTTTTGACTGTAAAGAAGTACAGAGGCACATATCATTGTGTGGGCTGCTAAGATAAACCAGGACGTATATTATAAAGCTATCTTGACTTCAGAATTTGGATCTAAGAATATGATGCTTTGGAAAAGATGTTCTTTTTTTTTGTTTTCACAGAGGATGAGACCCTGTGGATTGCTTCTATCCCAATATAGTATGATAGACCACGCCCTCCTGAAAGGTTGTTGTGAACACCCTGAAAAAATTACTTTGCTCAACTGCTGACTGAGATGAACCTGGCATACAGGTTACACCATGAAAGACCTGATTAACAGCGCCCTATACAGCAGGAAGCAGTTTGGAGAGAAATAACTGTGTCCATATTCCCAAATATTGTTTATAAATGTTCTTTTATATTTAAAGGGGGATATGATATAGATATGAATAATTTGCATTGGTATGGATTTTAAGGTCAATCTTGTTATATGTATATGTATTTCTGCTCTTGATTAAGGTATTGTGATTGTGTAGTTCATTTAAAAATGTAATGTTTAATTAGGAAATATAGGTTGTTAATGGATAATCATCGGTAATAGTTAGGCTTGTAGTCATGTTAGTTAGACTTTCTAGGTGTGCATAGATATATTTCATATAGGCATTCTTCATATCTTTCAAAGACTACAGAATATGGTATTTAATGTTTTAAAAATTTAGGGCTTTTCATGACTATGAGACACGTCTGCTCCTGGCAGCACCAATCTACTTCAAGAGGAAGATGGGCATCGAAGAGGCTCCTTACGGAGTTGGTTAGCCATTTGGGCAAGAAACTGTTCTTGTCTGGACTGTTGCATAAACTGGACACAGAGAACCCACAGAGAGAGGACTGCTGAACTTGCCTAAAGGTGAGATGGTCTTTCGGGGTTCCTGTTTCTTGAAAGAGTCTGTGAGACATTCTACAGGACACAAAAGAAAGTGACTGAACTGTCTTTGAAATTTCCTGCTTCCCAAAAATGTCTGCTGGATACTATGGGCCTGTAGGCTGAAGATGGATGCCCCAAAGGTACAAAAGAACTTTGGGTGACTGTACAGGCAATGAGATATCTCTGTCACATAGACAGAAGAACCTCCTACACCAGGTACTGAGCCATGTAGCTAACATAGACAAGAATAATGGGCTAATATACATTACAAGAGTTGATCCAGTCTATTTGGTGTTCTGTAAGCTTCCTGCATCTTCATAGGCATATCTTTCTTTAGATTGGGAACATTTTCTTCTATGATTTTGTTAAATATATTTTCTGTGCTTTTGAGTTGAACTTCTTCTTCTATACCTATTATTCTTAGATTTGGCCTTTTCATTGTGTCCCATATTTCCTGGATATTTTGGGTTAAGTTTTTGTTAGATTTAATGTTTTCTTTGACTGATGAGTCAATTTCCTTTATTCTATCTTCAGCACTTGAGATTCTCTCTTCCATCTCTTGTATTCTGCTATTTATGCTTGTGTTTGTGGGTCCTGATTTTCTCATGATTTCTGTTTCTATAATTCCCTTGGCTTGTGTTTTCTTTATTGTCTCTATTTCAGTTTTCAAGTCTTGAATAGTTTCTTTCATATGTTTGATTGCTTTTTCTTGGTTTTCTTTAAGGGATTTGCTGATGTCTTTCAATTTTTTGTTTGTCTTTTTATCCATTTCTTTGAGGGAATTTCTCATTTCCTCTTTAAGAGTTTCTCCTGAAGTTATTTTTTTAGGTTGTTTTCTTCTGCTTCATCTATATTTGGTTGTTCAAGTCTTGCTGTTGTAGGTTCTCTATAGTTTACTTATGTCGTGTTGTTCTTTGTGGTGTTGTGTGTGTTCTTACCTTTTTCTACTCATCTCTTCCTCTAATAGGTGTGGTAGGGACTGTTTGTGATTCTGGTGATTAATCTTCTAGGTGCCAGTGGATCCAAGACTCAGATGGTTGTTCCTTGTGGTACAGTCAGTGCCACAGTTCTAGTTATCCCATTGGTCACTCTGTGTTCCTGGAGGCCACTTACCGCTAATGGGCTTTGCTCCACTCCCATGTAGTTTGCTGTCTCAGGCCTGTTCTGTTCTAGGTTGTTGGCTCAGACCTGTTTCTGTAAACGTTCCTGGTCTGGACCTGCTCTTTCAGAGGTCCCTGGCTTGGGGTTGGTCCTGCAAAGGTCTCTGGCTCTGATCTACTCCCTTGAAAGTCCCAGACTCAAGTGAGCCCAGACCTGCAGGGGACCTGGCTCAGGCCTACTCCCTCAGAGGTCCCAGATTCATGCCTGAACTCACAGAGATCTCTGGTTTCTGCCTACTCCATCAGCGGTCCTAGACTCACGCCCAGACCCACAGGGGTCCTGGCTCAGGTCTACTCCCTCGAAGGTCCCAGATTCACGGCCAGACCCACAGTGGTCTCTGGTCTGGCCCACTCACTCAGCAGTATCAACCCACTCTTGTACGAGCTAATCCACTCCCAAGACCAACTTTAGTCCCACCACGAATCACCTCCCAGTAAGTCCTGCCTCTTAAAAAAATGTCACCCCTTTGTCCAGATCTTCCCACTGGGGACTTGTGGTGTAACCATCTCCAAGCTATGGCAGGCTTCTAGATTTTCTAGAATTTCTAAAACTTCTTTGCAAGAGAAACCAGAAATCTGAAACATTATATTCAGCCTCTTGGTCTTGAAAGGAAATTCAGGTTGTAAGATACTCTGTGGGCTGGGTGGTAAGCATGCATGCTGGCTGCAGCCCAGGGCCCCCATGTGCGGCTTTCTTGGCATTTCAGTTCTTTGAAAGCTTGCCACATCTGTGAGAAGGTGAGCATCACACAGGACCCGTGGAGCAAAGATGGCAGCAGGTTTTATAACTGCGGGCTGCCATGGCCTAGCCTAAATGCCCTTCTTTCTCCATCTCCACAAGAGACGGCTTTCAGAAAGATCTTTCTGGCTGCTCCCACCACTCTCTACGGCACTAAACAACTCGGGACTGTAGTGAGCCTTTCTTGTCAGACTTTCTTGGGGACCTTCAGCCCCAAATAATGACACGGAGATGTAGTTTTAATTATGAAATCATGGCCTTTAGCTTAGGCATGTTCCCAACTAGATCTTATAACTTAAATTGTAGCCTCTGCCTGTAATATGGGACTGGACATGAGCCAGGAAGGGGGCCTGCCTGGAGATTTAAACACATATGCACACAGACAGACAGAGACACAGGGACATGGGTCATCCTTGAAACAAGAATACCAAGAATGCCAACTTTATTGTGTTCAAGGGCAGCTTATATAGTGCTCTGGCCATGCGCCAGCTCTCAGGATCTTTCAGCTGCAGACACCAGAACCCACTTGCCTGTCTCATGTTCAGAGTATCTGCAAACCCAGGAAAACAAGTTGTTTACAGGAAATTCAGGGTCTGGGGGTCCACAACCCCCAACATTAAGTTAGCCTGCTTCTATTAATCTATGTTCTGCCATGTGGGTTTTTTTTTTTTAACCTCTCCTCCATTCTGTATGTCGGACTCTCTCCATATCTTGTTGGCATCTCTCCATATATCTCAGATTTCTCCCCTCTTCCTGTTTCCCCTGTAATCCCACCTATCCTCTCCTACCTAGCTATTGGCCATTCAGCTCTTTATTAAACCAATCTGGTGCCTTGGGCAGGCAAGGTAAAACAGTGACACATCTTTACACATCTGTTCAAATATCCTGCAACACTGGACTGTGTGTGTGTATGTGTGTATGTCCGTGTCTCTGTAAAGTGTGTGTCTGTGTAGGTGTGTGTCTAAGTAGGTGTATGTCTATGTGTAGGGGGTGTGTGGGGGTGGGGGAGGTGTCCGTGGTGGGTAGGTGGGTGTCTGTGTAAGGTGTGTGTGTGTGTCTGTGTGTCTGTGTATCTGTGTCTGCGTGTCTGTGTAGGTGTGTGTCTATGTGTGTGTGTGTGTGAGGGAGTGGGGAGGTAGGTGTCTATGTGTCTGTGTGTCTTGGTAGGTGTGGGTGTGGATGTGTCTGTGTAAATGTGTCTATGTAGGTGTGTGTCTGTGTGTGGGTGTGGGCGTGTCTGTGAAGGTGTGTGTCTATGTAGGTGTGTGTCTGTGTGTGGGTGTGTCTGTGTAGTGTGTGTCTATGTAGGTGTGCATCTGTGTGTGGGGTGGCTATCTGTGTAGGTGTGTGTCTGTGTGTTGGGGTGTAAGTGGCTGTCTGTGTAGGTGTGTGTCTGCGTGTGGGTGGGTGGGTAGCTGTCTGTGTAGGTGTGTGTGTAGGTGTGTGTGTGTAGGTGTGTGCTTGTTTGTATGTGGGGTGCGGGTATCTGTATGTGTGTGTGTGTATATGTGTCTGGTGGGGGGTGTTTAGGGGGTTAGGATGTTCCACGGCCTTCCTTACTGTCTTCTTGCTCCTTGACAGGAGACCAGTTCTATGGCTGGTGTTGCGACTGTGATGACAACAGAGTGAATGGAGGACTGGCAGCAAGGCTGGCTGTTGTCCTGAAGACCGCTAGCAGGGGCAGCAAGGCTGGCTGTTGTCCTGAAGACCGCTAGCAGGGGGCGCGCGAGTGAAGAGACTCCGCACTGCAGTCTACCCACAATTCCCTCTTCCTGCTGAGAAAGTACCTCTCACACCTCCCTGCAACCGGGCCTTGCACCAGCCCAGTTGGTCTGGATCGCGTCAGTAACCCCTGCACATTGGTCTAGGTAGTGGCGAGCATGTGGCTCAGGTCAAAGTGAGCTGAGGGGAGGCAACATGGCCAAGAGGCATCCGATTGGTCATTTTGGCAGCTCCATTGAAAATGGACGCACAAAGAGGCAGGAGGAAACTGGGGGCTTTACCGGTACTTATTTCATTAGACACTCTAGCCTTTTGGCATCCATGTTCTCAATTTTCCCACCTACCTCCTAACCTTGGTCCATGCTACTCACTCTTAATGTGGGATTCCCCTCTGTATGCTGTGGATACCATTGGTGAATAAAGAAACTGCTTTGGACAGAACTTAGCTAGGCAGGGAAAACTAAACTGAATGCTGGGAGAAAGAAGGCAGAGTCAAAGAGAAGCCATGGTGATAGACAAACTGAAACCTTGCCAGTAGGCCACAAGCCTTGTAGTAAAATATAAAATAATGGATATGGGTTAATTCTAGATGTAAGAGCTAGCTAACAATATGTTTAAGTAATTGGCCAAGCAGTGTATTAATTAATAGTTTCTGTGTGGTTATTTCGGGAGTCTGGGCAGCCGGGAAACAAACAAGCGACCTCCTACTACACCCTCTATCTGTGGTATTTCTCCTTTCTGCATCTATTTAGTACCCACTGTCCTTTCTGATCTCAGATCAAACTGTCAAATAAAAATAAACATAGACCTAGTGAGGGAGAGAATTTGGTCAGAAATAAAGACTTTGAAATGGTGACTATAATTAAAAATATAACACTGTATGCTGTAATTTGCTAAGAGTAAATTTGAAATATCCATACCACTAATAAAAGGATTAATACCTGAGGTGATATATAGGTTAATTAGTTTGATTACAACAATCATCTCACACCATATTCAGACATCAGAATATTTCTTTATATGCCATCAAGATATAAAATTTTTATTTGCCAATTATAACTCAATAAAGCCACAAAAGGAAGGAAGGTAGGTAGGGACAATAGGAAGGCTGCCCTGGCCTTAAAATGGAAATGAATTTTCTTTGACAGACAATAGAAAGGCCCGCAGAAATGAGTGGTGTCTGTTCTTGGGTGGCCAGACAGACAGCTGGTAAGGAGAGGCAGCTTCTGTTCTCCTACACTTGCTCAGGGTTGAGCAAGTGAATCCCAGACCTGCAGGGAGGACAGAAGCCAGAGCCAGGTTTACTCAAGCAAAGCCAAGCATAAGAAGAGGGCACTGTGCACACTGGTCAACAGCACACTCTCAGAGAAAACCTCTCTGCAGCTCTGCCTCTGTGGCCAGACTGCCTGGGATTGAATCTCAGGTCCGCCACCTGCCAGTTCTGTGACCTTGCACAGGGTCTCATGGATCTAAGGTTGGCCTCAAATTTCCTGTGTAGCTGAGCATGGCTTTGAACTTCTGCCCCTCCTGTCTCCACCTCCTGACTGCTGGGACTACAAGAATATGTTGCCATATCCAGTGTGTTTCATCACTTAGCCAGTACTGGTTAAGTGGCTAGTGTGGGAGGCTCTTAGTAAGTGTTTTTGTTTTGTTTTATTTTGAAGAATGCAGCCACACAAACCACAAACAGAACTCTGGCCTGCCAGAGTTTGCTAGAGCCTGGGAAAATCCTTGCCCCCACATTGAGCCAGTTGACCAGAACATAAACAAGAAGCAATATATCAGCCTTCAGATGTTGTGATAAATAAAAATGGTGGGGGCTGGGTATGTGGCTCAGTTGGTAAAATGCTCTTCTAGCATGTAGGAAGCTCGGGGTTCTTATTGCATAAAGTCATGTTGTGGTCCACATCTACAATTATCACTCTCAGGAGGCAGAAGTCCAAGGTCATCCTGAGCTACACAGCAAGCTTGATGCCAACTTAGGCTATACGAGACCCTGTCTCAAAAAATAAATGACAGTCATGAAAGAGCTTGGCCAGGGCATATGATTGTGTTTATTGTGCCTAGAATTGACAAACCTCTAGAGACAGGAAATAGATGGGTGACTGCCTCAGTCTGCACCGCCCCCCTCTGAGGTGGGAGGGAGACGAGATGCTCTAAAATTGTGGTGGAGGCGGCTGCACAGCTCGGGCTGTAATAGAAGCATTGACTTGTACATTTAAGTGGGTGCGCTTTTTGACATAGATGCTATGTCTCAATAGAATGGCCTGGAAAGGAAGGTGCTCGTGTTCACAGAGGCACTACACACAAAATCCCAAAGTGGACAGAGCACGGTGTCTGTGAGCAGATGATGATGGAGCCAAACTTCAAACATCACGCTCACGTGATGTGCACGTACAGCAGTCCCCACTCATGCAGTGCTTGACGATAGTTCGTTCTAGAAAAGAACAACCCCATTGGGTAATCTCATCACTTATAGAAAGCTGAAGGCCTCCTGATGCAGCAGGTGTGTGAGGCCAAGACCCCTTCTGTAGGAAGGTGATGATGCGCCCAAAGCCACAGTCCAAAGCATAGTACAGAAGACACAGAGACCATCGCGGTCCTTCACCATCATTAGCCCATGTCACACTTTTATGACTGGGGCAGGGTGGTTTGCTCAAATCAGCAGCACCAAATGCCTTGTGCTTCTGTGTGAGGTACATCACAGCTCACTGGCTGGCAGGAACTTTGTTATAATCTCCTGGGATGACCACGGTGAGAACGATGCCAGTCCATCCTTCTTTGTGTGGCACGGGGCTGTATTATCTGTCCACCTACAAAAGAGACTTGGAAATATTCTAAGTGGGAGAAACCAGACACAAAGGGACATTTATGTGATGGGGGTTGGGTTTTCAGAAGCTGGCACCAGAGCAGAGGTAACTAAGGCATTGGAAGGGAAGAATGGTGGCCTGCTGTTTGAGGGGGATTCTGTGTGGGATGATGCAACATGGTTAGAATGGTTCATTTGTGTTGTGGGTACTTTACAACAGTAAAATAACTCATACGCAAAAATGGGGAGGGGCTGGGGACATAGCTCGGTGGTAGAGTGCTTGCCTGGCAGGCACAAAGCCCTGGGTTCTACCCCAACATCGTGTTTTACAAAAACTGGGTGTGGTGGTGCACACCTGTAAACCCAGCATTAGGGAGGTGGAGGCAGGAGGATTGGAAGTCATCATCCAAAGCTTATTGGTTCAAGGTCAGACTAGAGCTGGAGAAATTGCTCAGCTCTTGCAGAGGACCCAGGTTCAGTACCCAACACCCAAATGGCAGCCCACACTAACTCCAGTTCCAGAGAATCTGACACCCTCTTCTGGCTTCTGTAGGCTCCTGATTGCATGTGGTATATTTAGTCTTACACAGGTGCATACACATACGCATATAAATAATAGTAAGTGGTTTTTATTTAAACAAGATCAGTCTCTATGCTATATGAGACTTTCTCAAAAACTCAACAAGCCAACAATTAAAAAAAGAGAAGAAAAGAAAGTGAGATTGGATGGGGGATGCAGAAGGGTGGCCAGCGTGCAGAAAACGAGGTCAAGAGACAGCTGCACAAGAGCCTCAGAGGAGACTGGCAGCAGAGGGCAAAATGCCATCAGTGACCCTAGGTGGCCCTAGGATAGGAGCTGCTATCTGCACAATACCACACATCCTATGCTGGCCTGTGACTAAAGCTGCTCACTTAGGTGCAGGGTATGGAATATGTGAACCACTCCCCAGCTCCCCATCCCCCATAGCCCCCTACTCACATAGACTCCAGAGAGCCCCAGGCACCTGCACAGAGCCTGCACACGGTGAACATGCAAGCAATGTCTGGTGAGCAGACAGCACGGATCGATCCACTGAACTCTAGGGTGTGGGTTCCTGTTCACTATTTTTCTACATTTGGGGCCCGTGCGCTTAGCCCAGCGCTGTCACATTAACATTTAGTATAAAAACACTTTATTTTCTGATGGTACTTCATTAAAAATCCTAGATTGTCTAAAATAAGTTTACATTTTCATTTATTTATTTTGAAATAAGGTCTCTTGTGGCCCAGGCTGACTGAAACTCCCGCTTCTATCTCCCCTGTGCTAAGATTAGAGGTATATGCCGGTTTCTACAGTACAGATGGGACCAGCGTTGTGTGACTACAAACAAGCACTCTATCAACTGAGCTGCATCCCAAGACCTATGCTATTTTATTCACTGAACACAAAATCCCATTAAACAAAGAGCCAGGTGACACCTGCTTATAATCCCAGCATTTGGGAACCTGGGGCAAAAGGATCTCAGGTTAGAGCCAACCTAGGCTCCATGGTAAGGCCATACCTCAAAAACAAAAGAAAAACACAGACAAACATCAGTCAGTTTTAACAACTAGCCCTACCATCTCCGAGGTTCGTCAGCCAGTGCTCAGGGGTCACTGGTCTCTGCCCTCCTGGAGTCTCTATTCATTCTGCCCCCTAGCCCTAGCACGTCCTTTTCCTTGGCTCCCGTGTCTGTGGCTGCTCCCTCGGTCTCTCTGGCCTTTACCTTCTAGCTCAGTTCTCAATGAGAAGCATTAATTGTCACAGCGTGAGAGGTTGTTATGATATCTGCTGGGTAGGGGTAGAAATTCTGCTAAACACAGTAGCCAAAATATCCCCCAAATGACAAAGAACTACCTGGTCCAAAGTAGAGAGGTTGTGCCAGGTGTGATGGTATACATCTATAATCCTAGCCCTTAGGAGGCTGAGGCAGGAGGATTCTACAAGTTCAAATCTAGCCTGAGCGAGGTAGAAAAGGTATTCTCTCAAAAATGATTTAATTAGGGCTAAAAAGATGGCTCAGCAGTTAAGAGCACTGGCTGTTCTTCCAAAAGACCTGGTTCAGTTCTCAGGACCCAAAGGCGGTAACAACACCTAGAACTCCAGGTCCATGGGATCCAGTGCCTTCCTTTGCTCTCACTGGGAACCAGGCACGCACATGGTTTACAGACATATGTGCAGGCAAAGCACCATACACATGAAATAATAAAGGCATAAAAATAAAATTAATTAATAAAACAATACCAGTGTTGGAAAACCACGCACCTGAGGTGACATAATAGTCTAATAACCAATTATCATAATAATTCTAACTCCGCTGCTCAACACTCAGGGCAGGGTGTACGACACAATTTAGCAATCCTTGCAATAGCCTAGGAGGGAGGTAAGGTTGTGAGTACCTTCTTTTTTACTTTTATTAATTTTGAATGATACATGTGTGTCTGTGAGGGGTATGTGCACATGAGTGTGGTGCCCACAGAGGCCAGAGGTGCGAATTCTTCTGGAGCTGAAGGTCCAGACCGCTGTGAGCCAACTAATGGAGGGGCTAGAAACTGACCTCGGGTCCTCTGGAAGAGCAGCACAAGTGAGGAACCACTCAGTCATCTCTCCAACCCCACGAACTCTGCTTTATAGCAATGGGAGCTGAAGCTGGAGGGTTAGGGGCCTTGCCCCAAGTCATCCAGCAAGGATCAGAGTCGGAAAGGCAACACACACACACACACACACACACACACACACACACACTTTCCTTCCTTGAGCTTAAGCACAAGTTAGTCTTCTTTTCATTGGCAACAAGCCGTGAAATGTCTGGTTTAGCAGGAGCAAGGCTACAGGCTGTTTTTAGTTCATGGTTTTTCTCTGCTGCATTAGCTCTTTGTTAATGAAGGGTCCACTGCCTTGGCATGCTCCTTGTCACCGGGGCAGGAACTGCGAGCTAGAGGTGACCCTTGGCTCAGTCCCAAGGGTTCTGAACACAGCCTCCCATCCCTTCCCTGGCCACACCTAGGCTGGAAGGGCACATCTTAGGTGTGGCAAAGATCAGAAAGTTGTCCTTAACTCAGGTCAGCAGATACTGAGGTTGCCTGGCAAGAAGTCAGAGCCAATCTCACTCACTGTGGCCTCCTCCCAGGGCAGCCAGTGTGGTCAGCACCTAGGAAGGCCTGACTACAAGGGGCGAAATCCTGTCTACAGAAGCCCAGGTACTGCCAGCAGCCAAGCTCAACTCCTGTGGCCGGCACAGCAGTCCTTACTGGTTCCTAGGGAGACCCCAGGACACCCTGAACCTACAGCAGGCTCTCAGACCTTTCCAGTCAAGAGTCATTGTTCAGTGAGAAAGTTTACACAACACTGGCTATCTAGCGATATAAAATAGGCATGCAGAGCCAATAAAATGGCTCAGCAGTAAAGGTGTTTGCCACACAAACCTGGTGACCTGATTCCAATCCCCAGGACCCATTTAAATATGAAAAGTATGCTTTTAGCAGGCAGATAAATTTCCACTCTTCTAAGACCATAACGGTTAATTATAGGAGACAGACTGTAATCCTTTCCTGTGGCTATTTTTTTTTCTTCAGCATGCGAGGACGTGTTAGTGCCCTTTGGACTGTGTTAGAACTTCATACACATACTAGCATGCACTTGTGTGCACACACACACAATAATAATAGATAAAATATTTAAAATACATATGCAGCCGGCGGTGGTGGCGCACGCCTTTAATCCCAGCACTCAGGAGGCAGAGGCAGGCAGATTTCTGTGAGTTCGAGGCCAGCCTGGTCTAGAAGAGCTAGTTCCAGGACAGGAACCAAAAAAGCTACGGAGAAACTCTGTCTCGAAAAAAAAAAAAAAAAGAAAATACATATGCATCAGATATTACTAGTAATAAATAATAAAGAAGTTTATTCAAAACAATTCTTTTATATACATATAATTTTCACCATTCATTGGCAATGAAAGGAAATTTGCATGCTGTTTATTTTACAGAAAGAATTCGATCTGACACTCAGGATGTACAACATCTTCAGCATGTTCAGAGTTAACTGAAATTCTGCTCTAATCCAAGCCAAAATCGATATGATTATTTTAGTATATGTTAGATTTTATTTGCTTATTCATTTATTCATTTGTGCGGTTGTGGGTGTGTGCACCAAAGTGCACAAGTGGAGGTCAGAGGACATGCAGAAGTTGCCTCTCTCCTTCCATACACTTACAGAAGCGGATCCTTGAGTTTAGCTCTTGTCATCAGGCCTCTTAGCACAGTCTTTTTACCCAGTGAGCTATCTCATCAGCCCAAATATGATTTTCTGTGAGACACAAGCCAGCAGCTTAAACAACAGTTTTTAAGATCAAATATTCAAACATAACACAGTTCAAACGGCACTAATGGGGTACTTGCATTCTGAGGGATAGTCACGGGGAAGTATTAAAGTCCTTGTTTCCTATAATTAACAATTATGGGGTTTTTGTTTGTTTTGTTTTGATTTTAAAGACAAGACAAGGTTTCTCTGTAGCTTTGGAGCCTGTCCTGGAACTAGTTCTTGCAGACTAGGCTGGCCTCGAACTCAGAGATCTGCCTGCCTCTGCCTCCCTGGGATTAAAGGTGTGCGCCACCACCGCCCAGTCCATTAAGGCTTTAGAAGAGCAGACATTTTACCTGCTTGCTGAAAGTACTCAATTCATAGTGTGCTGAGGTGTTAAAGGCGAGTTCCTTGGTGTTGTGTGACCTGCAGTGTGCATGCTGCAGAGGGCAGATGTTGGTCCTCCCATGGCAACATAAAGTATCCAGATTTGACAGCGTCCATATGCCCAAAAAGGTTGGGGTGCTAGGTAGGAACTTCTGTCTGGCCCCTGAATGATCCGGAAAGCCCCATTCCCATCTCTCTCTCCAAACCCTGACTGCTCAGAGAGCCTCCAAAGAAAGATGTCAGAAAGCCCAGTGCGCATGCTTAGCAACTACTGCAGCTTCCTCCCCTGCTGCCTCCAGCAGCCCAAATCCCCACCGAACCGCTCAGCTTTTGACCGGACTTGGACACAAACTCAGTTGGTGGCCCACATGTCATCACCCCTCACCTACAACCTCTAAAGTCTTCCTGCTTTAGCTCGGGAGCCTGGCTTCCAAGGCCTCACTCTCTGTGACCAGAAAACTCACCTAGGAGTTGCTTTGCTCAAATAAACCTGCTGTTACAGTTTTTTAATGTGGCTCAATCTGGCCCACTGCTTCAGCAGAGAAACCTATTCAAAAGGACAGTACAGCTAGGGGGACAGGGTGGCGGTGCACACCTTTAATTCCAGTACTTGGGAAGCAGAGGCAGGAAGATCTCTGTGAGTTCGAGGACAGTCTGGTCTACAGAGCAAGTTCCAGCCAGAGCTACACAAACCAAAAAAAAAAAAAAAAAAAAGAAGGAAGGAAGAGAAGGACAGGGACAGATGGTGGAATCTGAACCATTACACCAGTCCCAGCTTCAGCATCACTTTTTCTTAAGCCCAGCATGGATGCTGTCTTAGTAACCTTTCTGTTGCTGTGATAAACACCATGACCAGGCAACTCCCACAAGGACGGGTTTGTTTGGGGCTTACACTTGACAGGGAATATGGCAGCAGGCACACTTGGAGACCGGCGCTCACAGCCAAAGCTGAGGGGTCACATCCCAAACCAACAGCAGGAATCAGGGAGAGCACTAGCAAGGCCACACCTCCTAAACCTACCCTGTAGCAGAAGGGGCTGCTTGTTGGGGTTTCAGTCCCGCTCAGTCCCCCAGCCATTTTAGGACCAGAGAAAAATCACACAGACTCTTGCTATGTAGCCCAGGCTAGCCTGGGCCTTGGAGCGTTTCTGCCTTGGCCTCCATGCTCTAGGCTTCCAGCTCCCACCTTTAGACTTAAGCTCCTTAGGAGTTACTAGGGCCACCACATCTTCCTCTAGTCTGTGGTTTGTTTTCCAGCTTTCTTATTGTTTTTGGTAAGGAGATGATCTTAAATTTAATGCAGCTTCAAATTCCAGCTTGCCCTGATGGATGTGGGGTTTTTGTTGTTGTTGTTGTTTTATTTGTTGTTTGTTTGATTTGGTTTTTCAAGAGGGTTTCTCCACGTAACAGCTCTGGACATCCTGGAATTTCCTTTGTAGACCAGGCTGGCCTTGAACCCATAGAGATCTACCTGCCTCTGCTTCTCAAGTATTGGGATTAAAGGTGTGCGACACCACCACCACCTGGCTGAATGGATATTTTTCATGTCTTGTTCAAGACATTATTATCTGCAACACCAAAAGGTGAGGAAATTTGCTGTTTTGGTTTGCTCATTAAGTATAGAGTCGTTTTGTGTAAGTGTTGATGCGGTCAACTTTCTCCTTTTGGTTTTTGCCATTTTGCATTAGGGTACCTAGTTGATCCATTACCGCTATAAGAAAAACCATTTTTATTTTTTATTTTATTGACTGAGTGTTTTGGCAGCCTGTATGTTTATGCACTACATATGTGCCTGATGCCCACAGAATCCAGAGCGGGCATGGATCCTCTGGAACTGGAGTTACAGACATCTGTGAGCCACCGTATGGGTGTTGAGGACTAAACCTGAGCTCCCTACAAGAGCAACAACTGCTCTTAACGGCTGAGTCAGTCAACTTGTCAGCCCCTGTCCACTGCCTCTTATGGTTCTGCTTCTGCATTTTCAGTTTTTTTCTGCATTCTCAATTTTGAGCCATTTGTCTGTTTACCTTGCTGTCATGCTACACAGCACCTGCCATTCTCATCTCTGTTTTTCAAGTAGAAACCGAAGCATGGAGAAATTAAGAAACTTGTCCGAGTAAATACGCCATTTGCTAATTAATGGTGGAGCTGCAAACCGAACTTAGAGAGTCTGACGTTATACTCCGTGCTTTCAGAGAGCTTAGCGGCTTCCCAAATCCGATAGTTGAAAGGACGACTGTTTTTGTCGCTAGGTTTGGGTGTATTGGAAGCTGCCGCTTGGACTCGAGCTTTCCAAATCCGACCACTAGAGGGCGCGAGCACCTTAAAGTCGCCAAGCATGTCCCGCCCTCTGCGTGGTCACCTCCTCACCAATCATCAGATATTTATACAAAGGGCAGGTCCAAAACAGAAAGTTGTCACACACCGTCTCCACAGAGGACTTTGACCAAAGGAAACAAATAAAACAGAACTGATTTTTTTCAAAGATTTCCAGGGAAGACACTTTCTGGCTGACCTGCCACATCCTTGAAGTACCGAGGTTCCCTTCGCTCCTCTCCTGTCTTTAGCGGGAGCTGGGGCAACTGTTCCTTGCCCTTGTGAACAGGAAGATGCGGAGCTCTGAGGTGGCAGAAATAAAATTCAATGTTCGCTTCTTTAGCCATGTTTAGGCTTGTTTTCCCTCATTCTGGTATCTCTACAGCCATTTTACAGAAAAAAAAAATCCAAAGTGGACTTGGTCCTCCCTATCCTTTTAGGCCCATACTGACTTCCTGGTCTTAAATGTAGCCTGGGTAATTGATCCAAGCACTAGGCAGCCATTCCGTGGAATGAGTCATTCTTATCAACCTGAATACAGCCACGCAGAACAAAGACGGTGACACAGCAAGATGAAACTGCCCTTCCCTAGCTGTTGTCCCTCCCTCTTGGCTCCGACGTTTACAGAGAGTGTCCAAGAGAAATTGATGAGTTGTTAGGCTTATCTTCGTTTTTCATGATTGCTGTAATTTTGGGTTTTTTTTTTTTTAATTAAAAAAGTCTCATTCGCTTGGTCACTTATGGAACACATGGTGTAGAAATTGCAAGGCAAAATTGGATGAGGAGCCAGGTCTCCATAATAGCAGCTTTTCAGTGTGCCCAAAGAACTATTACACACCCTACTGTACCTATTATGAAAATGACAAGGGTTGGAGAGATGGCTCAGTGGTTAGAGCTTGCTTGTTTGTGGTGGTTTGCATGAGAATGCTCTCCATAGGCTCAAACATTTGAGTGCTTGGTGCACAGCTTGGTGACTGTCTGGGAAGGATCAGAAGGTGTAGCCCTGTGGGGGAAGGTGTGGCACTGGAAGTGGACTTCCACGTCTCAAAAGCTGAAGCCGTTCCCAGTTCACCTTCTCGGACTGCCCAGCACTCTGCCTGCTGCCTGCTGCCGTCCTCCTCATCGTGATGGGCGCGGATTCTAGCTCTGGAACTGTAAACACTTTGGTTGTGGTGTCTTGTCACAGCGCTAGGAAAGTCATTAAGCCACTGATCTTCCAGAGCAGTCTGATTCCCAGCAACCACAGCAGGTGGCTCAGAAGCTCCTATAGCTCCAGCTCCAAGGGATCCAGTGCTCTCTCTCTCTCTCTTCTGTCCTCACTGACATCTGCACCCACATGGCATTCACTGACCAATGTACACAGAAATAAAATAAAATAAACTATTCGATAACACCTAACAGAGAAATCAGCTTGCTTGCGCAGGGCCACACGGAAGAAAAGCAAGTGGAATGTGAGTTCAGCTCTCTGTAAATAAGACAGGGCAGTCACTGACAGCAGAGGCTCACAGCCTATAGGCATGGCATTGTGGGAGTCTAAAGGAGAAAAAAGAATAGTTAACTCCTAAAAGGCAATTTGTGAAAAAAAAAAACTCCTTATTTTCCAATTTTCTTCCTGGCAGAACCTCAGTGTTGTGCAGAGCTGAGGAGGCAAAGGAGAAAGGAGTATAAAGCCTCAAAATAAAAAGAATGAGGGGCTAGAGACTTGGCCCCATGGTTGAGAGTGTGCACTTTTCTTGCAGAGAACAGGACTTGCAGATGGTCCTCAGCACTCACATTGGGAGGCTGGCAATAGCCTGTAATTCCAGTCCCAGGAAACACTCTATTCTAGATTCCCTTGGGTGCCTGCACTCAACGACATATACTCATACACAGACACACGGCTAAACATGAAATTAAACATAATGAGAAGCATTTTTAAAAATTAATGTGGGACATTAATTCCCTTAGCAAGTACTTGCAAAACATATTTTAAAAGGTGAGGGTCAGGCAGACACTGGGAAAGACTTTTTAAGGCACTGGCCAATCTGAGCCTCTTCCTTTCGAGTCACATGGTCCTTCAGTGCCAAGTACTGAGGTAGACCTGGGAAATGTCACTGATTGTAACTTAGCCAAGGTCCCTGCATGTTTGGGCTTATAGTATGATGGAGCTAAGAAATTTCCCTAGTGTGACCTAAAGCCAGTGATCAAACAAAGCACCAAATGAGATGAGGCATTATGCAGGCTGAAAAACAGAAGATACAAAGACTATGGGCTGGGCATGTGATTTGCGTGAAGGAACAACATGTACGAAGCCCTGGAAATGAGGATCACAGTGATGCTCTGGTAGACAGTGGGGCCAATTAACACTAATTGCTGACTAAATTCTAGATTCTATCATTGCGCATTCCCGAGTTAGGAAAGGGTTCTAAGCATGGGATCAAGGCAAGGGCACATTGAAACATTTCTCCGCTTAATAGTTCCAGCCCTCCAGCCCAACTAGGCCAGCTTCATACATGCAACATTTGCTGTAAGCGATCTGTCCCCAGATACTGCGCAAAAAACTGCAAAGAAAACTGGTCGGTGGTTGATGTGGGAGTGTCATATATCAATCTGTTACTTTCATTGGTTAATTAAATGAGGAAACTGCTTGCCCTGATGGGTGGGAGGAGTGAACGGAGTGGAATGCTGGGAGGAAGAGGAGGTGAGCTCAGACCCGACAGCTCTGCTCTCTGGAGCAGAGACGCCAGGCTCCGCTCTCCCAGGCAGCTCCGACCCAGGATGGACGTAGGCTAGAATCTTCCTGGTAAGCGCACCTTGGGGTGCTTACACAGATTATTAGAAATGGGCTAGTCCAGGTGCGAGAGTTAGCCGAGAAGAGGCTGGATCTAATGGGCAAGCAGTGTCTAAAAGAATACAGCTTGTGTGTTGTTATTTTGGGCATAAGCCAGGCAGCTGGGGTGCTGGGGACGCAGCCCCGCCGCTCCTATTTCAACAGGTGGTGGCACATGCTTTTAATCCCAGCACTTGGGCGGCAGAGGCAGGCGGATCTCTGTGAGTTTAAGGCCAGCCTGGAGCTAGTTCCAAAACAGGCTCTAATGCTACAGAGAAACCTTGTTTTGAAAAACAAAACCAAAACAAAACATGTAGAGGGATAGTGCCCTCTACATGCTGATTCTTACATGGGGTTCAGTTCAGAGCTGTGCACAAAAACGGTACTGTGTCTACTAAACAGAAAGTAAGTGAAAATAAACTCATCTGGGGGCACAATTACTGACACAGTCCTTCATCCTTATGCCTTGCTGAATGTAAATACCAAGATTCTCTGCGAGGAAGTGGGTTAAAAGCAGAAATTGGAAATTTCAGAGCAGAATCTTACTGGATTCGCGGAATTGCGCAAGTCATTCAAACCGGGGCGCCCTAAGCCTGCCTCATCTGCAGAATAAGACTAACAAGCATGTTTCATCGGGGTTTGTGGAATGAACGTAACTGGGATGAGATGAGATGAGAATAGAAAATAGGACAGTTTGTGTAAGGCTAACACCGTTCAGCTTGGCACAGGAACAGTATAATGAACCGCAAGTAAGAGCCTGGTGACTGATCTGTCAGCCACCGGCAGGAGTCATTGCAACCCCTGTCCTTCCCAGAAGCAGGCGGGGAACGCGAAACGCGTAGGAGATCCGGGGTCCCTCTAGCCTCAGCCCACGCGGGGCCCGCGGCAGCGCCGTCCTGCGTCACTGGTGACTGGCTACCGGGAGGGGACCACACATGGTGGGAACGTGAGGGGGCGGGGCCTGCGCCGGCGGTGCCGGCCAATAGAGCGGAGGGGAGTCCCATCCAATCACAGAGGCGCCCCAGCCCCCAGGAGGCGGAGCCATGTCGGGGATCAAAGGTTTCATTGGTCGGTGGGCGGGCGCTGAGCGGGATCTGCGGTGTGGTCAGGGGTGGAGCGGCAGCCCGGGGCCCAGTCGGGGAAGTGATGGCGGCGGCAGCTGTGGTGGCGGCGACAGTCCCCGCGCCGACGACGGGAACGGACGGTGCCTCCTCGGTGCATTGGTTCCGCAAAGGGCTGCGGCTCCACGACAACCCCGCGCTGCTAGCGGCCGTGCGCGGGGCGCGCTGTGTACGCTGCGTCTACATCCTTGACCCGTGGTTTGCGGCCTCCTCGTCTGTGGGCATCAACCGGTGGAGGTGAGGGGACCCTACACTGCGGGGTGGGAACAGCGAGCAGACTCTGGCCTGCGGCCACCTCTGACACAGCGGTTTCGCCCGCGGCCCCCTCTGAACTCCACAACAAGCTGGGGGACAGAGGTCATGACCCCTCTGTGCTGATGAAACCCTCATCAGAAACGCGTGGTCTACCTGCAGCCAGTTCCTGACAGAATGGGGGCGTTCTGGTCTTGGGCTTTTAGGGGTGTGCCTTGAGGGGGGTGACGAAAAGCATTCTTCAGGGAAAACCCTCGCTGGGCCCCGCCCCCAGGGCTTCCCTAAGCCTCGGATTTGCCCCCCCCCCCCCCCCCCCCCCCCCC
>NW_026068108.1:93249-111908 GCF_014885135.2 Alexandromys fortis
CCCCCCCCCCCCCCCACCATCCTGGCTAACCTTCCTACACATTTACCCTGGTGGTGATTAGGGACCCTAGCCCAGCCTTAGCCAGTATTCAAAAGACACCAAGGGCATCTTCGGGTAGACCACTTTGTGTCTTGACCTCCAGAGCAGTTCTTAACCCATTACAATTATTATAATTTTTTTTACATTTATTGGGAAAGGACTTGCTATGGCGGTGTATAGAGAGTTAAGGGGACAACTTGTAGGTTCTCATTCACCATATGGTTCCAGGGATCAAACTTAGGTTGTCAGGCCTGGAGGCAGGTGCCTTTACCCGCAGAGCTAGTTTCCGAGAGGATCCCTTCTGTAGTTATAATTCACTAGAAAAATATTCAAAGAGGATGGCGTCACTATCAGCTCTTCCTCCGATTGTCATGATATGATTTTTAGAGGACAGATGAGACTTTTAGGGGCCACACAATTACAATGTCAGGAGCCCCTGACAACTCCCAGGAGGTTGGGTCCTTTCCCACATTGTGTGACACAGTAGCTGATGTATTTCTCTGTAGCCAGTATTCAAAAGCAAGTTCTGAGACATCCTGTACCCATCACTCTTTAAATGCCGCCTAGCAGTTGCCTGGTTTGTTTGCATGTTTGCTTATGGCCTTGTTGCACAGATGAGCAAGGTAATTCCCAAGAGACAGTGGCCCTCAGCACCCCATTCTTTCCACTCCAAGAGGGGTTTGCCCTGCTAGGAGAGCAAGTGCTCCTAGTAGCGTGTGTATCAAATGCCCCTTGCTGCCCATTTATGCAGCGGGAACAACTAAAGACAGTCCTGTGGAGAGCCAGCCCACACTGGTTCAGGCTGCGCTACCGCTCTGGATCCCTCCAGTTTCCATAGCTAGGAGGTTGAGTGTGACAAACACCTGCAAATGACCGGCTCTACTGTCGACAGTAAACCAAGCCTCAGACTTTGCCCTCCCCTTCCTTTTGGCAGTGTGCCAATCTAGACAGTCGATAGAATCTGACTGTTATGTTTTCATGAAGGTGTTTTTTTTTTTCTTTTACTGGGATTTTGAGGACCATTGCCCATTCCTTTGTGGTAGTGGAGATGAAGGAACCACAAAACTGGTTGGACTCTAATGTACTAGGAACTTGGTTTTATGGGTTTTTGTGTGTCACCTTTTTGTGGTTGCCCTTTCAAGAGAATGAAGCAGGAAAGAGTGAGGCAGCTCAGATGCCTGGGTAAAACCTTAAAATCATGTGGAAATGCAGATATTAATTGAGAGGTTATTTTGTGAGTTGTAGGTGGTAGGTGGCTGCTAAGCACGGCCGTGAACAAGCAGGTTCGGGGGAGCTCCCACAGCTTCCAGAACCTACATTCGAGTAGAGAAAGACAAGAAAACAACCATGGTGGAGGAGCCCAAATGCCATGAACACAATAAGATGGGGGACAAACTACAGATACATTTTTAATATTGGAATCACTTAAGGATCTTTGAAAGCTTCCCAGACTCCCCTCCTCCATTTATGATTCAGTTGTCCTGCCTGGGTTGCCTTTTTTTTTTTTTTTTTTTTAAAGCCATTGCAGCCAAGCGTCAGAAGTGCTGCACTAAAGAACCACAGAGGGCCAGGCAGCGTGGGGAGTGTGTTGCTTCAGTGCATTGACCGGAAGTCTAATTAGCTTTGGCATTTCAGGAGAACGAGGTAAAATAACACCAAACAGATCGAATATGGTAACTGCTCCTGAGCCAGCAGGCACACACACTCCAGAAGCCCCATCTTTGCCCTTGCTCCTGCTGAGAGCAGGGCTGGATGCTGTTTGGTGCACAGGGTTGGAGGCAAGGAGTTGCCCCCTCCCACTCCAGCTGCACCTCTGCATAACTGCAGTGTGTGTAATCTTCTGGAACTTGGGAGTAGTCTAAGAGAATGTGGCTGCAGCATACGGCCCTGCTCCGAAAAGTCTCTGTAGAAGGGTGGGGTCCATCTGACAGAAGTGGGAGATCAGAATCTGTCCTTAGACTGATTTCCCTCCTGCAGATGGAGGGATTAAAATAGCCATAACATCAGTTAAAGAGAAAGGCAGCCAGAAGAGTGTGTGTGTGTGTGTGTGCGCGCGTGCGTGCGCGTGCCTCCTGCAGATGGAGGGATTAAAATAGCCATAGCATTAGTTAAAGAGAAAGGCAGCCAGAAGAGAGAGAGAGAGAGAGAGAGAGAGAGAGAGAGAGAGAGAGAGAGAATGCTTCCTTTATGCCAACAATATACATGCCTGTATTTCTGCTAGCATAGAAGACCGCCATACTCCTTGCCTTGGTGATAGTAGGAAATCTATGGGAGCCGTTCTAGCTCTGTGATGCCCAGGGATGGTTTTCTTTCTTTTTTTCTTTTTTCATGACAGGGTTTCTCTTTGTAACCTTAGCTGTCCTGGAACTAGTTCTTGTTGACCAGGTTGGCCTCAGACACACAGAGATCCGCCTGCCTCTGCCTCCTGAGTGCTGGGATTAAAGACTTGTGCCACCATCGCCTGGCCCAGGAATGTTTTTCTAGCACTAATTTGCCATTTTCCTCTGTCCTTCCTTCCCCAAATTTGCTATATCTAGGAAGACGGTACTACAGGCAAGAACCAAAACAAAAGGCAGCTGTGAGTGGCTTCTAGATTTTAAAAATGGGTCAGACGAGATCCATTTTTTTTAATTACCTTCCTTTCCCTGCCCCAGCTTAGATGCTAGCCACAGTGCTCCTCCCACTCAGTTGAAGTAAGTTTGTCCTGACTCTGCTCTGCACCTCTCAGGAGCTTCCAGAACAGAGAGTTGTAGAGATGCGCTCTCTCTGAGCTGTCCCCTTCCTGAGTGCAGGGGCTGAGTGCAGCTGCATGGCTGTAAAGTGGGTAGCCTGGGAAGGTAGGGGCTGTGCTTGCTAGCAGAGCAGTCTGTGTGCCTTGAGCTATTCACAGTGCGACTCTGGCAAGGGACTTCACTGTTCTGGAAACCAAGGGAATGTTTCCATTTGCCCAAAAGGGTTGAAAATTTTGATCAAGCTCTTTAAAATTGAGCACCCTCAAAAGAAAAACCTATATTTCTATCTGAATGAGACTCAGGAAGCAGTCTCTGCCACAGGCTGTCGGGTTAGATTACCCCTTTTTTGTGGTGTTTAAACTCTCTTAATTTCTTAGAAGTGAATTTCTGTCTATTAATATCCTATTCCAGTTTGCCAGCCCATAATATCATTGTTGTGGTGAGGTAAGTTTGCTTGAAGCCAAAGAGTTTGGTCACAGACGGTCTGAACCCAAAAGAAGAATTCACTGTCCCCCTGTCCTCTGTGTTAACAGATAAACTGTTCTCAGCATAGCCATTGTCCCTGAGTAGACATGTGTAACTGACCTGTTCTGAAGGGGTAGCCACCTGCAGTTCTTGGATGATAGTTTTCTCTATATTTTTTGGAAATCCCAGTTTGGTTTTCTCCAGTTCTGTCTGCCCTGGCTCCATGGAACCTGTAATTCTGGAGCACATCTATTGAAAATGCTCCCTCAAGGGTTGTGTGCTCGGCCATGTGGCACTTGGAGCAAGAGTGACGTTCAACCCCCAACACCACCTATTCCAGTACTCAGGTGGGTTTTTGGCGTGGTCGTCTGCAAGTAAAAAGAAGTGGGCAGATGCAGAGAGGGTTTGAAGGGAGCACAGAAGGAAGGCCCTGGTTTTCCCTGGTTGAGAAAACCTAGGCCTGTCTGGTGGCCTTTCTTCAGGAGCAGCTTGCTCCAGTTCCTTTGGTGCTCTGCAGAGTTGTCACCAGGCAGATCCGAAAGGTGATACCATGGTGGTGGCTTGCCTGTCCCTGGCTGCCTGAAGGCTGGAAGCTACACAGAGTCCTCCCTGTATCTCCTTTCTAGTGCCTCCTGGGATGCTGTTCTGAGTTCATCCTGGGGAGGAGGGATGGTGGATGTAGTTAAGCATTTCTTTTTTTTCCTTTTTTTTTTTTTTTGTTTTTGTTTTTCAAGACAGGGTTTCTCTGTAGCTTTGGAGCCTGTCCCGGAACTAGGTCTTGTAGCCCAGGCTGACCTCGAACTCACAGAGATCCGCCTGCCTCCCGAGTGCTGGGATTAAAGGCGTGTGCCACCACGGCTGGCTAGTTAAGCATTTCTTAAGGGCCAAATAGTCTGAAAGGAAAATGTGATCTGGTCGGGGTGGGGAGCTCAGTACATCAAGGTCAAAGTGAAGCGCTTTCCACAGAGGAGTTTCTTCGGTTTTCACGGAGAAATGATTGCCCAGGGATTCAGTGTGGGAGGACAATCATATGGAAGGGCAAATTCCAATGGTGGCAGTCTCCAATGGAGCCCAAGAGTGTGTGTGTTCTAGCGAGTTTGGTCATGCACAGCTAGTGCTAGGTGCCTCACACCACACTTTGAGGAGAAAAGATCTGCAGAAAAGGTGTTAGCCATGAATTGAGCTCCATATTCCCTAAGGGCTGAGCCCTAGGCAGTACAACCCATCTCAGAGTGCATTGCTCCCAGCAGTGGATGTGCTCACTGCTGAGGCCTAGGAACCTGGTAGTTACTAGGTATATCGTGTTGGGCAGTTACTTAATCTTTTAATGCCAGTTTTCTCGGCTGCAAAATGGGCACTATAATAGCACCTGCCTCCCAGAATTGTCTGAAATTAAATAACACATTATAAAGCAAGTAGGATTAGAGCCTTGCTCTGGGAGTGCTCTGTAAATGTAGCTGTTGCCTGTGAATTGTACCATTGTTTTGTTGCCAGCTGCAGACTTTGCCACTGCTTCCTGTCAGAGAAGACAAGGGCACTCATCTATCTGTGCTGTAGAGATGCTGCAGGAAGCTCTTCTTTTAGAAAATAAGTCCTAAAAATAAAGCTGTATGGGAAACAGGTTGCATCATACTCTAGAACCTATATTTCCTGTGCATTTCAGTCTTAATAGTTGCAGGTTGACATTCTCTGAGGTGTGGTGAGCTGTGAAGATAGAGACCCTTAAAGTGTATGGCTGGGACATCTTGGGGGCTTCTGATAGAAGAACCTCCACCCTCCTCAGGTGTGGAATTGTGCCCTGCCCTGTGCCTAGCAAAACCTTCTGTTTCAGGTGCTCCCCTGAACCTTTCTTATTTTTATTTTTACTTTGTATGTGTGTCAGTGGGGAGCAGCAAGGCCCCCAGGGAGAATAATCGAGCAGGCTTGCAGATCACTTAGCATTCAAAGGGTGCCAGATTTTTAAGTCAGAAATTCCCAGCAGGGGAGCTTCTGCTGTCAGTCTCTGGTCTCAGTCCCTGAGTGAGCCTACTGCTCTTTAGCTAAGGTGATGCCTCCTGCTGGAATGCGGGTCTGCAGCATTCGCCCTAGAATTGCATCAGAGGCAGCTGGGGCCTAGTTCTCTTTGGCACCCTCCTGGCCTTTGTAAACCTCCAGTAGTCAGGGAGCTGCAGCAGGTTCTTGGGAGGGACGATGACATAGAAGCTGGCCTGTTCAGGCTTGGGTCCTAAGGAGGAAGATAGGTGTGGATGGACTGCCTGCATGAGGCTTGTGTCTGTCCAAGAGAGGAATTCCAGGCTCAGGAGACTTTCAGCCCTGGAGCAGAGCTTGCTTCACTGAAGTGTTTAGAAATGGGCCGTTGAGAAGAAAAATGGCTTTCAGAGTCTGATTAGCCTGGGCCACTATTGAAATGGATTAATTAAAAATGTTGCAGGATCCCTGGATCCCCAGCAGCTGCAGTGACAGAAACACTTGCAGGTCTCCAGGTAGCAGTGGGCAGCTGGTCCTGAGAGCAGCAAGTCCTAGGCAGGGACTTGGTCCCCAAGTGGCTGTAGCAGGCCACAAGGAGAGACAGACAGATAGGCATGCCACGAGATCAGGCTGGTCCAAGGCAGGGAACCATGCCAGGCCGAGAGACAGATGGATAGGCACGCGATGCAGAGTGAGGTTGGATATTTATTTAGTGGATTATGGAGGGGAAAGAGAGAAGGGGAGAAAAGCAGAGGGAGATAGAAAGAGGGGGGAAGGGCAGAAGTGGGGAGAGGCAGAAGCTGCCTCTTGGGGAGAGAGACTCAGGCTGGAAGCTGAAGATCAACTTGCCTCAGCCACAGAGGTGGGTAGGGGTGGGCATGGCTTGTCTCTTAAAGGGATGGGACAGATAATTACAACTAAGCCAGCTCAGTTACTTAAGAGCTATCAGTTTTGGTAAATTCCCTACTCTCTCTTGTCTGTCTGCAAAATGGGGATAGTTGAGTTTCCTTCAAAATGTGCTGAGGGGTCAAATTAAGAAAATACTTAGAAAGCGTAACAGATTCATAATCAGACTGCTAGTCTTGGCTGCACCCAGGTATCACTGGGATTGTGAACCACATCAATAGTTACCTGGTTAAAATGTTAATTTAATTTAAAATAACACACTGATGGACTCAGCAAAGGTTCGTTTCCTTTCCTGTCCCTTAGTGACCCAGTACTCTAACACAGGCTTTTGATTTTTGTGTCCCTGTCATATACCCAAGCACGCCACAGTATCTAGCCAGGACACCTTTAAGCCCTTGCCTCTCTTGATGAGAACCTAGTTTCTAGAGTAACAGAGAGACCAGAAGAGTAAGCAGTTTGCCAAACAAAGAACCAAGAACAACCTAGTCCATGTGCAGGCCTGAAGTATCAGATATACCCGCAACCCAAGCCGTGCATAGTGTCTCATGCCTGTAATCCGAACACTTGAGAGGCTGAGGCAGGAGGTTGGCAAATTCAAGATCAGCCTTAATCACACAGACAATACAAGTCCACTGTGCTTAAGGCTCAATGGACTGTGGGGCATAGAGTGGCCTGGACAGTGAGCCACCTACCAAGCAAAGCCTCAGAGACAGCCCAGCTTGTGGAGCTAGATTTAGTATTTAGCAGGTAGCTCACATTGATCATGTGGACTCTATGACCAGGCCCTGTGTCTGAGGGTTTCCTTGCATTATCTGATTCCACGAGTACTAACATCTTAGCAGGTCTATAGGCTTTACTGTTAATTCCAAACCACGGATGATTTGGATAATTCCAAACAGCTAAAAAGGTTAAAGCTACTGCTTCATTACCACATAGCTATGAAGTAAGCTGGAAGTTAACCCCATCACTCCTGCTCTGAGCTCAGGCCAGGCCTCCAGCCCTACAGATATAATACCAACTTGATTGGCATGAGCAGTGGCTGGGTTCTTAGGAAGGTGTGTGTGTGTGTGTGTGTGTGTGTGTGTGTGTGTGTGTTGTGTCCTGTCATTCACCACCTCCATTCCCCCCACCCCCATGTCACTAACAAGGCCTTTGTGGGTTCTGCAGGTTCCTACTGCAGTCTCTGGAAGATCTGGACACAAGCTTAAGAAAGCTGAACTCCCGTCTGTTTGTAGTCCGGGGCCAGCCAGCTGATGTGTTCCCAAGGCTCTTCAAGGTGAGTGTGTAGGGCCGAGAGGGAGAGTCTGCTGTCTGCTGCCTGGCATCTCACCACAGAGTGAAATGCTGTTCTGGCTGGCAAAGTGGAAATGCTGGTGCCTGTCTGTCCACTAAAATGGCTGCTAGGGAGGTCAGAAGCAGAGACAGCTGGTCAGTTTCCCAGCAGGGTGGAAACTGGTAAGGGAAAAACTCTAAAACCAGTGTTGTATTGGAAGGGTCCTCACTCAGCCCAGACATGCAGCTTGCTAAGCCCTTCCACCCCACCGTCGCTGGCTTCCTTATGTTTCCTTGGCTCAAGTCTGTATTTATTAGGGTTTGTTCCTGCCAAGACTGTGAGGGTGGGGTTTCCTGTCTAACAAGGGTTGCTGCCCACCTCAGCTTGTCCTGCTTATTAGGAAAAATGTCAGCCAGCGTTTGAGAGATCGTCACTCTTTCTCTGTGGTACGCAATTAATAAAATCTTCATTTGGGAGGCAAGCCCATTTATTTTCTCTCAGCCCCTTTAAAATGCATGTTTTAAGGCCCAAGCAGAGGCAAAAGTTCTCATGGATAGAGCATTCTAGAGCATTCTCCTTCGTCCACAATAGCTCTCTATGCAGGGGAGAAATCTGATGTCAAAGAAAATAGCTTCACAGTGTATCTGTTCCCCCTCCCTCCATAATTTTGTACACACCTATGAGTCACTGGACACTAGTCGCCAGCGTTCTCTGAGGGCTGACTGTGAGTCCTGTTCTAACTGCTAACACGCTAATGTCTACCCCACAGCAGCCCTGATGAGTAGGTTCTGCTGTCCCAGGTTCATAGGTGAGGAAAGAGCGTGCTGCCTGGCCAGGAAGTCGTCTCAGGCACTCTGACACAGAGCTGGTGTTTACCCGCCATACCACACACATGCTTTTGTTAGTCTGTGGCTGCGGCTCAGTGCCAGAGCACTTGCCTAATATGAGGCCCTGGGTTCTGCCCCAAAGTACAGCAAGACCAAGAACAGAAAACTTTCTGTCTTTCTTAAATCCCTCCACATTGCTCCTCTCTCCCAGCAGCTCAGAGGCCTACCAGGCTGTTGCACAGAAGCATAGATTTGTTGTTCACTGAGTCACGGATCAGGTATTTATTGGGCTGCTAGCTCAGGCCCCGGACTGGCTGGTAAGACGAGAGTGATGGATACACAGCACAGCCTGATTTCTGCTCTGAGTTCACAGACGATGGGCAAAACAGGCAGATAAAGGGCAGCTTCATCGCCTGTGACAAATGCTGTGGTAGAAATAGGACAGAGACACAGGAGAGTCCTCCTGAAGGAGTGGGGCTATCATTTAATGAGAGTCTCCTTAGTCACAGGGTTTTGTGACTATGTAATGATGTCATCTATGCAAACCACTTAGTATAGTAAGGGCTAAATAAACGTTGAGAGCATTTGTGCTTTGAGGAGCCTTGTATCCACCCTGCTAAGCACTCACTGACTCCCCTGGACAGAATTGAATGATTAGGACATTTGCTTTAAAGGCCTGTGACCACAGACTGGTTAGATTGTTTGCTTCTTGTAGTTACATGCTGTAGGGCTTTCTGTGACTTGTCTAGATAACTTCCACTGGGGCAGTTTTCTCCTGGTGTTGCTGGGAGACCAGGCTATTTCTACCAGAAGTGACAAAGCTCAGAAAAGAATTCCCCTCTCACAACTTGTAGCCCCTCCAGTTTGTTTTCTCCTGGACTAAGGATTGCTCCTTCTTCTCCAGCTCTGAGAGCTATTAGCTCTGTTTGCTTCTGGCCTTGGGAGTGTTGCTGTGGAAACCATTAAGACACTTTACATAGCACAAGTCGGCCAAGAAAACTAGGCCACAAGTTAGACACTGAGGAGGTCTGGGAAAAGCTGCAGAGCGGTCGGGCGGTAGTGATGCTGTGTGTGTCTCTCCCACCGTTTCCACTGTGAGTCAGTGCCTCTCTGTGGGCTAGGGGCTCCCTGGGAGCATTGTATTTATAGCTTCATTCTCTCCCTTCAAGGCACAGTGAGTGCACAGAGCCCTCCCACTGACTCTGCCACAGCAGTGCTATTGGCCTGACCCTCCTGACTGCCTGCTTCACACTTTCTGAGCCTTAGGATCTTTGCTTTAAATTTAAACCATTGTCTGATGCCCTTGGTTTGTTCTGTAGCCCTTGTAACATAGCCAAGATTGGCCCTGTTCACTCCCAAAGAGGAGCTGAGTGCCTAGGTCTCACTTCTCAAACAGTACTGAGCATAACAGATTATCTCCCCACAGGAATGGGGGGTGACCCGCTTGACCTTTGAATATGACTCTGAACCCTTTGGGAAAGAACGGGATGCAGCCATTATGAAGATGGCCAAGGAGGCTGGTGTGGAGGTGGTGACTGAGAATTCTCACACCCTCTATGACCTGGACAGGTGAGACATGGTGGTTCTTGGTAAGGTTGCATGTGAGGATTGGTGATTGGGCCCCTCCTAAGTGGAATAGACCAGTTCAGCAAAAGGGCCACCTGGCTCGTAAGGTATGGTACTTTCTAGGAATCGAATAAGAATAGGCCAGAATTGGGGGTTAAAGAAGTCACTAACAGGTTACAAAGACTTGGTTAGGCCCAAGCTGTGGAAGAAGGGAGTCTCCACACACAGTCTTCGTAAATCTAGCTAAAGCTAGCTCCCTAGGCGTCATGCTCCCCACTCCCCAGTGTCCTGACCTTGACAGACCCCATCTGTCACTCCTCCCATCAGGTCTCTACTCCCACAGACCTAGTTCCCAGCCCTGGGATGATTGCCAGGTCTGTTCAGCCTATCTGGGTTTCCAGGACATGCATTTGATGCTGTTTGAGGACTCTAGAGACCCCTGCAGGTTGCTGGTAACCACAGCAAGGTCTCCTTCCCCAGTGGCCAGCTTCTATGTGTCTATCCCCCCTTCTGTCCCCAGACTGCCTACTGGAGATGTCACCCTTCTGCTCTTGCTGCTGCTTCCCGCCCTCTTCCCCCAATCCAGGGCTGACTGCCAGAAGGCTGGGTCACACAGCTGTGCACGTGAGCCAAGCCCTCAGAAGGAGAGGCTTGGCGTGGAGCCCTCCCCTGCCACGTGCAGAAGAGGGGCAGGGCTGCAGAGGTAGCAGCCAGCTTCTATGTGGGCTAATGGGGACAGTGCAGGGAGAGCAAATAGGAAAATGAACTCACCCACAGGCAGGTCTTGCATAAGCTCCTTCTCAGGCAGCAAGAACCATCCAAGTCTATACTTATAGAAGCAGTGGTGTTCTTTCTTCAACCCTCATGCTGTTCCTTCTCGCTTGTAAAAAATACTTGGCACACTTCAAAACTCTTTATGGTGTTGCTGTTTACCACAGCCTCTGATTTAGCGAGCCTTGGCTGGCCTCTACATCTCTGCTCTAGTAAGCAGGGCTTACAGGAGGATGATCCTCCAGGCAAGGAGTATGTCACAGCCCTCATCATACGTGTTCAAAACTGGGTAGAGAGAGGCCCTTGGTATGGTCACATATGTGCCCGGAAGGCCCATGGGGGGCTTTCTGTCTGATTAGAGAGGTATGGTCAGTCTCTGTCTCTAGGCGGCTCCGCGTGGACAACAGGGAACCTGGAACTGAGTCCCAGCTTTGACACTGCTTTGCTCCATTCCCTGAGGCACCTGCTCCAGCTCTCTGGGCTTCATTTTCCGTCTCGGTAAAATGGAGATGCAGCCTCCCCTGCCCCCTTTGTACAAGAGAGCAAATCTCAGAGCTTCTGAGTTTGGGCTCTTTTTTGGGTGGTCAGGGACCCCAAAATAAAAGACCTCAGGAGTGACTTTAGATGTGCTTTGGACTCCCCAGAATCATCGACCTGAATGGCCAGAAACCACCCCTTACCTACAAGCGCTTTCAGGCCATCATCAGCCGCATGGAGCTGCCCAAGAAGCCCGTTGGCGCAGTGAGCAGCCAGCAGATGGAGAGCTGTAGAGCCGAGATCCGGGAGAACCACGATGACACCTATGGCGTGCCTTCCCTGGAGGAACTGGGTACATGCTGCTGCTTCTTGTGTGGGATACGGCTTTCCTGTTTCTGTCAAAGTTAGAAAATACTGGTCTACTGGCACATGCCTGTAATCTCAGAACCTGGGAGACAGAGACAGACCAGCCTGGGCTGCTGGAGAACTTGCCTAAAAAACAAACAAACAAAAAACAGAAAAAGTTGCTATTAACTATCTCGACCCCCCCCCCCCCAAGACCATTGTTTGACCTCCAAGACCCATATATGCCCTGCCAGACTGCTTTTTCTAGCTGGAGCCTCCTTTTGTAGGTCCCTTTCTCCAACAGTAGAGGCGCTGTCTGGTGCTGGTCATTGGGCTTCTCCACCTTTCTTCCATCTTCTAGTCTGAATAAAGCTGGCCTTCTTCACTTTAAGGGCTTTCTCAGTCCCAGTAGCATCAAGTCCAAGGTCTGTGGTTTCATCTAAAGAACACATCAGTATGAATAGTGCCAGTTATCATTTTCTTAATTGTAAATCAGATGACCTAACCTGCAATGCTCTGGCCTGCTGCTCTTTTTGTAGGGTTCCCCACGGAAGGACTTGGCCCAGCTGTCTGGCAAGGAGGAGAGACAGAAGCTCTGGCCCGCCTGGATAAGCATTTGGAACGGAAGGTATGACCCTGTTTCTGAGCCCAGAAAGGCAGGCGCAAAAGGTGTGGATCAGGTTTATGTCCCTAGAGCCTCAAATCTCCAAGTGGTTGAAAACTTTCTGATGGCAAAATTACTATCAGCTCCTGGTTAGAGAGTCCATCCCCTGTGCTGACCACTGGCTTAACTACGTGATTGCCATGTCCTTCTTCATCTGTCCAACCATCCCACAGGTGGGCATTAGGCTTTTTGTCTGACAGATTACAAAGCTAGGCTTAAAGAGGTCGAGTCACACCACTGGTGTAGCATAGGGAGGCATAGTGCCACACGCTCACACCATTAACTTTCTTCTGTGGACAGCTTCCGCTTGCTGAAAGGGCATGCCAAATTAATGCTTTAATCCTAGCATTAAAGAGGGCTGAGGCAGAAGGATTGCATTAGGTTCCAGCAAGACTGGACTGCAGACTGTCTCAAAAGAACCAAATCATAGAGCTATTCTGTTGGTAAAGCCCATAATGTCCATCATTGGGTGTCAGATTGCCCCTCCCCATCTTTGTTTGTCTCCTCCACAGCTTTACTTCCATTTGCATATAGAACTGGCACTCTTATATGAGCTCAGCAAGAGGAAGGAGGGAGTCTGAAGCCCCAGAGGTTCTGTTCCACACTGGCTAAGTTCCTCACCTGCCTGTGAGCAGAGGAGCAGAGCAGGCTCCACGGACTGAGGACTCTTGCCTCCTAGCTCCCTGACCCTGCAGCCTCTGTAGTCCCACCCTTAAAAGCACAGCTTTTACTGTCCCCACTGAATGACAAGACATTTTGCCAGCAGCTAGATGATAGCAATGGAGCAAGGGCCCATGGCAGCCTGCTTAGGAAGGATGCTCTCTTAGGATCAGGAGTGTCCAGCCAGCACCGAAGGCAGTACTGATGGTCTTGATCATTCTCAACTCAGCAGACCTAATATTCCCATTCTGATGTTTCTCTCAGCTGAGGCTAAAAACAAGTTCCTCCAATTTGAGTCAGTAGCTACAAGGGACCAACTTTCTGTGTCCACTTTAAGAGTTTTGCCCAGGACCGGGTTGTAACTTGGTAGCAGAGTGTTCCAGACATGCTCAAGCCCCCATTCCATCCTAGCCCCAGATGAAAGGGAAAACAAAACTCTGTACCCAGAGCAGGGATGGAGGTAACAAAGGGAGTGGCAGGAAGAGCAGGACTCGAGTATACAGAGTTAACCTATGGCCTCATAGATTCTCATTCTTATTACCTTAAAATGTATTTTGTAGAGGACTGCTCTCAAATCATGACATCAGGAGCCCATTTTCCACACACCCCTGAATGCTGCTCCGCTCACTGGGGAGACCCAGAAGTTTTGAGTTGAAGGAATGAACCTTTTTGGTTCTTCAGATCTGAAAGGAGAAGCCATTTCTATCAGGATGTTCTAGGAGCCAGAAAGACATGGAGAAGCTTCCAGATGAACATCCTATGTAGTTACAGATGGCCTAAGGATAGGAAACCATCAGGGCTCAGAGGGTTGCAGGAACAAAGAGCATCAGGATTAATTATCAGTCAGTCAGGTGTCGCACTTGCAGCTGTCTTTTGGAAGAGGAGTTTTTAAAACTAATATAATGAGGAATCTAAGGTGTAACTAAAAGGCGTAGCTAGATCCAGGTATCCCAAGAATATCTGAGCAGATGTCTGCCATCTTGGCTTTGCTGTCCTCTGTGGAGTCGCCTCACAAGTCGGACTCCCTTAGCAGTGGAGAAGGGAGTCAGCGTGGCCTGTCTTCTGGCTGGCTGGCTCACCAGAGGAAGGGGCTTGCCTCTCTTTCAAAAGCTTCAGTAAAAGTCCAAAGAAGTATTTTCATTGGCTTGGCTTGGGTCATGTGCCCTTTCCTGGCTCAGTTACTGTGGCCAGGGATGGAGTGTGTCCCCTGACCACATTCACATCCTAAGCTGACTCCTAGAGTCAGAAAGTAGGCTTAGATCTGCCTTGCCCAGTAGAACTGAGATTTAGAGAAGTCAGGTGCTCCACTGACACACTTGATGCTCTGACCAAAAGGGGGGATGGTGCAGATTATATGTTCTTTACCTCTGGAGCTCTTTGTAATGACATTCTGATTCTTCAAAACAGAATGGTTTATTTTAATTCTGTATATCTGTTTTGTCATCATGTGTGTTTATGCACCATATGTGTCTGGTGCCCACAGAATCTGGAAGAGGGCATTAGATCCCCTAGAACTAGAGTTACAGACAGCTTTGAGCTACTATGTGGGCTCTGGGCTCTCTGAAAGAGCAGCAAGTGCTCTTAATGGCTGAGCTCCAGTATTCTGATTATTAAATGAAAAGAAATAGTAGAATTAGAGTGCCACCATTTTGCAGCCTCTGTGATGACACATGCATTAATATCCACGGCCACCATCAGAGAGACAGGCAAACACCTTCACAAAGGATCACAGCCAAGTTCAGTCTAGTCTCTAGTACCAGCCAAGTTGTAGGCAGTGCACAGGGCAGACTGTACCATGGGTATGTAGGCATTAGAATCACACAAGTGCAGCTCCTGTGTCCTTCCACAGAAACATCAACAGGACAAGGAAGGGGTAGCAGAGAGTATATGCTTCAAAGAAACTTTGGTGTGACTACTTTTTAAATGGCTGAGACTGAGCTACAGGGCCGACGGATGCACAGATGGGTGGGGGACAGTGGCTGCTTAAAAACCCAAGAATAAAACTGCTCCAAACACACTTTGCAAAAGTAGAAAAACGTAAACATCTCAAAAATGTAGGAAGTGATAATTATAAAAGCTGGGGCAGGGGGAGGAGCCCAGCTTCCTGGGTGACTAACAAGGTCCTGTTTCCAGAACTTTGCTGGTGATTACTTGGATGCTTGCTTTAAAAGAATTCATGAAGCCACATGTTTGTGTGGGTCTCTCTGTCTGCGTTTTATTTAAAATAAAAAGATTGAGGGCTGGAGAAGTGGCTTGGGGTGGGAGGGTTTGTTTCATAAGCAGGAGGATGGAGCTCAGACCCCGGTACCCACATGCACAGCTGCGCGCGTAGTCTAATGTAGGTGGAAAATTAACTTCTGCCAGAACAAGAAGAAAGAAAAGCTGATTGTGACCTCACACGCCTGTAACTCCAGTTACAGGGAAGGTCGCTGGGACGGTCTAACCACCAGTCTAGCCCCCTTCCAATAAGAACCCACACAAACAAGCTCCAAGTCCAGTGAGAGTGCCTGTCTCACTGAACTACATTAGAGAGCAGTGGAGGATGACTCCCAGCATCTCCTCTAGCCTCCACACCTGATACCGGTACACGGATATACAGGCACACACACACACAAAATAAACAAATGAAAATTTTGATAGGGGTTGAAGCTGCAGCATCAGGGGACTGGGAGATGCACTGGCAGAAGTATCCCGTTTCTGTTAAAAGACACTTAAGCAGCCAAGTGAAATGCTGGGGACAATAGGCACCAGACAGGAACCACATCTGCCACTGCTGATGACAGCCAAGTGTTTGAGGAACAGGCAAGGAGAGGTCAGAGAAGCCTGGGCTGCTTCGGAGCTGTGTGCTCTTTTCAGTCCTCTGAGAAGCACCGGCACCATCCCCAGTGTGGACAGTGCCCTGGAGGAGCTTGTCTTCAGTCTAGATTTGATCTTAGCAGTGGTGAACGGAAAGAGGACACATCTGAGAAGTCTGGGTGGAACAGTACCAGGACCTGAAGAAGGGTAACGAGTAGATCTGTTCTTGAGTAGTGAGGTGGATAAAGTTGCTTCCTCTGCAAAGAGTCCCGTGCAAGTGTGAACTTAAGGAAAAGAGCGAGTTCTGCACAAGGCAGCGGTGGAACCAGCTGGGCTACAGCTGTAGACCTGTGCCAGCTAAGAGATCGGCCTAGGGGCAAAGGCGAAGCCCAAGCTGTGACACTGAGGGATGTAGAAGAGATGGACTAACAGAGTAAGTACCTAGAGTGGCTGGCAGCTAGCCCGGTGAAAGCACGGAGTCATGATAGACTGTTGATTGGAAGGCAGAGGTGGGGAGTGAGCAGGATGTGGGGTGGGACAGCAGTGCCTGAGCACTCAGTGTGTGGGGGTGGTTGGAGGCTGGTCAGGAGGAGTAGACAGGAGGCAGCTGGAAAGTGCAGGTGGGGATGGGGTAGTGGAGATGGGTTGACTGTGGAAGAAAGGACCGGGTGCAAGAGGCCCATGGCTATCACAGGTACTCTGCTTTGTTGGTTGGTTGTTTGCTTTTCAGAGATGAGGTCATCATTTCACATTCTTGGCCTGGAAATTGTGGGGGACTGTCTGGTCCCCCCCCCCCCCCGCAAAAAAAAAACCAGGACAAGCCTCAGTCAGAACCTGTGGCTCCTCCTAGCACTTCTCACCCCGCCCCCTACCCTAAACCTCTCCAGCCCAGGGCCTGGGCTTCCCTTCCCCCAGCTTCTGCTTGCCCTCTCTTCTCTCTCTTTTTCTCTCTTGCTCTCCTCTCTTCTCTCCTCTCGTGGCCCTGTTGAGTCTGTACCCTTCCAGGTGCCTCTGACTGAACTTTCCCTCATATCTACAGTACAATCCTCCTCCTCACCTGTACCTTGGAGTAGTCCTGCCCTCATTTTCCTTCAGAGAGGAAGAGGGTGCCTGACAATTGAGGTGTTTCCTCACCTGGCTGAGGACGGGTGAGGTTTTTCATAAGCTGCTCCTGCCTGCTTGCACCTGAAGGCTGCTAGGGGGTATTGGAGTGGTCAGGAAGAAAAGCTGTCAGGAGAAGAGAGATCTACTATCTACCTGGAGACTGCAGTCTAAAGTGAGACTCCCAGGCTCTCTTATGGGTCACTAATCCCAAGAGAGTCACAGTTTGGGTTTTGTTTGTTTGTTTGTTTTGAGCCTGGTTACTCTGTTTGTAGAAGATAATAGCAGAATACTCCAATATTGTTAAGGTCTAGTGAAAATCCGCCTGGAAAAGGAGAGCACTGTGCTAGGGGCTGTGGATGAGGAAAACAAGACCAGTAACGTTAGACAGGAGGCCCCAGAAGTGAACGGCTCTGTTGGTCTCTGGAAATGGATTGGGAGTTTCCTATTTTCCTGACTGTTTGACAATGGTGAAAAGCCTGGGTGGCAGCCTCTCTTCAGGGACTGAGCTAGGAACTGTTTTCTGATAAGCAGATGCCTTTCCCCCTTCTGTATAATTAGAGTTTGTTCCATGCTTTCAGCATTCTTCCCTACTTACTTAATGCCCAGAGACAGTAAGTGTTCTTATTTAGTAGCTAAGTAGTAAATAAGTCATTCAGTCATCCCACAGACGAACACCGAAGTCAGGGCAGGAACATGGACGGCTCTCCTTTCTAGGTCCTGAGGCAGAAGAGTGGAATACGTGCAGTGCTCAAAGCCTGGCTCCACGGCCTTTGTTCTTTGACCTCAGGTGAAGAATCCTCACTCTTTAAGACCTAGGCCTTTCCTCTGTCCCTCTCTCTTCTGCAGGCCTGGGTTGCCAACTATGAGAGACCTCGGATGAATGCCAATTCCCTGCTGGCCAGCCCCACAGGCCTCAGCCCCTACCTGCGCTTCGGATGCCTCTCCTGCCGCCTCTTCTACTACCGCCTGTGGGACTTGTATAAGAAGGTGAGGTGCAGTGAGCTTGCACAGTTCCCCAGGCACAACACTCACTGCCAGTCACCCCAGAAAGGGCCCTTGGGGCTGGGGCTGTGAGAGCCAGAGAAGTCGGAGTGGTTTCCAAGAGGTGACAGCTAAGCTGAGTCACTGATGTAAATGAACCCAGATTCTCCTTTGGTTCTGAGGAAGAGACAGAAAACTGGCCTCAGGGAGGGGTTTTAGAAGCTGGTAGTGAAGGCTGGGACTTCTGGGTGGAAGTGAGCTCTGAGGCCAGAAGCAGACCTAAGTAAAAGGGCACGTGCGCCCTGAGGCTGGCAGCAGAGTGTAAAGGAGGTCCAGGAGTGGCTGCTGTCATTCTGTAGTGGAGGGCTGGCCTTGAGAGGGCTGCAGGTAGGACCTGTTAACGCACTCCACAGAGAGGCTCCACAGGTCGTACTGTGCCTCTGTGTTTTAGTGTGACTTTGCCCAGACAGCATGGCTTCATGGAGTGGAGTTTGGCAGTTTGGTGGGTAAGTCATCAGGGAGGAGAAATCATTGTTTGTGTAGTCCAGTCTAATCCTTTCATGTCTCTAACTCTTGCTTATACATTATTTAACCAAAATCCAGACTTGGTACTTATTAATTTTTTTCAATTGAAAACAGATTTTTTTTTCATATAGTGTATTCTGGTTACAGTTTTCTATCCTCCAATTCCATCTAGATCCTCCCCACTTCCCTACCCACTCAAATCCACACTTGTTCTTTCTCTTTCATTAGAATACAAACAGGCATCTAAAAATAAGTTAAAAATAAACAAACCTGAATAAACAAAACAAATGAATGGGTGGGGGTAGGGCAAAGAGAAAGTCCAAGAAACACATATTAACACAGAGACATACATTCACGCACACAGAAATCCCATAAAAACACAAAACCAGGGCTGGAGAGATGGCTCAGAGGTTAAGAGCATTGCCTGCTCTTCCAAAGGTCCTGAGTTCAATTCCCAGCAACCACATGGTGGCTCACAACCATCTGTAATGAGGTCTGGTGCCCTCTTCTGGCCTGCAGGCATACACACAGACAGAATATTGTATACATAATAAATAAAT
>NW_026068108.1:114458-255664 GCF_014885135.2 Alexandromys fortis
TGGTGGATTACATTGATAGATTTGCGTATGTTGAACCAGCCCTGCATCTCTGGGATGAAGCCTACTTGATCATAATGGATAATTTTTCTGATGTGTTCTTGAATTCGGTTTGCCAGTATTTTATTGAGAATTTTTGCGTCGATATTCATGAGTGAGATAGGCCTGTAATTCTCTTTCTTGGTTGGGTCTTTGTGTGGTTTTGGTATCAGGATAACTGTAGCTTCATAAAAGGAATTTGGCAATGACTTTTCTGTTTCTATTTTTTTAAAAAAACACAAAACCAGAAACCATAATATATAAGCAAAAGATCTGTAAGGTTAAATTTAAAAAAGAAATGCCCAGTCAAAGTATTATGAGACCAAAAAAACCAAAACAGAGCACCCTCCTAAAACCATCGACTCATCCACTGCTGGGGATGGGGCCTGCCCTTAAGTATGATTTGTATACCCCGTGAAACCCCATTGGAGAAAACTGTTTTTCCCTTGTGAGTAATTATCAATTAGAGGTAACTTCTGGGGTGGGGTAAGGGCTTGTGTCTACTTCCTCTCTCAGAGCTGGGACCACATGCAGTGCAGACTCCTGCAGGCCCTGTGCATGCTGCCACAGTCTCTGTGAGTTCATACGTGCTTCAATCCTGTTGTGTCCAGAAGGCTTTGTTCCCTTGGTGTCCCCCATCCCACTGGCTCTTAAATCCTTTTTATCTTCTCTTCCCAAGCCCTGATGAGAGATTTGATGGAGACGTCCTATTTAGGACTGAGTGTCTGAGGTATTCCGTCCAGCTGTGGGTCTCTGTATTAGTTCTGAGTGTCTGAGGTCTCACTCCGCACACCGTCCAGCTATGGGTCTCTGTATTAGCTCCCAGCTACTGCAGGAGGCGGCTCCTCGGATGATGGCTGAGTGAGACACTGACCTATGAGTATGGCAGAGTGCTGTTAGGAGGCGTTTTATTGCTGTGTCCCTTTGGTTTTCCCCTAGATCTATGACCTATCCACCAAGGTTCTTGGCCACCTGGGCAGTGTCAGGGATGAGTTCTATCTTATGGGTGGGTTTCTTAAATCCAGTCATCAGACAGTGGTTGGTTGCTTCCACAATGTTTGTGCCTCTGTTGTACCAGAGTATGGTGCAGGCAGGTCACCATTATACATCAGAGGGTTTGCAGCAGGGATGGTGTTTACCGTTCTCTGGTAGCACACAATACCTTCCAGTACCACAAACACTAGTCAGTAGAGGTGAAGGCTCTAGGTAGGCTCTAGGAAGGCTCAACTTCTCTGGGTTCAGTGATATTTAGGTGTTTAGACCACATTTTTTAATTGATGATGTATAAAATCCCTTTAGCCTTCTAGAAGATAGAGCCACAAAATCCTGGAGAGTGGTCTTGAAGGGTTTGGTTCCCGTAGCATCATTTTCTCACTGTTAGCCATCTGAAGCCAGTCTTGGTGCTCAGAGCAGGGCCTGCATGTCACACACTATGAGCCTTGTGATCCTGGTCCCTCTGCACACATAGGGGATTGTTCTGTGCAGGAGCCCTGAGCATCACAGCACTGAGAACCAGGCAGGTGCTCACCTTTGTGTGTGATGCCCACCCCTCCCTCAGGTGAAGAAGAACAGCACGCCCCCTCTCTCCTTGTTTGGACAACTCCTGTGGCGAGAGTTTTTCTACACAGCGGCCACCAATAACCCCAGGTTTGACCGAATGGAGGGGAACCCCATCTGCATCCAGATCCCCTGGGACCGCAACCCTGAAGCCCTGGCCAAGTGGGCCGAGGGCAAGACAGGCTTCCCTTGGATTGACGCCATCATGACCCAACTGAGGCAGGAGGGCTGGATCCACCACCTGGCCCGGCACGCCGTGGCCTGCTTCCTCACCCGCGGGGACCTCTGGGTCAGCTGGGAGAGCGGGGTCCGGGTGAGTGCAAGCTGGCCTGTACCCTGTGACCAGGCCAGCCAAGGTCAGCCCCCTTCTACGCTGGGGGCTGGGGTGGGATCCCTGGGTCTAGGAGATCCCTTCCATGTGCTCAGCAGAAGAACTTTGCTCCTTGGGGTATTACAGTGACTTGGAAAGAACCAGAGCGTCAGGTCTCCAAGGAGGCTGGTTGTCCCCTATCTAGGTATTTGATGAGCTGCTCCTGGATGCAGATTTCAGCGTAAACGCGGGCAGCTGGATGTGGCTGTCCTGCAGCGCTTTCTTCCAACAGTTCTTCCATTGCTACTGCCCTGTGGGTTTCGGCCGACGCACAGACCCCAGTGGGGACTACATTCGGTGAGGATGCAAGCCAGACTGTCTGGCTTTGAACCACTGTGCCCTCCTCTGGTACTCTGAACCCTTTTTAAGAAGAGCCACAGTGTGCTGACATATTACTCGTATGTGTTTCAGGCGATACCTGCCCAAATTGAAAGGGTTCCCCTCTCGCTACATCTATGAGCCCTGGAATGCCCCTGAGTCGGTTCAGAAGGCCGCCAAGTGCATCATTGGCGTAGACTACCCGCGACCCATCGTCAACCATGCTGAGACGAGTCGGCTCAACATTGAGCGCATGAAGCAGATCTACCAGCAGCTGTCGCGATACCGGGGACTCTGTAAGGAGCTCCTACCCCACTGACGTCTCGCTCACCCTGGGGAGGACACTGCAGGCTATGCCAGACTGGGCAGCTTGGGGTGCTGGGAAAAGGTGGAGGCTGTGCCCTGGTCCTGCCCTCCTGGCCCCTCTGTTTCTCATGACCTGTAGCTCTCTTAATCTGACTGTCCCTTTGTCTCCAAGGTCTTCTAGCATCTGTCCCTTCCTGTGTGGAAGACCTCAGTCACCCAGTGGCAGATCCCAGCTCTAGCCAGGCTGGGAGCATCAGCAACACAGGTGAGTTACTACACTGGCCTCTCGCCTCTCTGGCCTTCTATGACCTGTGCCACCGCTTCAGTCATCCAGGCCTAAGGCCAGAATGAGCATATGCCTGATGAAGCTTATATTCCCCCAGGGCACGCTGTAAGACAATCAAATATGAGCATTCAGATAAGAATTTTGGAGGGCGTTGGATGGCTTGGTGTGGGGCTAAGAATAGGGTATCTTTAGGACTACTTTAAATAGGAGCTGCCGAGGGCACCTCTGTAAGTATTGTTTAGCAGTGTCCTGATAAGAACTAGGGAAGGAAATAGCAAGAAGAGTCCCAGATGCAGGATCAAGCAGAGCTCACTCTAGGAACAAAAGGAAGCCAGAGCAGGCGGCAAGTGGAGCAGAGCACTCATATTCCCCATCCTCTGACTTCCTGCACTGAGGGGAGTCAGCAGGGCAGGGCACGGTCCCACTGGGCCTCTAAAACTGCCTGCAACATAAACAGTGGACAGTGAGGAGCAGTGTAGGGACGGGGAGGCACGGAAGAAGGTGGCACAGGGGTCTGGACAGGAGAAGCAGGGAGAGAGTAAGGGTGCTGCTGGTCAACTTGGTGATGCTCCATATGCGGAAGTGGCCAGAACTCCGGGATTTTCCCAGGGCTGCAAAGGGAATGCCTCACCTTCAGAGCAAGGACAGCAGTTATGCCACATCAGTCTCTGGCCTGGAGCCAGGGATTTGAGACCAGAAGTTGGCCCTGCTGCCAGCAGGCCAGGCCATGCCCTCCTCACGCAGCTCCCAAATGAGGTCACTGCTGAAAAGGAGGCCAGGGCAGGGCTCCCTGTCTCTAAAAAGCAGGCATTGCACAGCATGACACCCTTGTGATGTGGAACTATACTTGTCTCTGTGGTTCTTCACAGGCCCCAGACCCATAGCCAGTGGCCCAGCCTCCCCTAAACGCAAGCTGGAAGCAGCTGAGGAGCCTCCCGGTGAAGAATTGAGCAAGCGGGCTAGGGTGACAGAGGTGCCTGCCCAAGAGCCACCAAGCAAGGACGCCTGAGAGTGAGTCCTTGCAGAAGGAGGTAACATGACTTAGAAAGCTGTTGCTTGCCAACTGGAGGTTCAAACAGCAAATCAGATTAAGGGGTAGGATTTCTGCTCAAAATCCCACCGGTCTGACTTTCATAACTTCTAAACCAGTGGTTCTCTTCTCAACCTTCTTAATGCTGCAGCCCCTTTAATAACCCTCAAGGTGTGGTGACCCCCCATCATAAAATTGTTTTCATTGCTACTTCATAACTGTAATTTTGCTACTGTTATGGATTGTAATGTAAATATCTGATATTCAGGATGTCTGATATGTGACCCCAAGGCAGTCGAGACCTACAGGTTGAGAACCATTGTTTGAGATAGAGCCTCACTGTGTGGCTGAGGCCAATCTTGAACTTGTAGCAATCCTCCTGCCTTATCCTCTTGAGTTCCAGAATTTCAGATGTGAGCCAGCATGTCCAGTTTACTTGATAAAATCTAAAGGAAGATTATTATTTTTTAAGGAAAGAAGATTTTATTTTAGAATAAAGAAATTTAAAAGTTTAAGTCCTTTGTTTTCTGACTAGCGGAAAAGAAAGGGGGTTTAGCTTTGTTCTGTTTGTTTGCTTGCCTTTTCTGCTTGCTCATGAGTCAACTCTGATACCCAGATGTGAAGCTGGCAGGTGGAGGCTGTGTTCTGTAGTCAGGCCAGATGAGGGCAACACTGAGCTTCAGACGCCAGGAAAGAGCTCAGCCCTGGAAAGACCAGAGGGCCCAGCTGTCTCTCTGCTTCTGCTTACAGGGTCTCTGGTCTTTTCACAGACCTTGTAGCTTTGCACATCCCAGTCAGGGCTCACATCAGACAGAATGACAAACAGATTTGCCTCCTCCTTGTTCCTCCTTCCCCAAGGCAGGAAAGGCTTGTATGCCAATATTGGAGAAATGTAGCTTGCCACCCCCTAGTCATTATGTCAGGCTATTCCGTACATCGGCATCAGTAGGTTGGAGGGGGTCTTTTCACTCTAGAGCTGTCTGGTTCTTTTTCTGGTCCTAATCACTTCAAGGCGTCTCTGGGTCCATCTGTGTGGGGTGTCTCTCAATTTGTGTGCTCAGTGAGATGCAGGCACTTGGTGCCTTTCCTTCTGGACATTGTGGGTAGGAGGACAGGCTGTACTGCCTTGTCCCTGAAAGAGCTGGCCACTGTAGATGCCATATGTCTGTGGTGTGCTGCTGAGCATAGCATGTTATGGCTAATGAACTTGCTTCGTTAACGCCCTGATTTTGAGGAAAGATTAACAAATAGAAAGGTTAGGGGTGTGTGTCAAGACTACACAGTAAGCTGATGACATACGGCACAACATGGGCTTGTGTGCAGATATATGGGGAGAGTGACATGTAAAGCATGTAAGTGACATATAAATTGACATATAAAGTCATATTAGTTTGGAATACAGCCAAAGCAACTTAGGAAGGGAAGAATAAAACAGTACACACCTTCAGCTTATGAAGGTGGGTTGTGTGACCAAGGAACGTGAACCTGAGAAGAACTGGAGTCAAGGGTGTTTTGAACACCAGAAACATCAACGTTTGCCCAATCTTGTACACATGACTTACTCTCTCAGAAGGTAGGTAGTTGCTGTTCCCGAGAGTAAGCACAGGTGTCGGTCAGTCGCAGATGTGTGGAAGTGCGGATGCAGGTTGAGCGTCCCATAATCCAAGCACCGAGATCTAGAAACTGTGGCATCCTAAACTGTCTGAGTGTCAGCAGTGGAGTCTGTGCAGATATTCCTAAATTCAGAAAGTCAGATAATGGACATTCAGCTTGTGATACTAAGCCCCCTGCTTGGATAAAACAGATAGGAACATTTTTCTTATATTCCAGGGGGCTCAAAGGTGAGGCTTATGGGTTGTGGTCTGGCAGGTGGAAGATGGCTGTTCCAGCTCAGCTGTCAGTGCCTCTTCAAGGCGGGGACAGGACAACAGAGTTGGCTGTGCTCACTCACTCAGTTAACAAACATTCATGTTCCCACAATGGACCCTAGATTCGGGGCGTGTTGTGAACTGGACTGGCAGCCCCACCTCCACCTTGGGAGATACTGGTAGGAGGAGACAGTGAAGCAGAGGTGTTTTAGTAAGGGGCCATAAGTATTAAACAGAAAAGATTTCCTGCCTGAGAAGAAAGAAAGGAAGGCAGGGACACGAAGGGGTTGCTATGCTGTAAGGATCACTGGCTTAGACTGTGTCTAGAACAGGCCTGTGGCGGAGGCCCGTGCGGGGGCACAGTTAGCTAGGAAGTATGGATCATGGTGGGCATCAGCAGTGTCATACAGTGTGTGGGCCTCACAGCCTGGACTAGCTCAGAAGTACTGGAGCATGGTACTCCCTGCTGGGATGGGCATTATTGGGATTATTGTCTGTGCAGTCTGATGTCCTGGAAGCAGAGGGGCCCCTTGAGGGAGTTCTGGGAGAGAAGCCTCCTAATGGAATAGGAGAACTAAACACTGGATGGGGCCCTAACAGAGAATCAGGTGAAATGATGTCAGCCATACAGATTGCCTGTCTTGCCCTATAGTTTGGGTACCCATGTATCACCTATTGAGATCTCGGGGGCTGTTTTTAACGACTTTGCCCTACATCTTCATTTAGGTAGTTAAGCCAGGCAAAGCTCTTGAAGGTGGAAAGGAGCCAGGAAGTCAGAGGATGTGACAGGAACAGACGTCTTTCCAAGGCAGAGTGGGAGCGCCATGTTTTTTGGAAGCCCCAAAAGAAAAGTGCCTCTCCTGTGTGCAGGCTAGGGCATCTAGGCCTCATCTGTTGTATTAGGTGCTCTAGAGGAACAGAACCTACAGAATGTTCGTGCTTACAAAAGAAAGTATTAGATTGTCTTCACAGTGGGCTAGGTATTCCAACAATGGCCATCTGCACACTGAAGAGGCTAAGAACCCAGGAACTGCAGAGTCTGCAAGGCTGATGCTGAAGGCCAGAGGGACTCCTGGAAAGCCACTGCTCTTCAGTGTGAGTCGGAAGGTTGAAAGGGTTCTCATGTCAAAGAAGAAGGGCAGCAGCGGCAGGATAGATGCGCTAACAGCAAGGAGTGCGGTACAGGCAGATAGACAGGAATGGCCTGCCTTTCTCTGGGATTCCTCCGCTGGGCTGCTGCTACCAGGGGCTGCCCTGGGAAAGGTGACAACCAAGATTAACCCTCACAGCTGTGAAATGCTTGGTAGCTCTTGTCACCTGCCCTACTGCTGGGACACACATATCAGGATATCGGGGAAATCAAACCCTTTGTGTGAAATGTCTAACTGTGAGTGGAGCACACCGGGCAGAGGCGGGCACAGTGCTGCCTTTGCATGTGCTTCCAGGTGACTTCTAATCAGCTGACTGGTGGGCACAGTGAGGAGGCTGTAGGTGCAGCCAGAGTTGTGTGGATGGGAAGATGTACCCCTTCCTGCCCATTTTAGTCACATGTCTTGGGCTGCAGGCCAAGGCCTGAGTAATCATTCCCTGCTTTTAGTCTCTTAACTCTGCGCTATTGGTATTGTGACCTTGCTGTCTCTGGCACTTGCTGTCTCATGAGAAGTCATTACAATTTAAGTCAGTATGTAGAAAAACATCTCTAAGATCATTGGGTTCCATGCTTTCCTCAAACCCATGCCAACCGAATGTTCTACATTTAGTTTTTACAATGTTCACTAAACTGAACAAAGAAAATAGTGAGCTTCCAAATAGCAGTCATGTCAGCGGGTTACGTGACCCCAGCTGCTGACACAGGGTTGGCTCCATCACCGTCCAGTTCTGCACTGGCTTCCCCTTTCATCAGTGATCTTTTACAGTGGACTGCACATGGGCTTCCCCCTCCAGCTCTGCACAGTGCTCTAGTGAGCACCCAGCCAAGGAGCCCTTCCCTCACTGGCCTGTGCTTTGTTAGTACTGAGGTTTCACTGACTAGACCCCAACTTCCAGAATCCCCCTTTTTACTCCGATACTTGTGCAACTGGTGTAGGACAGGTGTGTCACTACAGCCTATCCAGTGTGGAGATGGAGGTAGCCTAGCCCTCCAGAGAGCCTGGCTCTTCTTCCCAGGCCTGTGTTCCTGGTGAGACAATGTTCAGGTGTTTCTAAGCTCTGGTTCTTAGCTCCTGACATGGAAATAAGCCATAAGAAAGGAGCTGAGTGTGTTCCATAAGTGATCAATGTTGGTGGAGCTAGGTTTAAATTGATCTCAGGAATACATAATGTGTACATGTGTTAGAACAGCACAGGGTAAACTAGGCCTAGTCATGCATGCCTGGAATCCCAGCACTCAGAAGACTAAGGAAGGAGGATCAACAGCCCAAGGTTCTTAGTTACATAGCAAATTCAAGGCCGGCCTGATGATATGAAATCTTCCTGTCTATGAAGTGAAGAGGGAAGGGGCAAAATAGTTCTTAAAAATCACATAACATGCCATTATGCATCACTTAAAATGAATTTAAATTTTAAAAAGATATGTCCATAGTTCCGTGAACCCCAAGAGTTGAGAGCAAAAGAAACAAAATGGAGATGGCACTGGAGTTGGTGTTTCAGGGGGAAGCTCATCTCAGGTTTAACAGCAGGCTTTCTCTGCTTGGAAACTGTACTTAGAAGTGTGTCCATAAACACAGTGCACCTAACGGAAGAGTGTGGCTGCCTGCTGCAGCATGTTCTCCAAGGGAAAGGTGGATGGATGGCTGCAGTTACACTTGGTTTAAAGGACAAGGCCCCGGGAACTGCCCGCACATGTATCCACTTCTGCCCAGCTTCTCTAATCTAGAGAGTACGACAGAGTGATACTCCAGATGCAGGTGGCTTCCGATGGAGTGTGCAGCCCTAAAAGGGATGCCTGAGCTCTGAACCCCCAAAGTCCTAACGCCTAGGAAGTGGAAGCAGGAAGATCGGAGTCCAAGCTGCCTCAATTGCATAAGATAAATACCCAGAATAGGCTGGAATGTGCTAGAAGGCTGAGTTTGGATTCATGTCTGCAAATGCGTCTGACTTTTAAGAGTGTGTTTGCTCATCTCTAACACCTTCCATTTTATTTTGTGTCGGTATCAATCTCCATGCCAATGTGTTGAATTTCTTTCTTTTTACATCTTATAAAAGTCTTGGTGAGGAATAATACAAAGTTCGCTTACTAGTTAAAATCCAAACAACAGGGGCTGGAGGAAGATGCCCAGAAAAGCCTCGGCTGCTCTTGTAGAGAACCCAGGGTTTGATTCCCAGCACCCAAATGGTGACTCAAAACTGTCTGTGACTCCAGCTCCAGGGATCCAGGTACTCATGTGGTGCACAGACGTAGATGCAGGCAGAATTTGTACATCCCGAGAGCCTGGGGATTCCTGTCTTGGCACCTTGTGGACACTCACGTCAGTTCAGTTTCTCATTTATGAAAATGGAGGTGTAGCAGCTTGTCTTGGTCTGTGAGGATCTGTGAGGCCCTCAGAGCAAAGCACCACAGAAGTAAATCTTTGGTTCTGGAGTCGGGAGTTCAAGGTCATGGTCTCTGTTTTGTCTGGGTCAAAGTTCCTTTTCCATTTTAGGTCACCCTGGCCATCTCATTTTTATCTAAAGAGAGTCACAACCTAAGGTGCTGGGAGTCAGGACCTGAGCCATATAAATGCCACTGCGTCAGCCTGTTGTTGCAGACAGCCCAGTAATTACAGTGGTGTTTCTCTCTGCCCTACATCCAGAATGTTCCAGATCTTTAAAATGAGCCATCGCGTGTCCCTATTCCTTTCTTCTTCACCCATTCCCCCACCATTATAGCCCTGTGCCAGGTTCTGTGATTGGTGTGTGGAAATTTGACCTGCTGTTTCTAAACCCAGTCATTGCCTTATTCTTCAGAAGGTACTAGAACCAGGAAACTTCTCACACAGCTACTTTTCCTGGCCCCCCGTCTTTGAAGCAGCAGCTATACTTGTCATTTGTGAACAAGTATCCTTCACGGTGTCCAGTGGTGGCCATGTAGCCCTGTCCTCTGCTGCTCTCATCCCTGGTAAAGGGTGTGAAGGGAACAGTAGTAGATTTACTGTAGTGGGTTTAGAGACCCAGTATTCAGCTACCCCATGGTTGCTCAGCAACAGCCTGGCCCTAGGGATGGCCCAAGCAGCATGTTCACTGAGTTGTCCCACTTGCAGTCTGGGAATCCCCAGGGAAGCAGCCAGAGGAGCGGTGCCTGGCGACTAAACAGCCTCCTGAGCACCCTCCACATGTGTTTTTCTCTTTCAGCTATAGAGTCATCGCTCCGTGACAAAGCCCGGGTACCTGAACTGCCACGGCCTACAGAGAACCCAGTCACCAACAGACAGCGGACGAGTGTATGTGTATGTGCAAAGGAGGCGTGGTGTGCCGTTTGCGTGTGCATGTATCTGTTTACACTCTCGTGATCCTGAATGTTGCCTCAGCTGAAAGACTCTGGATCATCCTTGTCACCGGAGCTGCTTCCTCATCTCCAGATACAGGACTAGAAACCACAGCAGTGACCTTCAGCCCAGATCTGTTCCTGGGAGCCCCCTTTCTTGTTCCAGTAGAAAGTGGTGGTAGGACCCTAGCTGGAATTCTGGTCTCTGCCTCCCCAGACTCTCCTTCCCCTCAGATAGCTGGAGGACCACATTTTTTGACGTTCACCTAAAGTTTGAGGTTCCAGAGGTAGCCAAAGTCCTGCTGGCTTAGATCCCACCTTGTGACACTAGACCTGAGCAAGCTGGAGCAGATGCTTCTCCTTCAGACATACCTAGCCTGACCAGTCTTTTAAATCCCATGCATATCTGTCTGTGTAGGACCTTCTAGAAGCCAGGTGAGGACTAGACTCCAGTCCTCTGTTCTTTCCCTAGCCGCTAGGGTCCAGCCTCAGCCTGCCAGGAACTGTAGACAGGCCAGGGTCAGGGCTGGTGGAGGAAACCAGGTCCCATGGCTTAAAGGCCACAGCTCCTCTGGCCACATTCCCAGGCATATGCTCTAGCAAGTACTGCTGCTACCCAGCCAGGCAAGCTGGCCAGTCTATGTTCTGCAGGCTTCCAGGGCCCACCCTGGACTAGTCAGCACCCATACTGCCTTGTCAGCTCTTCAGGACTGGGCTTCAAGGGACTTAGAGGGACCTCATGAGGGCTGGAGCACTACCATGGGCAGTTGGTAAAAGGTCAAATAGAGATGATACCTAGCACACCATCCCCTTTCCCAGAGTAGCAGTGGAAGGTTTGGCCCAGAGAAGCCAGGCCTGTGTTCCAGGGGAGCCTCCTCTCCCTATGTATGTATTGCCCTACATACTCACACTTCTGACCTCCTGGGGATGCTGTTGGGTCATGTGGAGAAAGCAGTTTTGAAAAGAAGGATTGTGGGTAACTGAGCAAGTCTTCCTTCCACTTCCACCCCCGTGGCCTGCACATGAGCCACAGTGTATGCGTGTGGAGTGTGTGTGTGTGTGTGTGTGTGTGTTCCTGTTTGAATTTTTGTTTTCACATGTAACATTAAGCTGGCCTCTGTGCCCTTTCCTCTCTACCTCCCCTGTGACCTTGCCGAGCCTCAGAGTTGTTGATGCCCTTGGCCCTGGCCTTCACTGTGTCAGACCAGAACCAGGGGCCAGGCTCCCCTCTCCTCCAGCTGTTCGCTGTCTAGCACATCTGACAGGCTTCTTTTTGAGATGACCTCAGGTTTTCTCAGCAGAGAGCTGCCTTTAGTCCATCATTCTGACTATAAACAATCCATGCTCGAGTGGAGAAACGGCACAAGTGATGTGTATTTAGAGCCCTGGGGTTTGGCCTCCCTGCTCCTGAGCCCCAGGCTCAGAGGAAAGAGCCAAGGGATCTTGCTGGAGGGAAGTAGAGTGAGCCTGGAGAGCTGGTCTGAGAGGGTCGAAAACTAGGTCTGGGTCCAGGATTCATTTTGCAACACTTTCAGCTATGGGGACAGAGTACCCTCTGCTCTTTTAAGTATGGCTTTCTTCTCAAGGTACAAGTTGACAGGATCACCTTCCCCTCCACTGCCTTGACATGCTGGCCCATTTTCAGGATAGCTTTTCAATGAAGGAAGCAGACCTCCCACTGCAGAGCTACAGGAGGGAGTGGCCTGGAGCCCTGGGGTGACTCCATGCCTAGCCGTGTTTTCCTGTGACCTAGCATGGGGAAGAGATGGTCACAGGCAAGAAGCACTTTATAGTGTTCCCTGTTGTTGGGAAGGTTGTGTGTCTCCCACAGTTTGTTTGTGAATATTCTCGTTTTATAAACGTCTGATCCTGTCTGAGAAAGCTGTGTTGTGTAGTCGATCTTGTGGGAGGTCTGGGACCTGCGGCTACTGAGGTTGAACCTGGTAAAGCTTTAAGCTGGTTCTCTTGGAGTCCAGTCTCTCTTTCCCCTTGGATAGAGGAGGCCGTGTAAGCTACTGTAGCAGGCTGGCAGTAGCCCTCGACCTTGGTCAGAATCGGGTAGCTGAAACAATACAGGGGATGAGGCAGGTTCCTGAACGTCACCTCACACTGGCCCAGCATCTATTCTTTATGATATTCCAAGAAGGTGTATGTGTCCTCTGGACACAGTTATGGAAGCCAAGGCCTGGATGCTGGCTCTGTCTTGCACTATCTGGCCAGAGTGCTGTGCACATGGGTGTTCCTGGTAGGAGAGGAGCTCAGGCAAAGCCAGAGAAAACCACAGTCTGCTCTACAGATGGGAGAGCGACTTTACCCAGTACTCCTCTCATTCCTGGCTCTGCCTCCAGAGCCCGCTGGCCTGCTCCTACCAAGTCCAGGGCTGGCCTCGCTCTCTGGGCTTCTCATGTAGTTCTGCCTCGGCTGGAGAAGCTGAGAGACCTTTGATCTTGACAGAAGTTTCTTGGAGAGAACTGCCCTACATACTCATGTTTCTTACCTCCTGGGGATACTGCCCATCTGAAACAAGCACACACCAGCCATAATAACTAGGCAAGACTGCTTTCCTGGGAAGAAGGAAGGCTCCATAATATGATTAGGGTAGGGCCTAGTGTAAAAGGCCTGAGCCAGAAGAGGCAGTGAAAGTGGCCAAACCACCTCTTCAAGCCTCAATGGCAGGGAGGGAAGAGGCAGCCAAGGCCTCTGAATGTTCTCAAGGCTGCAGCCTCTTGCCAGAAAGGAAAAGGAGGCAACATTCCCAGTTTGTCCTGCTCTACCTATCTTAAGGGCCGGTCTGTGGCCAGAGGAATAGTGAAGATGGGTGGGAGGCACGAAAGCTGGGGCCCTGCCCTTGGCAGCCTATGGAGTGTGAGAAGACCTAATACAGGGCCAGGAAGAAATCACAGCTCAACCCAGAGTGGGTGTGGGGAACAGAAACAGCCAACAGCCTCCCCCACAAGAAGCCAGCTCCGGGGGGCAAGAGGAAGGTCCTGGGCCTTAGGGTGGAAGAAGCCAGTTCAGGAATGTGTGGGTGCTGGGGAACTGGGCACAGGAGTTCACACTAATCCTCAGGCTTAGCAAGACACTCGAGGATTGTCACCGGTTCAAAGTCAGTCTGGGCTACATAGTGACTTCCAGGACAACCTGAGTGCTGGCATAGAGACTTCGCGGGGCTCAGGTCATCGGGGGTAGATGAGGCTCAAGGGGGTCTTGACAGAGGTGCCCCATTAGGGAGAATCCTGGGAGAGGTGTTCCTAGAAACATTTCTGTTCTGTTTCTTCTTCATCGCAGTCATGGAGGGATCGTGCCCCACTTCACAGATGAAAAAGATAAGCCTTCAAGCTGTGAGGTCACCAATGCAAGTCCCCACTGTCTGATTACTTGGGGAACCAAACTGTGGTCTTAGGCCACCTGGCCACAAAGCTGACTGACTACTACTCTTGGATTCCACTATCCTCTCTCCTTTATCATCCGAAACCCTCTTTCCCACTCTCATTGCTGAGGAGGCCAAAAATGGACTTGGGGAGCAAGATCCTGCCATTAGCCACCTAATGCCCTGGATCTAGGTCCTGCTCTCTGGCGAGCAAAGCTTTGCGGGTGCCTGTAGAGTCCGGTGGGATGTTGAGGGTGGCCGGGTGGACCCAGCGTCAGCACCTCGGAGAGCTCGGGGGCGGGGCGGGGGCGGGGCCATGAGACCCCAGCCTGCCCGGGAGCGCGCGCGGGGCGCATTCGCGGGGGCGCGCGGTCCGGAGCCGCGCCCGCCCCAGCAGAGTCCGAGCCCCGCGGCGGCGGCGGCCTCCTCGCCGCGCCTCCTCCTCCGTCGCCGCCGCCGCCGCCGCCGCTGCCTCCCGCGCCGCGCTCCGCCCGGATGGCCAGGGCTGCGCCCGGGAATGGCGGAGCGAGAGAGCGGCCTGGGCGGAGGCGCCGCGTCCCCGCCAGCCGCCTCCCCATTCCTGGGACTGCACATCGCGTCGCCTCCCAATTTCAGGTGAGGATAGCGGCCGCGGGCGCCCCGCCCTTCGGTTTGGCCTGAAGCCTTGGAATCCCTGGGGGGGGGGGCGGGGAGACCCGAGGGCGACTTCACTTCCTGGTCGAGCCACCAACCCCTGCAACCCAGGTTGGTCCAGGTTGTGGCCACCGCGTATCTACCCTCCCCCGCATCTTCCTTCACCGTTTCATGTCCTGGGGCGGGATGCTCGGATGGATCTGGGCAGAGACCTGAGATCGCCTTTCCCCTCTACCTTGGCGCCGAGAATGGGTTTAGGGTTTGAATGGAATTCCCGGTGCAGCAACCCGCCCAGACTTTACACAAGCTTTACCCAAGGTGGGAGCAGACTAGGGGTTGGAGTCCATGGCTCCCAGTTCTTTCAAGTAACAACCTTGATGCTCTGAGGAGCGAATCGTGAGCCCCTCCCCCAGCTTGCCTGGCCAGATTGCTAGGCTGTCGTGGGCAAGGTCTTCTGAATTTGGGCAGCTCCCACCTGGTCAGTTGTATAGGCAGAAGGATCGGCCTCAACCAGTGGAACTGCTTGTGGGAGGGGAATCTGCCTGTGAATATCCAAGGATACTGTTGGGGGTCCCTCCTGTGATAGATACTGAGGACCCTGACCTGGTTCTATCCACCCTCAAATCTGGTATCAGACCAGGTAAATTTGTCAGAGACATAAGGAGTAATGTGTTGGGTCAATGATGGCTTCTCTTACACACATACACACACCCACACCCTCGCTTACACACACACACAAGCAAGCCAGAGACAGAGAAAGGAGAAAGAGAGAGGTGGGGGGGGGAGAGGGAGAGAGAGAGGGAGTGAGGAAGAAGAGTGTCATGTCACAGCTCCAGAATCTAGGAGAAAGCAGCTGAGAAATATCTCATTGTTTCCCCATGGCAGGAGCAGGCGCCTTTCTCTCTCCTGGGGCCCTTGCCCCAGCCAGGCCCCAGCTGGGCTCTGGCGCCAACTCATCAACTGCGATGGGGTCTCTGGCTCCCAGATCCTCAGGTAGGCAGAGACCCCCTGGGATCTCAAACCATGTAATCAGCCTGAGTCCTCCAAGAAGGCTCTGAGCCCAGATGAGAGAACCAGAAGGAGGGGGCTGGAGGAAGGTTCTAGACCTGAAGGAAGGCTGAAGGGCTGCAGCCTCCGGGCTAAGAATTCCATTCTCCAAAGCAGGTCAGAACTTTGCAGGGCAAGAAAAATTCACTATGAGGGACATGGGTTCAAATCCTAGCTCTGCTGTTTTCTTACTGCCTGATCCAAGCATGCTTTTGTCTTCTTTGGTCTCATCTGTTGAGTAGGCTAAATTAGTACTGAGTCCAGCCTGGGAAGGAGATGACAGATAGTACATATGAAGTCACTGTTCAACATTAGCTGTGCACACTGACAGGGGCCTGCGGAGATAGCACATATGAAGTCACTGTTCAACATTAGCTGTGCACACTGACAGGGGCCTGCACAGCTTGTTTCTGTCAAAGCGTTTCTCCACTGGGCCTTCACAACCACCCTGAGGGCGGACTTTGGTCTGCTTTTTTGTCGTGCTGAGGCATTGGAAAAAAGGACGGCAGAGGGGCTAGCATAGGGACCACAGAAAAGTGAAACTGGGTCAGGACTGGACCCTGAGACCAGGTCTGAGCCTGCTCAGTTCCCCCTCCCTACAGGCTGTACCTCTGGCTTAGGACAGGCTCACACCCCTACTCTGTAGTACACAGGCCTAACTGAGAAGCTGAGGAGAAGGAGGAGGAGGAGGAGGAGGAGGAGGAGGAGGAGGAGGAGGAGGAGGAGGAGGAGGAGGAGGAGGAGGAGGAGGAGGGGACTCTGCGACCAAATCTGGACTATGGGGAGTGAGGACAACAGTGTACCAAAAGGTGGAGGAGTGAGCTGGCCCTTCAGAACACTGGCCTGCCTGTGAGACACAGCAAGCTCGTGGGAAGAATACTGGGCAGTGCTTGGGCCCTGCATGGCCTGCTGCCTACTTCAGCAGCTCCATTGCCCTTTCTCTGGTCCCACCTAAGCAGCCAGTGGTCCAGCTCCATCCAACCCTGAGCAGTTATGCTGTCTTGTGACTCTTGGTAGGATTCTGAGTTCAACTGCTCTTTTTACCTGTGTGTGCCAAGACTGGGCCCTTAAGTCCTTTGAGTCTTTGTTCTTCCAAATGTCTTCTTTAGGTTCTGCTCAGGATGGTCCTAGAACTCGTGTGTGTGTGTGTGTGTGTGTGTGTGTGTGTGTGTGTGTGTGTGTGAGCTTCTGGAATGTGTAGGTGCCGCATGTCTACACGTGGCTGTCCTCTCTACCCTGCCCAGAGCAGGTGTGTTATTAAGGCTGGGTGTCCTGGTCATGTTGCTCCCCGAGAGCAGAGCACTGTGATACCAGCCTCGGGGAAGCAGCATGCTAAGAACTTTGTGTACAAGAGTGTCTTCCCGTAACCACGTGGACAGGCTAGTATTGCCCCTGCTTTTGGATGAGGAAACCAAGGCGTAGAGGGTAGTGGAGCTGATGTGAACCCAGAAAGTCTGATTTCAGCTCTGCCACCAAACGAGAGAGCCCTGGGATCCTGGGGAGCACCTCTGGAGGGGTAAGCGTGTGTGGACTGGAAAGAGGGAGAGCCTGTTGGAAGCTAATTTAATGAGTATGTTCTGGTGGTTTTTCTGATTATAGAAATCTTCCATCTGGTCCCTAGTGGTTTGTCTGGATCCAGGGTGGAGCGAGAACTTTTTTGTTTTTTGCTTTACCTGTTTGGGTACCATTTGGCTTCATATGTTTGGATTAGCATGTGTATAAGTTACTGAGTTACTTACAGCATAGCAAAAAGATATTTTTAACTGGTCCATGCTCTTCATAAAGGAAACTTTAGGGGAGAGAATTTGGAGCATAACACAATGGATCCATTGGGCGTGTGGAATGAAGGGGTGGAACGGAACAATCCTCCCAAGTGGAAGGACCCGCAGGACAAAGGGGCATTCATGTGGAGAAGGGGGACCTCACATATCCACTCGTCAGGGCTGGGGTATGTGCTGGAGGGGCCTCGGCTCCAACTCTGCCACTGCAGAAGGAAATGAAATGAGAAAAGAAAACCGGTCCAGGGAATCTCTTATGTAGGAATATGGGCCAGTGCCTTCCCCAAGAACACACAGCAAGTTGGTGAGACAGTTGGGATGGAGTAGAGGACCCAGAGTCCCTGTATGGTGTCTACTGACCCTCCCGCACTGCCTGGGCATGAGAAACGCCCACAGCAGCAGCACAGGGGCTCATTACCCCTGTTCAGAGCTGTATGCATGGCCTTCGTGGGTCAGGCTCACCAGGAGGGCAGCATGGGAGGTCCTGACATGGGTCTGATCCCCATGCAGGCAACAGTGTAGGGAGAGACAGACAGTGTCTTCCCAGATAGGCCAAGTGTGGTGGTCTATAGGTTCAGGTCCCACAGGAGAAGGTCAAGCAATCCTCCCAGAGGAGGAAGGTACACTGGGAAAACAGCATGCAGGGTGACACCTGTTTGGCAGCGTGGAGAGCAAAGTTGTGCAGGAAACTGGAGGCTGTGTTAGGATGCTGGACTCTTCAGCCATAAGCGGTCCCTGCTGGCCTAGGTGGATATTCTGCGCTCACTCTGGCTGCTGGACAGGGTGAACCGGTAGGCGGGAGACCAGCCATCCTGCTCTTCCTGCAGGCAGGTGAGAAGGCCTGGGGACAGGATAGAGGATGGGACACATCAGATCCTCCTACTGGAAGGGAGGAATTTAGTCGGAGGTTGGAGAAGACACAGTGCCAGGGCTGCGCGGGAGATGCGAGCTAGGCAGGCAGTGGTCCAGTCCCCTTGGCATCTTCCAGACTTCAGACTGGTGATCTCTGTGACCCAGTTTGTGGAGTCAAGAGGGTGGTTGGCTTGGGGTGTGGCGCTTAGGGGAGGACAGGTGGTACTGGGCTAGAACCATGGTCCTAGTGTTTGAGAAGATGGCCATCACCCGGAGATGGTGGAGGACAAGGTGGCCCAGCAGCCAGGCTGGGAACCACTGACCATGTATGGCGAGGGTAGGAGGCAGAATGGCAGTTGCTGCTTCTGGCCTAGCTCCTGGTGAACCTGTGGTATAGACCAGAGGAGACGGCCAGCCTCACACAGTCCACCTGTAGCCAGGGAGGGAGTTCTACTCCAGACTTCTGGCATCCGAGCCTTTGCGTCTTTGGATCCCTGGGAAATGTCAGTTTACTTCTGCCTTGGGGACTAAACACTCCTATAAATTGTGTTACCAGCCCCTGCTCAGGGGTCTTCTAGAATGTCATCTTTGTCCCCTGGCCCTGCTCACATTCATGTACAACTTTGGGAACCTCTACTGGGTGCTGGCTGTGTTCGGGCCTCCCCGACCAGGCAGCCTCCGTCATCTAAGAGTGTTCATTTAGTGTCTGCACAGCTTGCATTGGCTGGGGTGAGTTCAGGAGACTGAGGCTAGTTCCTGGCCTCACCCTCAAGAAACTGGCAGTGGAGAGACTAGGAGTCTGGGGCTAGGATGTGGGGGTAGAGCCAGAAGTTTGCCCAGCAAAGCAAAGGCAAACTCATCAGATTTCACCTACCCCACAACTCCCATCCCTGTGGGTCTTGTGTCTTCCCAGGGAAGCCATGGGTCATCCAGCCTGCCTCCCCCCTTCCAACCCCCATCTTTTTAAAAGACAGTGTCTCGTGTCACCCAGACTGGCCTGGAACCTGACTTGAATTCCTGATCCTCTTCTTGTCACCTTCCCAATGCTGGGGTTGCGGGTATGTGCTGGGGATCCAGCACAGAGCCTCATGGCACGTGAGGCAAGTGCTCTGTGGGTGGAGCTGTCTCCGGGCTCAGCCTAACCTTCTGCTTATTTTATTGGTTGTCCTTCTCCACATTCCCACACAGACTCTATAATGTTTATTTCAGAAGATGCATAAACTGGAATGCCTTGCCCTGCTCTTCCGACCCCATTCTGGGTTAGACTCTCCTCCATGGCTCTAGCAACCCAGATCTAGCTTGGTGCCTAAAGAGTTCTACAAATTGGGCCCGCAGTACCAACCCCATACAACATCATATACTTTTTGTGTGTAAGGGATTTCCACATGTGGAATTGTATGTTTGGGGGTGTTTCGTCCAAGCTGAGTCACCCCACTATTCACAGAATCCTTGCTACATATCCCTGAACACTTTGGACAAATTTAGCAGGTTAACCCTGAGTGGGGGCTGTCCCATGGAAGAACTCATTTCTTTGGTTGACATTTTGCTGCTGCTGGCGGTGGTAGTGACTCCACCATGGAAGGGAATTAATTCTAGATCAAGAAGCAGCCAGACTACTGGTCCACTGGCCGGGGGATGAGGGTATCCTGAGAACCTGGCTTACCCTGCCTTCCAGATTCAGCCAGGGCTATGTTCCCAGAGGTCCAGATGGCCTACCCTAGATGCTCTGTTGAGAACACAGGAAGTTGGATCCTAAAGGGAACTCGCCTAGACATTTGCGAGGCAAGAATGTAAAGGCTCAGGATTGCTGTAGTTTGTTCTCGCTTATTCGGAACCCTGACCTAGTGAGTGGCCTGCGTGGGTCCTAAACCCAAACGGAAAGCTTCAGTCATTCCACAACTTCCACTGGGCGGGGCTAAGAGCCACCATGAAGGCGAGTGCCCTGTGGAGGTAGGGCAGGAGGCTAGACAGTGGGGTTCCCTCAGGACCTCTTGAGACCCAGCTCTGTAAGATTTATAACGGCCAGAACAGGCTGGACCCCTGGATATCCGGTGGACTCTATCACAAGAAGCCCGCGGGGGCACCATGACTAGTCTCTTCTACGTAGGTAGGAAGCTGGAAGACCACGGCTCAAGTGTGGCTTCTGACAGCCCACACCTGGCCTTAGTCAATGAACGTTCAGTGCTGTACTTGGCTCTCCCTTCCTGGGTACAGCGCCTCAGCCTGTTCCTGGGTTGCAGAAATGAGGAAGTGAGGACCAGCCAGACCTGCAGCACAGAGGAGCACTAGGACAAGAGAACCAAGGTGGCAGGGCAGCGTGAAGCCACATGAGAATCCCGAGCAGGACTGCAGAACTCAGCCTAGTCCAGGACAGCGTGGGGAGTGTGGGGTGTGGTCATGGCCAGAACCTGTACAAGGTGTTGCTGGGAGCCACCTCGCAAGAGGGTCTGAACTGCAGGAAGACAGATGCCAAGGTCAGTGCAGCATCCAGTGACCAAACTCGGACGTAGGACCACCAAACGTGGCTGTGCTGTGTGTCTAAGAAGCTGAGAACCCCTCAGGGCTGCGTGATTGTTATACTCCTGTGCCACTGCCCAGGCCAGGGCTCAGATTCCCAAGAAAATGCCTTAGGCACGGTCAGGAGGAACCTCCTGCCTTCCAGCCCTCTCTGCCTCACTGTTGGTGCCCCTGAACATAGAGCTGCCAGGCCCCTTCTGTTCTGTGTCTCCTGGCTCTGCCTGGGAGACTGAGACCATTGGTGCCAACAGAGGGCAGCCCTTGGCCAGCCCTGCCTCTCCTCCTTTGGCAGTGGCCTCCTCCCCGCACTCTGTAACTCAGGCACTCCCTCTCATCCTGAGGTGGCAGGCAGAAAGGAAACCGAAGCTTACACATGTGCCTTAGGGGGCCTTCTCTGTGAGATGGTCCAGAACCCTATCCCAAGGTGGTAAAGACATGTAGCAGGGTTGGTGGCCCCATTGGTGGCATCTTGGAAGACGAGGGGGGATTTGCTCTCAATACCAGGCCTGACATAGGGTCATTCTGCCATCCCACCATGCTTAGAAGAATCACCCCAAAGGAAGACAAGGGTAATGATAGCAAAGTTTTTAAATGGATGAAACACGCCATGCCCTAGGACTTCTTATCTGTGTGAATTCAGGAGAGAGAAAAGGCAACCCCACTCCCACCCTCAAGGCAACTAAGGATTAATGGAAGACTCCTGACCCTAGCCCAGGCTCTTCTTATCTTTGTCCAGTTAACTCAGTGCCCTCGCCTGGCCTGGCCCCACTCAGACCTGTTGTTCAGGGAAATGACTCTTCAGCCATGATGAGGGGCCATGGATACACAGAGACACATCTCTGGCCATATAGAATCCTGCAGCTGCACTCCAAACCCTTCAGCTTGAGGACAGAGACGGAGGCTGTCCTGTGGCCGACACCTGGCATGTATAGTGTGTACATGACACCCCCGCCAGCTCTGCTCTCCAGGAGCACCCAGTCCAGATGGGGGCCAAGGGAGGTGCGCTCCATCCACCTCTCTAGGATGGGTAGGGCGTCTCTGTTGCATCCACGCAGAGTTTATTTTTTTATTTTATTTTATTTTGGTTTTTCGAGACAGGGTTTCTCTGTGGAGCCTGTCCTGGAACTAGCTCTGTAGACCAGGCTGGTCTGGAACTCACAGAGATCAGCCTGCCTCTGCCTCCAAGTGCTGGGATTAAAGGCGTGTGCCACCATCGCCCGGCTCCAAGCAGAGTTTAACACCTGCCCTGTGAGAGAGCTAGGAAAACTTCCTAGAGGGCGGTTTTCCTGAGCATTCCTGTGGCATGCCCAGTTTGAGGGCCTGTCACTTGTACCATGCAAGTCCAAGGTTGGGCACTGTTGGGGCCTAGTACCCATACTTGAGGAGCAAGGCTCAGGAAATAGGTAATTACTCACAGTCTCCCCTTGCAGAGAGCTTGAGAGGGAAGGGATGGTGGTGTCCCTTGAGATTTTGCCTCATGGACACAAGAAGGGCAATACAGGTGTAGCGAGTCTGAGGCCAGCAGGCAAGGGCACCTCTTTGCCTGGTGGATGCAGGAACTGGACCAGGGCTTGGTAGCAGGGAGACAGGTGTGTGCTGAGGACACAGCAGAGCTGGGGCATCAGAGGACACTTTCAGAGAAGATGCCCAGTGGGACCCAAGAACGGCCATGCTGCCTGAGTCCCACACCTCACTGGCAGGCTGCACCTAAGGTTAGCCACAGACTGAGGAGGAAGCTCTGGGCTTGCACCAGTCGTACCCCCCCCCCCCCCCCCCCACACTACTTCCATACCAGCTGGCGACCACACCCCCATGCTTGGAAACCTGTTACCCTTTGGGTCAGAATCTTCCAGGGCAGTTCCTACTAGGGACCTCCAAAGGGGTCATCACTGTCTCCCCCCTGCGCCCGTCCCTCGACCCTGGCCCTGGGCGGGCTTGCAGAAGCCTCGCAGACACTGTGTGGAGGCGGAGCCTGTGACTGTGGAGATTCGGGTGTCCATTCTTGGGGCACTCTGGAAGCCCCTCCATCTTCCCATTTGGCAGCCTGAGTGTGGCGCTGGCCCTTTAAAGCCGATCAGTGTCTGGCTTTGAGGGGGAAAAAAAACAGATTTCTGCCGTCTGCTTACAAGCCTGGCCTTGGGAGGAGGGTCACTCCAGCCTCCGACAGGGGCATTGGAAGGGCAGGTGGAGCCAGTAGCATTGATTGCAGTAACCCGATCCCGCGGGGGAGGCGGCGACATCGCAGCGTGTCGGGCCGCCTAGGGAGAAAGCTGCCCGCATCTGAGGGTTGGGCCAGGAAGAGTTGGGGCTGGGGCCCGGGTCGGCAGCTGCGGCCTCCTCTCCGGCCCATCTATTTTTAATGAGCTCCCCAGGCTTCTGCAGCGGGCCGGATGCAGAAAGGCAGGCCCAGTTGGTGGAGGCCAGGAGCCCCAGCCCTGCCTTGAGCTCTGACCCCCCCATCCTTCTGGGCATGAGAGGGCAGTCCTGGAGCCCCGCAGCCCCCTGGCCGGGCAGGGCTCTCCATGCAGCTGGTGCTGAAGATGGATTCAAGCCCAGACAATGACAGCTGGTTGGAGGATCAGTGGGAGCGCTGGTAGGGTCCTGGGGGCTGACCTCAGGGTGGGGGAGGGGTGAGTCAGTCCGGAGGTGCTCCATTGAGCTCAGGGCCCCTGTTCAGACTGAGTGAGGTAGATGGCAAAGGTGTGAGTCTTCTAGGTTTCTAGGAGCTGCTCCCGCCCTTCCTCTCCTGGGTGACCTTGGCTGAGCTGTGTACCCCTGCTCTGTGCCTAACCTCCTGGTCTCTGGGAAAAGGCCCAGACATTTTCTCCAACTCCCCAATGTCCCACTTACACTAAGCCAGACAGAGTGCCAGGGTTACAGTGAGCGGGTTACAGGGGGCAGGCAGTCCCCACGGTGGGCACACAGACTGGCTGGGCTGCCGGAAGCCTGCGAGTGTGCTGGTGCCCGTGTCCTGGTATCACTCTTTGTGGGCTGTCACAAGCCCAGGCCCAGGCCTCCCCTGACCCCACTTAGTCAGGACCCTTGCACTAGATGAGATTGTATGGTTAAAAACCAAGCTTCAGTTTTTCTTAGGACAGGCCGATCCCAGGGTCCCCTCACTATTACCCTGGCTCAAGGGTGTGTATTTTTATGGGTGAGAGAAAGGGGTACCGGTTGTGCCTTCTGATTGCCCTTTGGTTCTTGTTACTGTAGAGTGCAAAGGTTTCTCTGCTCTGGGTACTTCTTGGGGTTGAACTAGCCTTGGCACTTGCTTCGGCCATGGAGACATTTCTCCAACAGAGCCCCAGCTCTGGACAATTGGGTCTTCTAGGACTGCCTTCTGGTTGGCAGCCGGATGGAGAACTCCCATCCGGTGATGCTGGAGGAACCTAGAGCTGCCTCCTCCGCCACCTTAGGTGGAATGCCTTTTGGCTCCCGCCACCTTAGGTGGAATGCCTTTTGGCTCCAACCCAGATCCTTCCTCTGCAACTGCTGTAGACAGACAATCCTCCATCTGGAAGCTGTCACCTGCCTTCCAGAGGCTTCCCCTGGGAAGAGGAAGATAGCAGCAGGCTTAGCTGAGGCTTAGACCCCCTGGGTTGTAACTTTGGCTTCTGTCCCCACCAGGCTCACCCACGACATCAGTCTGGAGGAGTTTGAGGATGAAGACCTTTCAGAGATCACTGATGAGTGTGGGATCAGCCTGCAGTGCAAAGACACACTGTCCCTCAGGGTAAGGCTAGGTCTGGAGAGTCTGAGTGGACTGGGGACTGGGGACAAAAGTACACCCAGAGTTACAAAGGAGCTTCCGAGTATGTGTGGCTAAAAGAGAATGAACAACGCCGGAAGCATCTAGTGTAATGTTTGGTACATCTTGGGTGCTCACTCCAAAATCCTAGTGTTTCGTATCTCAGTGCTGTAGCAGGGAGCTGCTCCCTCATTTGTTGAGAGAGAGAGAGAGAGAGAGAGAGAGAGAGAGAGAGAGAGAGAGAGAGAGCGCACAGGAGGGCTTGAGATGCAGGACAGAGGCAGTGAGGGCCAGAGTGAAGGGAGGGGCCTTTCAGGAGCTTCTTGGCAGAGGCCTGCAGCAGTACAGGGTGGAGTCTGGTAGAAATCTGCAGTTCTTTGGGGCAGGGAAGGGAGCCAGGGTGCTGCTGGATTAGCCCCTGAGGCCATGGCCGCCACTGCACCACCCTGGCCACACTACCAACATTTTGGGCTTTCAGTGGCGTTTGCCAAGGGCTTGTTCCAGTATTGGTATTGCTCTGCGTATCTTGCCTTTACCATAGTGATAGGCTTCCTCCTGTCCTTCTGAGTGCCAGGGTACCCAGGATAGATGGGAATCCCCATTCCTTTGTCAGAACACAAACCAAGGGCTTGCTTGCAGGATATGGAAGGCAGCTGCACTGGGTCAGGTGTCAGAGCCCATCACTTGATCTAACCAGGTAGTTAGTAGCCAGAGGTACCATTTAGATAGCCGTGGTGTGGCTAGGGAAGGGCATCTGTCTTAGTGTTGACCTCCTGCTGCCCTAGCACTTTTAGAAACTTCCAGGCAAAGCCGGACAGCAGTGACGCACACCTTTAATCCCAGAACTCAGGAGGCAGAGGCAGGCTGATCTCAGTGAGTTCGAGGTCAGCCTGGTCTACAAAGTAAGTTCCAGGACAGCCAAGAATGTTACACAGAGAAACCCTGTCTCAACAAACAAACAAAAAACCTTCAAGGCAAAGGAAAGCAAGCCATTTCCGTCCCCATACCCAATCCTGTACCTTCCGGCTAGGCCAGAAAGGATGAAGGCAGAAGCCATTTTTTTCTGGGCTTGGGGAGTGGTCCCAGAGCGGGTCACAACTTCTCTAAGGCCCCATACCTGTTCTGGAGTTTGAAACTGTCCGCCTCAGCGACCTCCCCCTCCCCCCCTCCCCCCCCCCACTTTACAGTGTCTTCTCTGGTAACCTGGAGCATCGGCCCAGCCAGCTCCTGAGGTACAAAGTCAGGGGATCTGTCCAAGGTGCCAGGAGTTAGTGACAACAATGAAAGTAGCAAATAGTTTGGGGCTCTAAAGGCACGGTTGGATGAGGAAGTGTGCAGGTTTGACCTGACTGGGAAAGCTCCCCCTCCCTCAGAGTCCATCTTCGGGTCCAGTCAGGACCTCCAGTCCCCACTGCAATCTTCCTCACCTGGCTAACGAGCACTTTTCCCAGTTTGGTTCAACGGCCCCTTCAAGCGCCAGTTATCTCACCCATCCCTACTGGGACCGGAATTCCTGGGCGACCCCTAGGTCTCCATGGCAACAGTGGTGATTTCACTCTGGGCTCGGCTTACCACCCGGGTGAGGTCACTGGCCGTTGCCAAGGAAACGGGAGGGTGCAAGGAGTCGGGAGGGGGGGACCGTGGGAGCGGAGAGGCGTGGGCGAACTTCTGGCCTGGGAATGCGGCCTCGCTGAGGGGCGAGGGGGAGCGGTCCAGTGTTCGGGTTTCTGCTAGGCTCCCTGTCTTCCTCTTCTCGCGGCCGCGAAATGGACTCGTCCGGTGGGGAGGCGGGGCACAGCGGCATCAGACCCGCCCTTCCCGAGAGACCCCTCCCCCGCTCCTAAGGCCCCGCCCCTGACTCCCCTCCGTCCCCGCCGCGCAGCCCCCGCGCGCCGGGCTGCTGTCTGCGGGTGGCAGCGGCAACGCGGGGAGCCGGCTGCAGGCGGAGATGCTGCAGATGGACCTGATCGACGCAGCAGGCGACACTCCCGGAGCCGAGGACGACGAGGAGGACGACGACGAGCTCGCCGCCCAACGGCCTGGAGTGGGGCCGCCCAAAGCCGAGTCCGGCCAGGAGCCGGCGCCTCGCAGCCACGGCCAGGGCCCGGGCACCGGCAGCGGGGACACCTACCGGCCCAAGCGGCCCACCACCCTCAACCTCTTCCCGCAGGTGCCGCGGTCTCAGGTGAGGCACATCTCGGCGGGGCAGAGCTGAGGGGGCGGCGCCCGGGGTGGACAGGGAAGATGGAGGGGCGTGGGTGGGCTCTGCTGGTGGTGGGGTCGAGGACCCTGTCACGGTGCCTGGGGAAGGATAGGTTTTCTGCAGGAGGGCCAGAGGAAGGACTTGACGAGGGGCAGGAAAGTCCTGAGAAGTCTGTCCGGTTGGCTGGGTGTGGAGCCTGGAAAGGGTTGAAGGTGTTGCCAGGGGTTCCAGTGGGGAGATTTACAGGGACCTAACAAAGGAGCTGGGTTCCCCCGGCTGTGACAAGGTCATCTTTGGGTTGGGGGCTTCTGTGAAGGTTGAGGCAGCAACAGCGCCTGGAGAAAAGAGCATCTGAAATGGGATTAAGCCGGAGTGGGAATTCAGGGTCTGCAGCCAGTTGGACATCTCAGCAGCTGGGCATTCCAGAAAGCAACACTAGAGATGGGGGATGGAGTTGTTTGACTGAGTTGGGGGCCTAGGGCCCCTGGCAGGTGGCTGGATGCCAAGAGGGCTGCCTTGACCCATTGTCTTGTTTGCCTAGGCAGGAGAGGTACTGGGAGGGAAGGAGCTGGGGAGGTGGATAGTTCAGGGGCTTCAGGGAAGAGCTTGCTCCCTTTCCCAGAATCCTCTGGCATGGACTCTGGCAGCTCAACTCATGAATGTGTGTGTTGCTTATGGTGTTCCCTGGAGAGGGAGCCCAAGTTGTGTGTGGAGAGCCCTGCTCAGGGGTCCCAGGAGGCTAAGGATGTGGGATGTGTGAGCATTCTGGGAGATCCAGGAAGTAGGACTGCCATTCCTTAGTCACGTGGGGTGAAGTGGGGGTGAGTGCTATGGAGTCATGGTTCGAGTGATTCATCCAGGCCCACAGGCCAGCTTCTGGGGAGACCCTTCTTTGTGCCAGACTGCACCCACCACTTTGCTGGACCCCAGGTTTCTGAGTCCGTCACCCTGTCCTTCACCAGGCTGGGTTTGAGCATCAGAACATGGCTTCCCTCAGTGTCTGGGGCTGCTGTCTGACTCTCCCCCACAACACCGCATCCTCTCCTCAGCACCCACACTGGCCAGCACCACTACTGCATCTCTTGAGGGTTGTCTCCAAGCCAGCAGGCCTGGGGGAGGGCGGTAATTTCCCATCCTGCCTGCTACAGGGGGAGATTGGCAGAGAGGCCTTGGGCAAGGCCAGATGGGGTGGCCTGATGGGGGCAGGCCCAGGACCTCCCAGTGCCGGGCACTGCTGGCTGCCTCTTCATAAGAGCCCTTTGTCCTCTGCACAGGACACGCTGAACAATAATTCTTTAGGCAAAAAGCACAGTTGGCAGGACCGTGTGTCTCGATCATCCTCCCCTCTCAAGACAGGTAAGTGAGGCTTCTGCCTGAGCTAGAGACCCAGCGGTCCTCACCTGGCCCACCTGGGCTGAGTGAGGTCACCCGGGAGCCAGAGACTGGCTGCAGAGGGAAGAGGAGGGACAGGTGTCTGGAGTGGGTCCGGCTCTCAGTACCAACTTGTCTGTCCTGTAGGGGAGCAGACACCGCCACATGAACACATCTGCCTGAGTGATGAACTGCCACCCCAGAGCAGTCCTCTTCCCACCAAGGATCGAGGCACCTCCACCGACAGCCCTTGCCGCCGCAGCGCCGCCACTCAGATGGCACCTCCGAATGGTCCTCCTGCCACTGCACCCAGTGGCCGGGGCCACTCCCATCGAGACCGAATCCACTATCAGGCAGACGTGCGGCTAGAGGCAACTGAGGAGATCTACCTGACCCCAGTGCAGAGGCCCCCAGACCCTGCAGAGCCCACCTCCTCCTTCCTGCCACCCACGGAGAGCCGGATGTCTGTCAGCTCGGATCCAGACCCAGCAGTTTACTCGGCAACTGCAGGACGGCCACACCCCTCCATCAGTGAAGAGGATGAGGGCTTCGACTGCCTGTCGTCCCCAGAGCGAGCAGAGCCACAAGGAGGGTGGCGGGAAAGCCTTCGGGAGCCACCCCCGCCTCCACGGGCCTCACTGAGCTCGGACACCAGCGCCCTGTCCTACGACTCGGTCAAGTACACGCTGGTGGTGGATGAGCATGCGCAGCTTGAGCTGGTAAGCCTGCGGCCATGCTTCGGAGACTACAGCGACGAGAGCGACTCCGCCACCGTGTATGACAACTGTGCCTCTGCGTCCTCGCCCTACGAATCAGCCATTGGGGAGGAGTATGAGGAGGCTCCTCAGCCCCGGCCGCCCGCCTGCCTCTCAGAGGACTCCACGCCAGATGAGCCTGATGTCCACTTCTCGAAGAAGTTTCTGAACGTCTTCATGAGCGGCCGCTCTCGCTCCTCCAGTGAGTCAGTGAGCAGGGGATGGTGGGGGCTCTGGCCAGGGAAAGTTGAGATGGCACACAGTCTGTCTGAGAGCAGGCCAGAGCTTTCTACTTGCCCTAAGCCGAGGCCATCTCCTCCAGCCTATGACTTCCTACAGGTGCCGAGTCCTTTGGGCTGTTCTCCTGTGTCATCAACGGGGAGGAGCATGAGCAATCCCATCGGGCCATATTCAGGTGAGGGCTGCCCCTTCCATGCCTTTGCCAGCCCATCATTGGCATCCCCTCAGCTGCTGGGGGACAGTATGCCCTTGTAGGAACTCAGCTTAGAGACAAAATGATGAGGTGTTATGAGGAATCTGGATCTGTGCGCTGAACCTGGTTAGGGGCCAGAGCTGCCTGCCCTGCATAGAACCTGTGCCCCATCTTCCCTTCCTCCCTGGCCTCTGAAGTCCTGGGTAGCAGATGCCTATCTGAGTGCCATGTGTCCCTGGGGGGCCGCATTGTGTCAGGCACATGGGCATTTTGCAAATGTCAACGGCTCAGGGTCCCAGGCTGGGTCTGGCTAAAGAACCCCGATGATCAGTACCACATGCCCTTGGGGACAGGTTTGTTCCTCGACATGAAGACGAACTTGAGCTAGAAGTGGATGACCCTCTGCTGGTGGAGCTGCAGGCAGAAGACTATTGGTATGAGGCCTATAACATGCGCACAGGAGCCCGAGGTGTGTTTCCTGCCTACTATGCCATTGAGGTCACCAAGGAGCCCGAGCACATGGCAGGTAGTACTTCCCTCCAGTTTGGTCCCACCCACCCCTGCATCTCTCCACCAAACTTGGCTGCTAGTGAACACGCACCCCAGGTCTTAGCTAACCAGGGAGGCGGGCAGAGGTCATTTCAGTTCTGCCAAGTAGCACCCCCGCTGCCCCACAGGCTGCACTCTCCCATCTTGGCTTGGCTCTGAGCCCCATGCTGAGGTTCTCTTATTGTATGGTTGCTTTCCAGCCCTTGCCAAAAACAGCGACTGGACTGACCAATTCCGGGTGAAGTTCCTGGGCTCCGTCCAGGTTCCTTATCACAAGGGCAATGATGTCCTCTGTGCTGCTATGCAAAAGGTACCCAAATCTGACTCCTTGCTTTTTCCTGGGGATGCTGATCCTCAGCCAGTCCCCTCTGCTGGGGAAAAGGACAGGGGTCTGGAGGCGGTGCTGTGATGTGAGGGATCCAGAGAGAAACACAGAGCTTCCCTGTGTTTCTGTCCCTCGTGCAGATTGCCACCACCCGCCGGCTCACCGTGCACTTTAACCCACCCTCCAGCTGTGTCCTTGAGATCAGTGTCAGGGGTGTCAAGATAGGTGTCAAAGCCGATGATGCTCAGGAGGCCAAGGTGACTTCCTTCAAGCCCCAGCCAGCCCTTTGCCCCACATGCTTCTCCCCTCCCCGTGTGCCCACCTTTTCCTTATTTGCCCCTCCTGCCTGCTTCCCCTGCAAGCTGACTGTCTTGTTTCTCTTGTCCCTCCTGTAGGGAAATAAATGTAGCCACTTTTTCCAGCTAAAAAACATCTCTTTCTGTGGATACCATCCAAAGAACAACAAGTAAGTGGGAGAGGCAGACAGAAGAGCCCCACTGCTAGGCTTGGGCCCTTGGGGGTAAGGGTAAGAATTCTGTCTCACACATGCCTACCTTCCCACAGGTACTTTGGGTTCATCACCAAGCACCCTGCTGATCACCGGTTTGCCTGCCATGTCTTTGTGTCCGAAGATTCCACCAAAGCCCTGGCAGAGTCTGTGGGGTAAGTGTGTGTGTTGGTAAGGGTCTGCCCAGGTAATGTGCCCTGTCACAGCCCTGGCAGAGTCTGTGGGGTAAGTGTGTGTGTGTTGGTAAGGGTCTGCCCAGGTAATGTGCCCTGTCACAGCCCTGGCAGAGTCTGTGGGGTAAGTGTGTGTGTGTTGGTAAGGGTCTGCCCAGGTAATGTGCCCTGTCACAGCCCTGGCAGAGTCTGTGGGGTAAGTGTGTGTGTGTTGGTAAGGATCTGCCCAGGTAATGTGCCCTGTCACAGCCCTGGCAGAGTCTGTGGGGTAAGTGTGTGTGTGTTGGTAAGGGTCTGCCCAGGTAATGTGTCCTGTCACAGCCCTGGTATTTTCTCCTGTGCAGTGCCATTGTCACCCTGTCCTGGAAGAGGCTGGGAGGTCCTGAGAAGCCCAGGGTCTGGGGCACTTCCTTGTTAGTTAGCTGCCTGTTCCTCTCTGGGAGATGACTGCCCAGAGCACAGAGCTACACTGCCCTGGAATTCTAAAGTGCCTTTGGGAGAACCTGGGTTGAGGCCCTGGTCACCCCAGCTGTCCCCCATTTTCCAGGCGTGCATTTCACCAGTTCTACAAGCAGTTTGTGGAGTACACCTGTCCTACAGAAGACATCTACCTGGAGTAGCGGCGCCCCCACCCTCTGCAGCCCCCAGCCCCAGGCCAGTACTAGGACAGCTGGCTACGGACAAGACGTGGCACTTCCACAAGAGAATGGGGAAATGAGGGCTGTTTGGGGGTGGGACGGGGGTGGGGAGAGGCAGATGCAGTTTATTGTAATATATGGGGTTAGATTCATCTATGGAGGACAGTACAGGCTCTCTGGGGGCTGGGAAAGGATGGGGCTGGGAGGTCAGGCCTCTGACCACAAAGGAATCCCCTAGAAACAGAGGTACTGCCCTGCCCTGGGCCTTGTTTCATGCCAGGGACTGTGGCTTCTTTGGCACTTGGCTCCTGCCTTGACAAGGCCCGTTCCACCTGGAAGTGCCCATCTTCCTGTTCCCACCTCACCTAGAGCCCTGAACTCAGGCTGAGCCCAGCCGCCTCCCAAGGACTTTCCAGTAAGGAAATGACATACAGGACAGCAAAGACCCTGTTCTCAGCTGGCATCGTGGGGCCTCCAGGCAGCTCTGACCTCCAGCCTGGCCAGCTTGCTGGTCTTGGCCTGCTTCTGTGCGCTAGGAAGGAGAGGTTACAGCAAGCCCTGCCTGGCAGAGAAAGGCAGTCTCTCAGCTGGCCCCAGCCAATCCCATGCTGTCTTGTCACCTGGAGACCACCATTAAAGTGCCATTTCCTGTCTGGATCACAGTGGGTGTATTTACTTGGACCCCTGCTGGGCCTTCTCGTCACACACAGGCTAGCAAGCCAAGCATTTGCTGCCCAGAATAGCTTTATGCGGGTTCCTATCACAGGTTCACGTCATAGTAATAGTCAGCCATGTTGGGCCCGTCCCGCTTGCGCTGCTGGGCCTGTGAGAGAAGGGGTCGGGGCCCTCGTGGCCAAGGGTGCTTGGGTCTGATCCCATAGTCTACAGAGAGAAGAGGATAATGGTGGAGGGAGGAGCTCCTGACTTGGAATGGGGTTGTCATGAGCTCCGAGGTCGCAGTCTGGGAGTAGGAGACACAGGGCTTGACCCTAGGGGCGTTCTAGGGGCATCAGCTGTGGAGGGTGGGAGAGGAGAGAGAAATACTACCATCCACTAGGTCTGAGAGCGGCTGCAGGAGTTCCAGCGGGGCTGAAAATTCCTCAGGGACAGATCGCTGAGACCTACAGGAAACGTCGCTGTGCTGAGCCGAGCCCTGGCACCAAAGGCCATTGCCACTTTGGTTTGTGCTATAGCCCAGTGTGAAAACTTGATAAACTAACCCTTCCCAGGAAGACGGTCAGCCTCACCCAGAGTCTTCTAGGCCCTGAGGTTCTGGCCTTACCTCTGGGGCTGAGGTCGAAGGAGTGCGCCTGCCAGGATGAGGTAAAAAAGGAAGAGACTGAGCCCAGCCCTGGGGTACAGAGCCCCCAGCATGGCGAGAACCATCTCCTGTATACAGTCCCTACTGTGGCTTCTGCCTGCCCCTCCCCCAGCAGGACGGAACTTGGTGCCAATTCTCAGGGCCACCTCACAAAGGACATTAGTTCCAGGGCTCAGCGCCAGTACTACCTCTCTTCCTGGAGAAGACTGTTTCTCAAGACAGGGTTTCTCTGTGTCAACAGTCCTAGCTGTCCTGGGACTTGCTCTGTAGACCAGGATGGCCTTGAACTCACTGGGGTCTGTCTACCTCTGCCTCCCAGAGTGCTAGGATTGGAGACAGGGTTTCTCAGCCTTGGCCATCCTGGAACCCACTTTGTAGACCAGGCTGGCTGTGAACTCAGAGATCTGTCTGCCTCCACCTCTGCCTCTCAAGTGCTGGGATCAAAGATGTGTCTACCACCGCCAGGCCAGACTCTTGTCCCATACAACTGCTTCAGTATTGCAGCCCTGCCAGGATACCTCCCGTCCTCAGTTCTAGGGACCTGGAATCCCATATGCTCACTCTTGACTCCTGGACGCCACCATATTCCTCCCTACCCACAGTCCCCATGGTCTGCTGCGTCATTCATCCCCTGCCCCACTACCTTGATTGAGCCTCTCCCACATCCCCGCAGACGTTCCCCACCCTTTCATCTCTGCCCACCAGACTGTTCCCTGGGCCTCATACCATCCATTCCTCATGTCCCTGCTGCATGGCACTTGAGGGTTGTGCTCCAAGACCCTGCCCCAGCTGCAGGCAGGAAACTGAAGTTCTGGGTGAGGGGTGTGGCCTGGTGGGTAGTCTCTATCCAGCTCCAACCTGACAAAACCGCTACTGGATTTGCGTTTCACAAGCTGCTGGAAGGTTTCCTTCTTTGCCATCACTGCCAGAGGCAACACCACCTCCATCTTCACGATCTCAGTGTAGTGTGTACAGGGATGTACCTGGTAGTTAGGGCCTGCAAGGCAGGGACCATGTGCTGTATGGCGCCAGAGTCTGCTAGTGTAGGTACTCAGGATGCTTGTGAGGCTGTGCAGAGGGTTAGTTTTGGAGTCCACAAGTTGATGGGCTGCCCTTTCTACTGCTCCCGCACAGAGCCCAGGGCTGTGTTTCTCAGCATCACACGGCAAGCATGTCCACTTGAGCTGGGCTATGAGAGCACAGTGGAGGAGGAGCCTGAAGGAGAGGTGCAGTGTTCTCCAAAGTCAAGAGACCTGCTAGGAAGGACAGGAACAAGGTAGGTGTGACAGCTTACTCTCTAGTCGCACACTGAGACGGCTATGAGTTTGAGGCCAGTGAGACTTTTGTCTAAGAGACAGAAAGGGACAAAGGAAGAGGGGGAGGACAAACACTGAGGACAGTAAAGTTCAGGCCCCCTTTTCTCCACCACAGCCTGCCTAGCTCCAGAGCCAGCCTGCTGGGAGAGGCAGCCAGGGAACTCCAGCACACACAGCAACTGCTCATTTTCCTACAAACTCAGTTTGCACTCTGTCCATCCCAGTCCCGGCAGAGCTGACTTCTGCCACGGAGAAGAGCTTCTCCTGGGGAGCATGGCTGGGCTTGTTTAGCCCTGTAGTGAAAGGGGAAACAGGTCCTGCCTAGAAAGCTTATTAGACCGTGGTCATCCGTGGCCTAGCTTCCTTCACTTGTCTTCACCAGGGGCCAGTGAGAAAGAAGCATCTAGTCACGCAGTTGAGGCAAATCATGACCCATGCCGGAGGAGGCTAAGTCAGTCTGCTATGCCAAGATGAAGCTGCCCCGGACCTGAAGGAGGCTCCCTGCCCACTGATAAGGAGCCGGCTGCAGTGCTCCATATTAGGAAGGCGTGGAAAGGAACAGTGTGGTGATCAGGGCTGAAAAAGACCTGCCAGGGCAGGTGCTGACTGCTGGACACAAAGCCACATGCTGGGACACGACCAGAGTCAGTTTTATTAGAGAAGAGGGACCTGGGGGACTGGAGGGTTGCGGCAGGCCCAGAGCAACAGAGCACACCACACGGCCACTCGACCCACTCCTGCGTGTCGGTCAGCCCCAACTGTAGAAATATATCTTCTGCCAGGAGGGCAGATAGTCCATGAGCGGCCCTGCAAGGAGAAGGAGGACTTAGGGCCAAGCCAGGCCCCTTGGCACTGCCACCAGCACAGCAGCTGTGTCTCCTGCCTCAGCCACGATGATGGAGATGAAGTTCACAGACAAAGGACCCCTGGTTTCAGGGGAGCCGGGGGCGTGAGCAGCAGGTCGTTTTTATAGTCAGGTACTCAGCAGGCCCCAAGGCCCCTCCTTGCCTGTCTTCTATAATTCAGGTCACAGAGGCAGAAGAGGGCTTGCCACCTGCCATGGCCTAATAATCCTACACACAGACACAGCTGCCTTCCCACTTCTGCCGGTGAACTTAGGCCCCGGAGCTGTCTGTCACCTCCCAGTACTGATTTAGGTTTCACTCTTGACTGTCCAATAATCAAACCAAAAGGAGACAGAGCACACAGCAAGATGGGGCTGTTTGTGCCCCAGGGACACTCTACACCCACGCCGTCCACCCAAACTGACTCTCCACTCGGGGACACTCTACACCCACGCTGTCCACCCACAGTGACTCTCCACATGGGGACACTCTACACCCATGCCGTCCAACCACAGTGACTCTCCACACGGGGACACTCTACACCCACGCCGTCCACCCACTCACTCTCCACTCGGGGACACTCTACACCCACGCTGTCCACCCAATCACTCTCCACTCGGGGACACTACACCCACACCGTCCACCCACACTGACTCTCCACTCGGGGACACTCTACACCCACGCTGTTCACCCACTTACTCTCCACTTGGGGACATTCTACACCCACGCCGTCCATCCACTTACTTGCTACCAGGCCAACACCAGGGATATGATCTGCAAGGAGCTGGAGTAGGAAGAGGATCTTGGCTCTGGACAGGAAAGAGAAACAGCATGGTGGGGGTGGGGTGGATTCCTGCACATCAGGAGCTGAAGACCTCTTCTGACCACCAGGCACTTCAGAAAATGGGCTAGACAGACTCCAGTACAAGGCCTGATCGCTGGCACTAACCTATCTACAGCTGCACCCGTGCTCACGGCTCTGTCCACCCGTCAGTCGGCACCAGCACAACACTCCCCCTCCCCTTTGCTGCCTCATTTACCCTCTTTGGACCTTTGCATTCAACAACAAACAGAGCTTCCTTCCTAAGGCCACTTGGTAGCACGGCCTGCGCCCTGGAGGTTTCTGGGGAGGTAAACTGGCAGGAGAGCTGAGCTACAGTGGTCAGAGCAGCAGGCCTAAGAAGGGTCCCCCTTGGCTCAAGATGCTTGTTGTTTAAGATATGGGACTTTCCATATGGGACTTGGGTGGGACATAATGATGCTGGGAACAGTGAAAGAACATGTATGGGGTGAAGGTGTGGTTCAGGGTATAATACTTGCTTAGCATGTTTGAAGCCTTAGGCTTGATCACTAGCAAACACTGGTGAAAAAAAAGACCTAATATTTATCACATGCTCATTACATACCAAGCATGGCCAAACACCTGACCCCTATTTGAGCCCTGCAAATGGGTGCCATCACTATCTCCACTCTACAGGTGAGGAACTGAGCCCATAAGTCTTACAGCCCCGCTCCTGCTCAGAAACTCCACCACAGATCATAGGTACCCTTGCAGGCCTTTTTGAAAGATTTCTCTGACTAAGGCAGAGGCTTTGAGACCTCACAGGTGTCGGTGTGGGATGGGCCCAGCAGTGACAGTCTAGCTGGGCCCCTTTGAAAACGGACGGCCTATGGTGCAAAGAGCTGGAGATAGGCAGCCTGCCTCAACGGTGGCTTCTCTGGCCAACAAGCACAGAAGCTCACACTGGCCTGATGCTGCAGCGGCTCTGGTGGCTGCATCCTGGACAGCTCCGGAAGCAGCCAGGATTCAGCTGAGCCCAGCCCTCTCCGTGCAGCATGGACAGCCCTGCTGATACGAGGGGAGGGAAGGGAGGTGAGGAGGGCGCCTTACTCAGAGAAGCGGTCGTAGAAGGGCGAGCGCAGCAGGTAGTACAGCAGCAGGATTGTGCGGCGCCTTAGCTCGAGCTGCTCCCTTCGAGTCAGGCTCTTTCTGTTACTCAGGAGACTCAGGCTGTGGGCCAGGGACATAGGAACAAGGATGGCCTCTGTCCCTGAGAGGGACAGCCAAACGGCACGCAGAGAGCCCACGGGAGGAATGGAGTCCCTGCTGATGCTCACCTAGTCATATCCACCACACCAGATAGTAGCCAGGGTGTCCATGACCGCTGACCCCAGAAGCCTAGACTGAGCACTGACAGTCAAGGTGTCAAGGATGTCTCCAGTGCATGCTCCAGCCCGGCTCCTCCCCAACCCACCTCCAGCACAGCTAAGGATACAGTGCAGTAGGGGTCGGGCAATATACAGAGACTCTGCAATGGTCTCCTGCAGCCCCAGAGATGTTGGGGGTGTGCTCAGTTCCTCCTGCTGCTGTTTCTGGCGAATTTCCCACTGCTGGGGGGCTCCCCAGTGTCGTGTGTGCAGGGATGGGCCTAGAATATAAGGACAGACAGGTGAAGCAGGAGCTGATGTGAATGCTGGCAGGAGCCAGTCCCTCAGGCCCACACTGACTTCAGCACCCAGATGCCCAGTCCCTCAGGCCCACATGACCTCAGCACCTGGGAGCCCAGTCCCTCAGGCCCACAAGACCTCAGCACCCGGGTGCCCAGCCCAGCGACATCTTGCACTTACTGCTCTGGAGGGTCCGCACCACTCTGTTTGACCGTTTCCCCACATAGGATGGCTCCTGGCTGCCTGGCTTGTGATCAGCATCTAGCAGGTAGAGACAGAACACGGAGTAAGAGGGACACATTCCTAACAGAGCCCACAGAGAACATGTGAATGCCTGAGGAGCTACCTGGAGAACACAAGAGCCTGTCCTGAGGCAGTAGTTGCACCCAGGGAATGTGGTTCAGCAAGAAACCTTTCCACAGAGGGAAGCATTCTGGAACCTACCCTGGCACAGGCAAACAAGAACCCAGAGGAAAAAAGGGAAGGCCCAGCCCAACCGTAACTACTGGAGCTATGGGACCATGAGGCCACATTGCCTCAATCCTCTGCTGTCAACACGCTCAGGTGGGAGCCCCAGCACTGTCCCCACTCAAGGAGAGAAGAGACAAGGCTGACAGAGGAGCCATAGCAGCCGGGTACCCTGACTCGTGAGCCTGAGGTTCATGATACAGAACCAGGCCCAAAGCAGCCGGGTACCCTGACTCTTGAGCCTGAGGTTCATGATACAGAACCAGGCCCAGAGACAATGTTGGCAGGACACCTACTTCGTCCTAGTTCCTGAAGCCCAAAAGACAGAAGGAAGATTCTGGTACCACAAGCTCAGGCTCAGGGATGGAAGTGTAGCTCAGTGGAAGAGTACTTGCCTCGCATGCCCAAGGCTCTGGGTGTGATCTTTAGGATCAGAAAAAATAAAACTCCCAAGTTCAAGTTCTGATTTTCTCCAAACCTGTCTTTCTTGTTCTTTCTTACAGAATAATGGGTGCTGAGCTCATGGGAAATATGCTGCAAATCCACAGAGCAGTCCCGTGTCCCATTCCACTTCAGGGCAGAGGGGCAGCTTACCCAATGGCTGTGCCCGAGCCTCCCTGTCCAGCGGAACAATGGGGGGTGAGGTCTGAATGCCAGCCTTGAACCAGATGAGCAGGAACATGCGCAGGACAGCCCTGAGTTGAGAAGGACAGCACAGATAGAGGGAGGCAGCTAGAAGCGGGCAGCAGGGCTGCTCCACTGAGCACGCTCAAAGCTGGCCTCGGTCACCCCACCTGAGTCCTGCCCTCCACAACCCAACCTACTTGGCCAGCTGGATGAGAGCGATGACTAGCCAACGGCCAACTTCACCCCACACCTTGGCAGCCCCCATCTCCATGAACACCTCCACACACTCCAGCACGCTCAGCCATGTCAGCAGCTTCTGCTGGGACAGCGACTGCAAGAAGCCCAGAGGTCAGGGGCTCCCCTAGCCCCAAGCGCTGTCCTGGAGAAAGAGGGCCTCTCTGCAAGGGGTGGGGACAGGGGGCTTCCCACTTTCCAAGCCTAACACCTAAGTTCAGACACCATGCACTGCTAACAGGCTGGCTGTGTGAGACAGGGAGAACTGACGGTCAGGGGCACCGGCATGTCCCACACTCTGAGACTGCAACATGTGCCACACGCCTGCTGCTCATTACCGCCTTCTTCCCAAGCCCCCGAGCTCCCACACGCGGCTCCCGGCAGAATCCTCACCACAGGCAGCTTTCTTCGCAGCTCCTTCCGAAGTATCCCGTCATTGAGCAGCACAAGCAGGTTAGAGGCGGAGTAGACTGAGAAGCAGAGCGTGGGCCTGAGAGGCCGGCTCTGGTGTGGCCTTCACCCCTCACCTTTACCCCAGAGCTCTAGGGATCACCGGTCACAAGTCTACTCAGTTACCCACAGACTGTGTGGAAACCAGCATGCCTCTTCTCCCACTTAGAGCCCTGCTCTCCTGAGGTTGACATCTGAACCAATAATAACAACGATCTGATTGCAGAGACAAGCTAGCCCTTGCTCTGCTGAACAGGGCTGGCTCCTGAGCTATTTAGAAGAGCCAAGTGTGCGGCCCCACCTCTCCCCTTTGCTCTCTCTGCAGACTGTCCTGTCCCCCTGAAGGTCTACATCACAACTACCTTTTAATCTACCTCATCCTTTCATGGCCATCACTTCCCCCAAACTAAGCAAACATGGCTGAGGCATTTATAGTATGGGGATTGTGGCATTTGAATGTAGCCTGCCATCATGGACTATTCCCCTGCCTCGGTGACCTTTTATTTCCTCCACTGGACAGAACAACAGTGCCTCCGCATACTCAGAAAATGGGTGATCCAGCAAGGACAGAAGAGTTGTTTAATCCTGAGCCAAACCAGGAGTAAATAGCTTGTCAAGGTCCTCCCTCAAAGGTCTCCCAACTCGGAAGGAACACCAAGGGTCCTGCACAGTTGAACTTGTCTGACTGAGCCTGGTACATCAATCTAAAGGGCAGTCCAGGCCCTCTGGAAGCCTTCCTCCTTCCCAGTCCAGAGCCCAACTCACCCAACTCAGACAGCTCATGTGAATCGGAGAAGCGACCTGGGGAAGAAGGTACAGGAGGCGTTGGTGAGCGTTTGTTTCACCCTGCAGCTCTGGGTCCCTCAACTTCCTATATGCCACAGGAACTCAAACACAGTGACCACTACCCTGAGTCCGCAGGGAGAGGGCCTTAGGAGTCAAGGGTCAGGGGCCCGAAGAAATGGGTCAAAGGTCAGCGTGGCACCTGCCAGCAGGTAACTGAGGCCCCGCACTGCAGTCTCCAGCTGGGCCGTGGCGGCTGGGTGACGAGTCACGTACTCCTGGTAGCGGAGGCCCAGAAGCCGCAGCTTCTCCATCCTGCTCCAGCCACAGACAGTTCCACCGGCGGACAGCACAGCTGGCGCGGCGCCCTGCGTCCTGCGCCCTCCTTCCTGCTTCCGGCCCTAAGCCCGCCTCCCAGTCGCTCCACTTCCGCAGCCCAGGGCTAGCTAGACGCCCCCATCTCTAGCACCTCCTCCTAGTGACCGTGAGCGCCCACCCTTCCTCCTTCCAACCATTGGCTCCCTCACTCTCCGCCCTGAAGCCTCTGGCGTCCACTCTTCAGCCTTCTTGGTTGGCTGTTTTGGCGCCTGCGCAGTTGCAGCTTGGTTGCAGGCTGAACAGTTCATTCTAGAGAAGGGAACACGAAGTCTCAGACTTTCCCAGAAGATCGCCGAGAGGCTCGAGCGGGAGGGCAGGACAGCAAAGGACTTGGGATTTAAGGTGCAAGGAACCTCGAAACTGACGTAAATGGGTCCCAGCAACCGCCAGTTTCCAGTTCCCCACAAAAGCCAGTGCCGGGAAAACTGAGGCAAACCTAGCCAGCAGATTTAGTGCCGTGGCTTCGGCTCCAGCTCCTCCAGGGTGGACCCCCAAAAGCCGTAGCCGGATGACTACTTTGGCGGAGAATACCCTGGCTTAGCCTTCTGCTCTCCACTTAGGATGAACCTGTGCATACGCTTCCCTTATCTGCACCTCAATTTCCCATATACAAAATTATTTGGGGCCGACTTGGACCTTGAACTCGGAACAAATGTCAGCGTTTTCTGGCCCTTGGATGTATCTCCTGGCTCTCAGCTGAGCCCCAAGGGTTAGGGGGGTAACACCTAGGGATCTACTCCTGAACCCAGCAACAAAGCTGCTAAAGTCAAGGCGCAGCAGAAGTGGAGGGAGGGAACGGCTCCGGGGAGGCAGCTGATTGGCTGTGGGCAGAGGGGGCGTGGCAACTCTGCGCCATTGTGGACTCCGCCCGCAAATTTATGGTATCCGTTGAGTATGTAATGCGTTTGTTTAGTACTATACCGGGTATTATCTTCCCAATAAGCCCATCCAGTATATTACAAGCATGTACGGAAATGTCATCATAAAGTTCATGATTTTGGTTGGTTTGTTTTGAGACAAGGTCTCACAATGTACCCTTGTTTGGCTGGCCTCAAATTCAGAGATCTGCCTACTTCGGCTTCCTATAAATGCTGGGATTTTTAAAGACCCGTGCCATCATGATAGACGAAGCTCATTGTTTTGTACAATTAATAAACACAAATAAAAATGTTCATAAAGGAGCTAGAGAGATGGCTCAGGGTTTAAGAAATGCTCACTTAAGAATCTTTTAAATGCAGGGTGGTGGCTGTGCATGCCTTTGATCCCAGCCCTCGGGAGGCAGAGGCCAGTCTGGTCTACAGAGCGAGTTCCAAGGCAGCCAAGACTGTTATACGAAGAAACTCAGTCTCGAAAAACAAAAACAAAGACAATTTAAATAAAAAAAAAAAAGCTGGGTGTGGTACTGGATAGAGGGCTTGGAGTTAAAGAGCACTTGTTCTTGCAGAGGACTTGGGTTTGGTCCCCGGCACCCACATGGTGGCTCATAACCATCTGTAATTCCAGTTTTAGATGATTCGATACCTTCTTATGATCTCTGTAAGCACATGGCAGGCACACATGTGGGTGTACAGAAAGACATGCAGGCCAAAGTCATATACATAAAATGCAGTAAGTCCTAAAATAAAGCGCTGGTCATGGTGGCACATTCCTGTAAGGAATTCCAGCACTGGGGAGGCACTGCAAGTACAAAACCAGCCTTGCCCGTGTAGCAAGTTTTAGGTTAGCCTTAGCTAGAGTAAGACTTCGTTTTAAAAAATTAAACTAAAATCATTTTTTTTAAAGTGCCTACTGGGCTGGAGAGATGGCTCAGAGGTTGAGAGCACTGGCTGACTGCTTTTCCAGAGGTCCTGGGTTCAATTCCCAGCAACCACATGGTGGCTGACAACCATCTGTAATGAGGTCTGATGCCCTCTTCTGGTGTGCAGGCAAACATGCTGTATATATAACAAATAAATCTCTTTTAAAAGAGTGCGTACTATGTCTAGTCCTGATTGGAATGCTGCTTTAGTCTGAGCCGGAGCTGGGCTCTGTGGTGCTTTAAGCACCATACTCACCAAGAAGCCACAGCCATGCCCACTTCCTTCCTTCCTTTTCTTTGTCTATGTGGAGCCAATGCCTGCCAACAAAAACTCAGGGAGAGGTGCTCTGAACCTCAGAAGAGTCCATGGTACGGGCACCGTGGAAGTGGTTCCTCACCCATCCCGAGTGCCCCACATACTCCCCGCCCTGCTGGCGGTTTCGCTTGGTCCATCTTCAGTGTCCACTTGGTGGGTTTAGAATCGTGTAGAAACGAACCTCTGAGTGTGTCCATGGTGTGCCTGCAGTTGAGAGAACCCAGCCTGGATGCTTGTCTCCTCCTTCTCTGTGTTGGAGTCCTGAAACTGAATAAAAGAGAAAGCAACCTGGGCACTAGCCTGCATCTTTCTCCATCTCCTGACTGTGGATTACAGCTTGGCTGGCAACCTCAGGCTTCCGAAACCACTGCTGCCCACTATGATGGATTATACCCTCAAGCTGTGAGCCCAAATAAATCCCCCCTTAAGCTTGCTTCTGCCAAGGGTTGATTTTGTCACAGTTGTGAGAAAAGCAACTAATACATCAACCTCGTCAGATTGATAGGAACGCTTGCCCACAGATAAGGCCCAAGGAGGCCCGACTACTTGTCCCAGATCACGGCGAGGCCCTGACCAAAAGGCCTTTGGCAGCACTGTCTAGCTCAGCATGAGCTGAGACATGATGAGACAGGCCTGGCTAAAATCTAGGCTCAGGAACTTAGTGACTTTACTGCCTTTTGGGCCATTCCTCTACAGCCCTCTGCTGCAGCTGGAGTGAGTTTATGTGTGTGTGTGTGTGTTTGTACTTGTGTGTACATGCAGGTGAATACAGGTGTGCAAGATTTTATCAGATGGCCTTTTGTTTTGGGGAGGAAGGAGAGCCCCTGAGGACGGTGGTACACCACCTCCCCTTCACTTCCAGATGGTGAAGGGTCTTTCTCTCCAGTGCAGGGCGCTGGGCCCTGCCAGGTCAGCAGCCGGCAGGGATGCCTGAATTTCCTCTCTAGATCTGGAGCCTGATTAGAGCCGAGGCCTGTGCAAGCTTGGCAGCTAGGAAGGAGGCTCCTCCCTGCTGGATTCCTGCCTGGACCTGGCAGCAAGGCTGGGCTGCAAAGGCCTCTGGAGAAATTGGTCTGGATCCTCTCTCCTTTTGTCTGTCCCAAGTCACAGGAGAAGAAAGACCAGCTGGACAGGCACAGATGAGGACACCAGAGACCCAGGGAGGGTGTTGGACAATCCAAGTTCACAAAATAAAGTCCTGAGCAGATCTGGCTCAAATGGAGGCTCAGCTCCAGGGGACTAGACTCACTTGTGTCTCACTTTCCTCCGAAGGCTCCAAAGGGCTTCTTGAGGGTCCAGCAGACACTTCCGTTCATTTACCTACCCACAGTGCTGAGGCTGAGACAGGGTCACCATGATGAGAGATGACAATGTGTCCACTAACTCACACCTCTTTATGGAAGACTTAGCTTGGTCTAGGCTCTGCCTGTGACCCTATCTGCTCCTACACACTTGGAGCTCCTACAGCCTCTCTGTTGAGGGTTATGGGGAGGGACCCTTCCACCCCCCCCACTCCCCCACCCCGAACTTCACTCTAGGCTGACAATGAGGCCGAAGCACTGGAATTCAAAGCCTGGACACAAGAGTTTTCTCTTAATGCCTACATGTACAAGAGGCAGTTTTCGGTTTCTATAGCAACCTCCAAAGGCCCACAGGCTGATCCCGGATCTCCCAGAGAAAGGCATTCCGATAACCCAGGGGAGGAGCCATCCCCAGGCTGCTGTTTATGGGTCTGCCTCATTTTAGACAGCTGATCTTGAACCAAAGATCCAGCCTGTGCTCCTGGTGAGGCCTAGTGGAGTCCTTGGAGGGCAGGTCCAGTTTTTGTACAAACTGAATACCTGGAATTGGGGAGGGGGGGGGATGACCCACAGAACAGGCAACTTCAGCTTCCCTTGAGCTGGCAAGTTAAGCAAGAGACGTGGAGAGATCCACATTCCGTGGGAAGGAGGGGCAGGGGCAGGTCCTGAGGTGAATAACCCCGGAGGGAAGACTGAGAAAGCAGTGACCTCTGGGAGTCCGTGCAGGCGCAGTTTAGTGCTGCCTGCCACAGCCCATGGCCGAAGGCTGCAGGTTCCTGTCACTCTCAGGGACAATCTCGTCTTGTGTCCTCGGGGCGGTGTGAGAATTAACTGAGTGAAGGCTTGGCAAATACTTAGCTCAGGGCCTGGCACTCAAGACGTGTTCAACGGACCATGGCAGGTCTCGTTCACAGCCCAGAGCTCCCCGCACCCCTATAGGGCCAGAGGCCTGCTGAAGGGTGGAGGAGGGAAGAGGAAGGGATCCAGGCCTTGGAGCCTGGCACGATCAACGCACTCCAGGCAAGGGCGGGGGAATTCACGGCCCTGCCCAGGCGGCATTGAGGCCCTCTGCCAGCTCTTGTGCAGGAGGGGAAGCGGCCTTCAAAAGGGCGCAGTGCCCATGTTTTCCAGTCCGCTGCTGGGCCGGGCTGGTCCACCTGGACTAAGGGCCAGGGAGGACGCTCAGGCTACAGGTGTCCCTAGCAGGCCCAGTCTCCAGTCCCCGACCGGAGCAGGTGTCTCCGGACATTCCTATTACTCCCCGCCCCCTCCTCCGCCTGGACTCCCGCGGTGACCGGGCCAATCCTTTGATCCTGAGCTCCCGGTCACGGGTCCTTCCCCTTAGGGGGAGGGATGGGGTCTCAGAGCCAGGAGGGTTCAGGTAGCGGGCACAGGGCCATCCTGGATAGCTGTCCCAGTGGCCTTCAGCCCTCCCATGCCTTGGTGCAAAAGAGGGTTATAGGTTCCTGGCCGTTTTCGGAGCTGTCCGGTACGGGGGGCAAGGGCGGAACCCTGCCAGGGTCTCCCCGCCCCTTCCAGTCCAGACAAGCGAAGGTGAAACCTGAGCCCAGGTTGGGGGCGGGGCTGACTCGCAGCTCTGCCCCGGTCCCCGCTACCGGGCGGTCGCAAGAGGAACAAGGCCTTCTTGGAGCCTCTGGAGCAGGTGAGACAGGCGGCTATGCCCGGGCAGGGAGAGCAGCCGTCGGGCCCCGCAACCCAGCGCTGACCCTCCTCTGGTCTTGGTCCGCAGGGTCCGTGATGGAGCCCGCTGCCCGAGGTCGTGCCCCGCCCTGAGTCCCTCAGACAGCCATGCTGCCCCGAGGGCGCCCCCGGGCACTGGGGGCCGCCACGCTGCTGCTGGTGGTGGTGGTAGTGGTTGGCTTCTTTCTGTTCGGCCGAGACCCCGAGTGTGAGCGCCGAGAGCTGGGCAGGCGAGGCGGGGACCTAGTGTGCCTTCTGCCTGCTCATGCCACGTGTCCTTTCAGACGGACTACAGGCAACTGCCACCCTCGATGGAGACCCATACGGGAGCCGCAATCGCTCCACCTCCGATCTGCAGCCTCTACTGCCACTCAAGTGCGAGGTAGGTGCGCGTGGCCTCTGGTGGCTGCCACCCCCAGGGTTCCTGGCCCCAGCCCAGCCATCTGGGCATCTACAAGAATCAAAGCACCTGACATCTGGCCACCAAGCTGGGACACCTGAGGACGCCCCTTCACTCTTCCGTTTCTCCACTTGTGAAATTGAGGCGATGCCTCTAAGCAAACCTTTCCCCAGTTCTGATGTCTGGTGGGGGATACACTCTTCTAGACCAGGCTAGCTCCGCTGGCAGGTAGACGTTGGGGGCCGCTTCTGACCTAGGTGTTCCCTCCCAGCTGTTGCATGTGGCCATTGTGTGTGCCGGACACAACTCCAGCCGAGAGGTCATCACCCTTGTGAAGTCCGTGCTATTCTACAGGTACAGACAGGCCCCCTGGACGAGGGTCAGGAGCCCACCCACAACGAAACAATCCACACCACTCTTCTGTTTCCTCATCCCAGGAAACTGAAGTCCCCTTCCTGAGGGTGGTGAGGGCAGGCTGGAGGCAGGGTATCAGAACACCCTCAGGAACTCCTTGTAGGAGACTCGGCCTCCTCCTGTGGAGAGAATCCTCTGTTGTTCCTGCACAGCCTTACGTTGACTCTTTCCACCCAAAAGGAAAAATCCTCTGCACCTCCACCTGGTAACTGATGCTGTAGCCAGAAGCATCCTGGAGACACTCTTCCGAACATGGATGGTGCCGGCTGTGACCATCAGATTCTATGACGCTGAAGAGCTCAAGGCAGGAGGCCGCTCCCCGCCCCCCTGCTACCCCACTCTTGCCCAGCTAGGCCCATTCTCTCCTTACCCCAGCAGTGGGTGGCCAGAGAGGAGAGGCCCTGTCCTACCAAACCTCCTGGAACCCAAATCTTTCACCTTTTGGAGGGACCATGGCTGGTTCCCACTGTGCCACTGAGTATGTCGGTCCCCCTGTCGTCCCTCCTCCCCACCCCCCACAGCCGTGGATCTCCTGGATCCCCAATAAGCACTACTCTGGCCTCTATGGGCTAATGAAGTTAGTGCTTCCCAGCATCCTGCCTCTCAGCCTGGCCCGAGTGGTTGTTCTGGACACTGACGTCACTTTCTCCTCGGATATTGCCGAGCTGTGGGCACTCTTCGTTCACTTTTCCGGTGAGGCGCCTGCAACCCTGCCCTGGCCTGCCCCCTCCCCGACCTGCCCAGGCCCCTGTTGTGTACTAGCCCTGAGCCATGTCCCAAGGCATCTCCCTCCTGCCCTCCCCTCCCAGACAAGCAGGTGATCGGTCTCGTGGAGAACCAGAGCGACTGGTACCTGGGCAACCTCTGGAAGAACCATAAGCCTTGGCCTGCCTTGGGCAGGGGATTTAACACAGGTGGGGGCAGTGGTGAGGGAAGCAGGGTAGGGTGGGCTGCTGAGCCTCAGTGGTGGGAAGGGCACAGACTGCTAGGAAGCCCCCAAGACCTCCGCCAGTGCTGTGGATGAAGAGAACCCTCCCACTTTGCGTGCTTGTACCAAATGACTGTGGCCAACAAGACTCTGCTTTCTGGTCTATATCATGGTCTATATCAGCTGTGAGAGGATGGCTGGGAGGGGCTCTACTCCTCCTCCACCCAAGGGAATTATGGGTGATTATGTCGGAACCCTCAGAGAACACAGTTCCGTGTTAGCAATTTGGACATGTTCTGAGAGATTTGCCATTAGGCAATTTCATTGCTATACAAACACCAGGAGGTGTATTTACACACACACAGAGGGTGTATTTACACACACAGATGGAGTAGCTCACTCTTCTCGAGGCTGTGGTGTGGTCTGGGAAGGAAAGGCACGTTACTGAACTGAGTGCTTAGTGACAGGCAGGCAACTGTAGTACAGTGGCGAGCATTTGTGTAGCTGAGAATGGAAGAAGCATAGGAAAATTATTAGGTTGTATCTTAGTTTTTACTAGCACTCATGTAATCCAGTCTGGCTTTGAACTCATGTATGTGAGGATGATCCTCCTGCCTCTATCTCCCTGGTGCTAGGATTACAGATATGTGCTACCTGGTTTATGCCATACTGGGCTCTAAACAAGGCTTTCACGTGCGAGAGGCAAGCTCTACAACTGAGCCTCATACCTGGCCCAGGCGTTGACTTTGGCCTCACAGCCTCATCCACCATGCATAGTGCATGCCTTCTGTTGCTGGCCAGATGGCCTGTACCAGGGAACCGTGCAGCCTGGCATGGTGCTGCCTGTTGTTGCTGGTAATCCCAGGTTTTTGGGAGGCCGAGGCAGGAAGATCGCAAGTATGAGACCAGTCTGAGAAGCTTAGTGAGACCCTATTTGAAAATTATAATTGTTTTGAAAATCTGTTTTATGTGTATCGGAGTTTTGTCTGTATGTATGTGTGTGCACCGCATGCATGCCTGACCCAGTGGATGTCAGAAGGGGCTATTCTAGCCTCTGAAACTGGAGTTAGGGGGGTTCTGAGTCACCATGTGGGTTCTGGCAATCTCAAAACGGCGTCCTCTCAAAAACAGCACGCTTCTTAAACATAGATCCATCTCTCCAGTCCCTCGAAATGAAATTCAAAAAGGGCCTGATAGATGATTGTCTTGGATGTATGAGGGTGTGGGCTCCCTGCGAGTACTGCAAAACAAATATTTCAAAAGCTTTGGGATCTGAATGTCCCTGGTGGGCATGGCAACCTCTCTCCTGGTTGGCAGGTGTGATCCTGCTGCAGCTGGACAGGCTCCGGCAATCTGGCTGGGAGCAGATGTGGAAGCTGATGGCCAAACGGGAGCTCCTTACTCTGCAGGCCACGTCTCTGGCTGACCAGGTCTGGAGGATTCTTTGTGGGAGCAGAGCTGAGGGGCAGGCTGGGGTCTGAACTGTGATGTCTGTCACTGTGTAGGATGTTTTCAATGCTGTCATTAAGGAGCACCCTGAGCTGGTCCATCCCCTGCCCTGTGTCTGGAATGTGCAGTTGTCAGACCACACATTGGCCGAGCGCTGCTACTTGGAAGCAGCTGACCTCAAGGTGAGTGGGGACGGCAGGGTGGGGGACTGTTGCTCCCTCCCCATTCTAAATCCCTGCTGCTCACCTGGAACACAGGTGATCCACTGGAATTCACCAAAGAAGCTTCGTGTGAAGAACAAGCATGCAGAATTCTTCCGAAACCTGCACTTGACCTTCCTGGGATATGATGGGAAACTGCTGCGGAGAGAGCTCTTTGGCTGCCCCAGCCAGCTCCCTGCTGAAGCGGAGCAGGTAAGAGGGGCCATATCCCCTTGCCTTTGGGAGGTCTTGGCCCTCTGTACTCAAGTGGTCTTTGGCTGGAGGCCATGCTGTTCTGGACCAGCCTGCTCATTCTTTCCTTGGACCCTGCTCAGCTGCAACAGGCCATGGCACAGCTGGATGAGGAAGAACCCTGCTTTGAGTTCCGGCAACAGCAGCTCACTGTGCATCGGGTGCACATCACCTTCCTGCCCCACCAGCCGCCACCTCCCCGGCCCCACGATGTCACCCTGGTGGCCCAGCTCTCTATGGACCGGTGAGGGTGTGGAGGGCAGATCCGGATAGCATGGCATAGGCTTAGATGGGATTTGAGAGACCCGAGAGGTGTGGTAGTAAGCTACTGGTCCCTGGAAGAGCCCCAGAGGTTGGAGACATTGGATATGATGGGAAAAGCTTGGGCTTTGGAAGTCTTTCTAGCACCTGGAGCTGTCCCTCAGTGCTGGAGAACATGAATAAGCCTCAGCATTTCAGGCGGCTGTCAAATGTGGATGCACCCCTCTCGGGTTGTTGTAAGGATTAAAAGAGACCAGCTCTATGTGATTATGAGGTGCTTAGTCACAGGAGGGGGCTCTGCAGCAGCTAACTTTGGGGAGGATTTCTAGCCATCCTGTGCTTCTGTGCATGAGGGTCCCGAGCAGGGCTGCAAGTCCTGTGCAGGCACTGGCCTGACCACTCCCCTCACCCCAGGCTGCAGATGCTGGGAGCCCTGTGCAGCACTGGCCTGAACACCCCCCTCACCCCAGGCTGCAGATGCTGGAAGCCCTGTGCTGGCACTGGCCTGACCACCCCCCTCACCCCAGGCTGCAGATGCTGGAAGCCCTGTGCAGGCACTGGTCAGGCCCCATGAGCCTGGCCTTGTACCTGACAGATGCAGAGGCTCAGCAGTTCCTGCATTTCGTGGAGACTTCGCCAGTGCTCTCTGTGAGGAAGGATGTAGCCTACCATATAGTGTACCGGGAGGGCCCCCTCTATCCGGTCAACCAGCTTCGCAATGTGGCCTTGGCCCAGGCTCTCACGCCCTACGTCTTCCTCAGTGACATTGACTTCTTACCTGCCTACTCCCTCTATGACTACCTCAGGTGGGCCTGAAGGGTAGGAGAGGGGCAGCATTTGGGGTATACACGGTCAGGGTCAGGGTATCTTGGATTGTTGTGTCCGTTTCTTTCTGGGGCTCAATGGCTTCTGTAAGATGGGGCTTGTCTTGGGCCTTTTCTTTGGGCCACCGAGTAAGCAATGCCTTACTTCAAACAGCAGTTTCCTGTATGGGAAGGCTATCTGTTTGTTTGGTTTTTCATTTTTCAAGACAGGGTTTCTCTGTAGCTTTGGAGACTGTCCTGGAACTAGCTCTTGTAGACCAGGCTGGCCTCAAACTCACAGATATCCGCCTGCCTTGGCCTCCCGAGTGCTGGGATTAAAAAAAAAAATCTATAATGATAAAAAGCATCTGAATCGATGTCCCCTATATGGGTAGATAATATGGGTTCCAGACAGAACCCATAGGTTGTTAAAAAATACCAATGTCAGGTATGGGATGCCTCCTGACTTCTTGGCAAGAAAGGCTGCAGGGCCCTTCAATATATATAAAGGCTGTGCCAGCACCACCCAGCTGGAAAGGCTATCTGAAACAACTGGGTTGGCTACCTGGGAGGAGGAGGCTGTGACTCAGCAGGAGTGAGACCCGCAGGCTAAGTGTTCCTTCTTCCCACATGCCCCTCCCCAGGGCCTCTATTGAGCAGCTGGAGCTGAGCAGTCTGCAGCGGAAGGCTGCCTTGGTGGTGCCTGCATTTGAGACCCTGCACTACCGCTTCAGCTTCCCGAACTCCAAGGCAGAGCTGTTGACTTTACTAGATGCAGGCTCCCTCTACACCTTCAGGTAGTTCTCCCCCACTGGTCCCATGCTGGGTCCCAACACACACACACACACACACACACACACACACACACGCACGCACGCACGCACGCACGCCCTGCTCACAAACTCCTAGCCTCAGCCCCGCTCCCACCTGATGCTGTTACACAGGTACCATGAGTGGCCACAGGGTCATGCGCCCACAGACTATGCCCGCTGGCGGGAGGCCCAGGCACCATACCGTGTGCAATGGGCAGCTGACTACGAGCCCTATGTGGTGGTACCCCGTGACTGTCCCCGCTATGATCCTCGCTTTGTGGGCTTTGGCTGGAACAAGGTGGCCCACATCATAGAGCTGGATGCTCAGGTGAGGAGGGTGCGCTCAGGTGAAGAGGGTGCCTTGTTGCCCTGGCTGTGGTCTGCCCCTTCCTGGTGGGCCATGGCAGGAGTTTGCATTTGAGCCCTCACTTGCTCCTCCCTAGATCAGCCCTGGCTTTTGTCCCCACATTTCCAGGAATACGAACTTCTGGTGCTGCCCGAGGCCTTCTCCATCCACCTGCCCCATGCTCCAAGTCTGGATATCTCCCGCTTCCGCTCCAGCCCCACCTATCGGGACTGTCTCCAGGCCTTCAAGGAGGAGTTCCACCAGGACTTGTCCCGGCGCTATGGGGCTGCAGCCCTCAAATACCTCACTGCCCTGCAGCCGTCCCAGAGCCGGGCCTGAGCTTGCCAAGCTGCCCTGGGCTCTCACACACACTCCCTGCAGACACTGGAGAACCCTGGTGGGTGCCCACCTTTACGGCTATTTAAATTATTTTAAGGTTTGTCAGAGGGGCTGGGGTGGAGCATCTATGGGGGTTCCTCGATTTTCCCTTGTTGCTGTTCCACCATTGGGGTTCAATCTTTCTTTGCCTCAGCTGGTTTGGGGCTAGTTCCCCCAATCCCCTTTAGTAATAAAAAATTTAATTGGGGTTTTCTTTTTATGTGTGACTGTCCTGCCTATATGTATGTATGTAAAAGGGGGCTTTAGATCCCCTGGAAGTGGAGTTATAGTAGCTGTGAGCCACCATGTAAGTGCTGGGAACCAAACCTAGGTCTAACCCCTGAGTCATTTCTTTCAGCCCACAGTAAAGTTTTAAAAACCACGTTGTATACTCTCGCTGGGGAATCAAGGGCGTCGGTGGGCAGCGGGAGTGGAGGGCAGTCTGATGGCATCGGTGGGCAGTGGGTCTGCACCCTCCAAGGCCACGGACTAGACACGGATATCTAACCCACGCTTTCCCACCCTAGCCCCAAACTCAACACCAAGAGGCTGAGAGGCTTTATTTGGCTTTATTTAGTAAAATGTTAAAATAAATAAATACAAATTGATCGGCTGCTCTGTACCCCCCCCTACCCCCTCAAAACAAAAACCAAACAAACAAAACAGAAAGTTTGAAGCACAAAACTCCAAATACAAATTCTACCAGGACTGAAATCACAAAGGGCGTGGACATAGACTGGACTGGGTCTGTCTGGCTCTGTCTCAGAGCTGCTGACTTCTGGTCTGCTCAGCCCACCCAGCGACTGCAACTCACCCTGGTCTAAGAGCGAGGACACTGGAGAGGGGTGCAGGGGCCAAGACTGCCATGTGGAATTGCTAAAGAGTGCCACCCTGGCTCTCGGGACTCTTCACTCCTCAGGGAGGGTTAGCAGAGTATTTCCAGAGGTCACCCATCTTGCCTGGGGAGGAGCTGACAGGAGCAGAGGCAGAGACTCCTGTTTTCTGCCAAGGGTGCTGGGATGAGGGGTGGGACAAGGCCCACAATCCCTTACACAGAGCAAAGTCGCCTGCATTCAACAGAAGCCATGGGCTCTGGAGAGCCCAGAAAAGGCCACTGGTCTATTCTACTGCTGTTCCTGGAAGGAAATGTCCTCAAAAGGTCAGCCCTTTAGTTAGGGAAGGTCCGTATCTAAGAAGGGCCTAATGGAAGAGACCACTTAGAGGGTGTGAACTGGGGGAAGGGGCTGGTGGTGAGAGTCAAGAAGGCTCCAGTAGCCCTAAGAGGAAGGTGGCGGAGAGGCAGCTGTACATGCAAATAGACAGCTGGAAACCCTGGGTCAGTGTTGGGCACACATGACCCTTAACACTGCCTGTTGGGCTTCAGATAGGAAGCAGCAGCAGCCTGAGAGGTGGCCCTACAGGATACCAATCATCAAGATGGGGGCCAGCCGGAGGCTGCCTGGTGGTTGCCATTGGCTCCAGAGACAGGCCCCACATAGGTAGGTCCACCCAGGGATTGCCTCTAGTGCGGTCTTCCCTGAAGAGTGCCATCAGCAGACAGATAAGGAAGGAAGAGATGAGAAATGATGAAGTCAGCAGGGGAAGGCAAGACAGCAGGATCAGAAAAAGAAAGGCGACCGCTACAGCCTGCACCTGCCAGCCTAGACTGGGGGACAAAGGGACTCCCATCCTGGGCCCTCCACAGCAACCACCAAGCCAGCAGGTCTTACACACGTGGCTGCGCAGGAAGGGGAAGGGGAGCTGAAGGATCCCGGATGTCTACGGGGACAAGGAGCTGTGCTGACACAGGGAAGGGCACGGAGATGGAGGCCTGGAGCAGGGCTACAGTTTTTACTCCACTCCAGTGAACACAAGCAGCTCACTTCCATCATCAGAAGGAATCTACGCGGCTCAGCTCCTGCACGGTCACAAGCAAGCAGCTCTTCTGGGGCAAAGGCCTGCAATGGCTGATGATGGCTTCTCAACCTCTTCCCATCACAGGTAGGAACTGTGTGCCAAGTCCAAGCCTATGGGCCCAGACAAGTTCAAGAGGGGGTTGGGAGGTTGGGGGAGCCAAGACATCAGCCTGCTGCTGGTCTCTGATCTTTTGCCAAAGATTCCTCCAACTAGTCCAGGCATCTCCAACTAGACTTAGCACCTTAGCTTCTGAATAAGAAAAGAGGGCTCTTTTCTGCTCCCCTCAGTCAACCTGAAGCCAGAGGCCTGCATGGCCAAACTAGGGCGCCTCTTTTCAAATGCTGGGGAGAGGAATGGACGGCTGGTGTGGATGGGCCTTGCTCACTCTCGGAAGCACCCCTTGTCTACTGCAGTTCCTGTCAGGATCCAGCTCTGGGCAAGGACGAAGCAAAGGGGCCTTTTCCTGCTATTCCTAGACTTGGGGCCTCGTGGGCCCCAGAGAGATGCTGCTTGTGGACCCGAGGGCAGAGCCTCGGCCTCTGTCCCTTCCCTCAAGGACATGCCATGGACACAGGTTCCCATGGCAACATGTATCTCGATTACTTTCCCCATGGCACTGTAGGGGAGACGACTATGAGTCTTGCAGAACCCCAGTTTTCCAGGAAGAAAAGGCAATAGGCCAAACAAGGCAAGTGTAGTGATTCTAGCCCAGGGACACCCAGGAAGCATGTGGGTGGGTGGAATGGAGTGAACTCTGACCCTGGTGCCAGTGGGCAGAGGACAGCTGGGGCTTCAGTCTTCTCTCTTCAATGCAAGATGGGCTTGAAGGCCACCTAGGCTCTCAGAGACATATGGACCCTCAAAGCATCTCCTCCCTTAATTCTGACGCAGCAGCCTGCACCCCACCCCACTGGTCAGGCCCCCAAAGGTGCCCCCGAGGCATACGTAATGCTGGTGGCTGAAGGACCGAGAGCAGCACCAAAGGAAGGTCTTAGGTGGGCACCAGCCTGCACGCTAGCAGGCCCCAGACCGTGGGGGCCCTCACACCATGCACGCTCCATTTCGGCTTCAAACAGGAAATGTGATCCCTGTACCACAAAGACAGCACAGTCTGAGGAGAAAGAAGGCGGGAGGACCTGCCGTTCTGAAGACTGGCCCACCAGTTCAGAGACACAAACACAGCAAAATGTCACTGTGATCAGCAGGTTCTGTGCTAAAAAATTATAACTACACGGCATTTTCTCCAGTTCTGACACCTTTTTAATATAAATCACTGTTTTAGGAAACAAATAGCACTTTTGTAATTTTTTTTTTACAATGTTTCTTACCTTGATCTTAATTTAAGTAACACTAGGAAGACCTCAATATCTTTTGTTTTCCTTTTTAATTAAAAAACAAAGTTGCTGTTGTTTTCCCCAGGTACAAAGATTTTTTTTTGCCCTTGCATTAAAAAAAAACAAAACAAACAAAAAACACCAAACAAACAAACAAACAAACAAAAAAACCCAAAAAACCAAAAGCAAAAACGGTGCCGGACGATGACACGGACCCACGAAGACTCACTGACCTCACTGACACTATGACGGCTACTCTACCATGCAAGGTCTCGCTACCTCAACAGGATGCCAGCCTGGGAACAGCTGCTTTATTCCTTATTTTAGTTCTTGTTACAAAACAAAAACAAAAAAGATAAAATAAACAATGAAATAAAATGTTGTTTAAACAAAACAAGAACAGAAACAAAGCCTCAAAGAAGAGAAAAGGGTCGTCTCCACCCACACACCTGGTCGTGTTGCTCTGCTCAGAACTTCTCTTCTTATAAATATAGAAAAAGGATGGAGCTTGTTTTCAAGTAAAACCTTTGTCCGCCTTTCTTTCTCCCTCCTGGACCACACACACCTTCCCTTCCCTGCTTCAGCAAGGCCTGGGGACCACCTGGGGCTGTGCACTACACTGAGCAGAGGGAAGGAAGAGGCTGCTGGAGGCTGTGGGGGAGAGCGGAGCTGGGGAGGGGACCTAGGCTCTCTTGGTACTAGGCCCACTCCAGAAACATTAAATACTGCTTATGTCATATACTTTCCCCCCTTGCTCCCCCCTCCCCAGCCTTCCCTGGCCCTCCTCTGGGCACTGGGTTAGTTAAACCTCTATTTCCGTTTTTTTCTTTTTTTCTTCTTTTTTCTTTTTTTGGTTTTATGGTAGTGAAAGTTTAGGAACAGGAAAGCCCACACACTCTTTGGACTTGTCTTTTCTACCTAAACAAACAGCTCCCAGTAAGGATCAGAAACCTGCTCTCCTCCCTCTGCCCGTCCCTGCTCCCCACCCAACAAAACAAAAAGAAACCCACCGTGGCTGTGGAGGCTGCTGCAGGCACACACTGGTGTATAATAGAGAGAGTAAATATATTATTTCACTTGGCATGGTGCTGGCAAAGAACCTCCAGCTGGCACTATTTCATGTAACATGGTCCAATCTTTGCATGTACACACAGAATAAGAAGAATCAATTGGCAAACTTGGTGCCACCTGGCACAAGCATCTTCTCTCTCTCTGGAACCAAAGAACCAAAAGAATTCTGTACTTTCCAGAAGAACTCCGGCTTTGCTTCTCTAGAGTCTCCTCACCACCGAGACGTGGCATCTCCTCGAGGGCTCTGTTATTTAGTCTCTTCCCCCTGGTTACAGTTCGCTGTGCAGCTCTGTGAGGAGGGGGAGGGGGCGGGTGTGGAGGCGGCGTTGGTAGGGGGGGTGCAGTCTGGGCCATTGGAGAGGGCCCCCACAGTGGCCTCAGAGTCTACAGGTCTGGAGAGGTCGATGCCATGGATGAGGCGGATGAGCTGTTTCACCTTGTCCAGGGAGCTGCGCATCTCCTTCTGCCGGGCCAGGATGCTATTCTTCATCTCCATACATTTCTGCAGCCAATCACAAGGAAGGACTCAGCCGCCTGGGCCAATCACAAGGAAGGACTCAGCCGCCTGGGCCAATCACAAGGATGGACTCAGCCGCCTGGGCCCAGTGACCCCACAAACCAACCCCTGTGCACTGGTGTGCACCCCACAACTTATACTGTTCCACCTGTTATGGGCAGACATTATCAAAGGAGGACGTGAGAGGCTGGGGGTCAATGGGTAGGTGAAAGCCAACTCTACTGGACACTGGAACTTACAAAGATACTATGATAAATTCACCACAAAAACTGCCCTGAAGCGTGTTTCTGCCAGCGAGAGACACAGGAATTGACTTGAGGTCTCTGGAAGATCATTTACTCACTCATAATCTAGAGGTAGGACCTGGATGGGGATGGCAGTCATGTTTAAGAGTCCTGAGACCCAAGTCAAAAGACTCCAGTCAGTGAACCAGGTCGTTTGGGTTTAGTTTGGTCATTTTGGGTTACCAGCTGGTAGTCCTTCCCTTAGTCCAGTAAATTAGGTCTCTAAAAGAGTCACTCAAGGGGGCCCAGGTCTGCTCAGGGTCGGGAGAGGCTCTACCTTCCTCCTAAGCAATCAAAACTGCACAGGCACTGGGGGGTGCTCCAGTGGGGCAGCCGCTACTCATGGACGCTCAGAGCTGGGCGAGGTGTCCCGTGCCATGTGGCCATGGCTCCTGAGCACTGCACACTAGCTCAGAAGGCAGACATCCAGCTGCCCGCGCTGGTCACTAGTGCACACTGGACTGGACCCAGGACGGAATGTGGCTTACACTTATAGAACTGCTGAGCTCCTTCACCTTCTGCTCTAGCTGCTCTCGCTCCTGTTTCAAATCTGAACTCCACTTAAGTAGCTTCTGTTTCTCCTCTTCTTTTGCTGGGGGAGAAAATAGGTTTCAAACGATCAGTTCTTTGAAGAGCTTACCTGGTTCAGGTGTTCACCAGACACCCACCCTGAAAGTGCCCCTCGGTCACACAGCCAGGACACAGAACCTGACCACCTGGACTCTTCAGTGTATGCTGGCCTTGGTGGACTGGGCCAGGTTTTACACAGGTATGGAACCACACTTCACAGTTTCCGTCTGAAAAGGTGGTTCAAACACCTTCAACTTCACTCAATAAAGCATTTTTATTTTCCTTTGCAAACAAAACCAACATGGCTTTCTAGTAGCATTTTCTTCTGGAAAGGCAGACCTTACCTGCTTTGTAGGCAATATAAGAATGAACAATGGCTAAAGTTCCAGGCCATGGAATTGCTTCTTCCTTCTTCAGCATCTGAAAAGAATTTAGAATTCTCCCTTGAGAATCAAGGTAACAGCAAGCACCAGTGTCTGGTTGTGGCCAAGACCCAGGGAGGCTTGTGGATAGATTGCCCAAAGTCAAGGAAGAGGCAGAGAGCTGGGAGCATCCTGTATCTCTTTCAAAGTCATGTGAGGGCTGGAGAGATGGCTCAGTGGTTATGAGCACTGGCTGCTCTTCCAGACATACCAGGTTCAAACTCCAGCACCCACATGGCAGCTCACAATTGTCTGTAACTCCAGCCCCAGGATATATGACACCCTCTTTTGGTCACTGAGGACACAGAGCACCAGGCATATTACACGGTGCACAGATAGACAAACAGATAAAACACAGATACACATAAAACGAATACATAAAAATATAAAAAAGGTCACATGAGCTGGGACATGGGAGAGTACACCTTAAATCCCAGCACTCAGGAGGCAGATGCAGGTGGATCTCTGTGAGTCTGAGGTCTACCTGGTTTACATAGAGAGTTCCAGGTCAGCCAGGACTATACAGTGAGACCCTGTCTCAAAACAAAAGCAAAAATAAAAACATCCATTCAACCAAGAAAACAAAACCACATAACTCCAACCACCCTAGAGCCAGAACCAGCAGCGTGGAGCTGGAGGCTGGTACGAGGCTAGCACGATGCCGTCCCCTCAGGCAAGTCTGCCTTTGAGCTCGCATGGGCTGTTTGTTTCAAATTTAGTTTTGTTATGTCCCTCAAAAACACCTTCTCCAAGTAGGTGAATACAGTTCTAAATCCCGAAGTCAGGAGGGCCGCATGGGGAGAGAGGGAGCAGGTGAAGGGCACCCTGACTACACTGGAGCTGATGGGAGGAGGGCCACGACAGGCGTGGTCAGACGTGTGGACCCAGCACTCCGGGGGTGGTGGGTAGGGGGAGAGAGAGAGAGAGAGAGAGAGAGAGAGAGAGAGAGAGAGAGAGAGAGAGATCTTGTCTCAATGCAGTGGACTTAAGATGCAGCTCAACAGAGAGCTTACGTAGTATTCACAAGGCCCTGGGTTTGGGTCCCAGCATTACAAAAGAAACACTCCCATTCCCCCCCCCCCCCCAAAATTTAGAAATCAGGTTTTATTTATTTTTGTTTAGTTTTTTTTTTTGATATAATATCTCACTTTGTAGCCCTGGCTTGACTTGGAAAGTGAGATATTATGTATACCAGGCTGGCTCAAACTCAGAAATCCACCAGTCTCAGCTTCCCAACTGCTGGGACTTAGGGTGTGCACAACCAGACTCGGCCAAGAATGAGCTCTTAAGGATCTTTACTTATTTTTTGTTCTATTTTCTTTTCTTTTTCTTTTTTTTCTTTTTTCTTTTTTTGTGGTAGTCTTACTATGTAGCTCAGGCTGCTCTTGAACTTGTAAAGCTCTAAGCTTAGCCCCTCAAGTGCTAGAATTATAGGCATGTGCCACCATGCAGGGCAGAGGGTCTGGATTTCAAAGGGAAAGAAGTCATTTCTCATTGAAGGAGGCAATTCATGTTTTAAGGAGCCTGTGGGTGAACAAAGGCTCTGCTGTGTGTCTGCATGCTGTGTGTCTGCATGCTGTGCCGTGAGCTAGGAGGATGGGACCTACGGAATAATGACCAAAAAAAGAGAAGCCTATTCCCCAGAATGGGAGAGAAAGGAATTTCTGTGGCATTGTCCTTCTTTTCCTTGGCCCACCCCCAGTACCTGGTCCTGACATCTGGGGCAGATCCACATGCCCTTGGGAATTGTTTTCAGAGGCGGGTCTAAGCAATCCAGATGATACACGCGGGAACACGTATCACACATCAGTAACTGGCCACTCTTTCTGCAAACACTGCAAAAATCTTCATGGATATCACCCTGTGAGACGGAGAGGAAGGGTAAGAAAAACGACGAGGAAGAACTCAGTGCCACCTTGCACACCGACAGCAAGCTGACGGCCCAGAGACAGCCTCCAACACATCGGTGTGTAAAAGCAGGGATCACAAATAGCATAGACCCTGCCTGCTCCACAGATCTCAGCTTATGGGTTGGCAATTTAAGTTGAAATTGAAACATTAAGGACTTTCTTTAAACTTACAAATTTAGACTGAGGATTTAACCTTATAAGTCAGAGTTGACAGCAAAGACCTAAATCAATGGCTTAGGTAAAGAGTTGGCACCTGCAATGCCAAAAGTCACTGACAAAGCCATTCACACTATGACAGGAGTGGCATTTATTATCTACCATCTGGGGGAGTTTAAGAAGAATTTGGAAACACAAGCATACAATAAACTCAACCTCTTGCTTATGTGGGCAAAGTACAGTGAGCCAGGAGCAGAAACCTTATAGAAGCTTCTATCTAGCACATGGGGCTGGGGAAGGCACAGTAGCAGCCAATGATGCTCTGCAGCACTGGCATTTGCTGCTCAACAGACCATCCAGTGGGGGGCTTTGTTCTTCCCCATCAAATACTTCACTAATGGGAACTCTACAGTGCTTGGGTGCATCTGGGCCCTCAGAACAGAATGCACCATCAAACCAAAGCATGGCAGGTCTACTTAAAATCTGGAGGGAAGAACACAGGGAGAATAAATCAAGAGTTTTTGAAGAGGTGTGTTTCAGCAAATCGATGCACAATCTGTTGTGTGGCTGAGACTCCATCCACACATGGATTAGGATGACAGGGAAGGGACAGGCTGGAGAACACTGCTTTAAGATGTCCGGGGCCCTCTGCTAGAAAGTCTTCCACAGAACTACAGAGTAAGCGGAAAGACGGAGAGTGATGCCAAGTCCCTCCTCCACCACCACACCACTGAGGGAATGCATTTTCCCAGTCAAACCGTTTCTCTCTGCAGGAAACTGCCCTTTGTGTGCACATGTGTGTGCACGTGCACGTGTCCACGTATCTTTCCAGTTCCATCTTTCAGATTTCATATTTACATACAATACAGTAGAAGTATCTAGTGTTTGAGTGTCAGGATTTCTTTCTTTCTTATAATTTATTTTTATTTTATGTCCATTGGTGTTTTGCCTACATGTATGTTTTTAAGTCTTTGTGAGGTTGTCAGATCCTCTGGAACTGTGTAGTTATAGACAGTTGTGAGCTGCCATGTGGGTGCTGGGGGATGAACCCAGGTCCCCTGGAGGAGCAGCCATCTCTCCAGCTGTTAGAATTTCTATGTACTGAAAGTCATTGAGGACATCTGTGTTAATTACAGAATCATAGAGTTATAGCAACAGTACACTGAAACAAAACTTAAGAACACAAGAAGCATTAAACATCCACCATAACACATGGGATGTTGTATCTGGAAATCCCATCTAGTTCTGAGGAAGAGGATGGGGCTGGTGCCTGATGCATTAGTATTACTTTGTAAACAATTTTGCTTTATATATCCCTAAAGAGCGCCAGCGACTCCAGACCAAATTTTGAGAACTGCTCTATCTAGACTAACAGTTTAAATATAAAATTCCAAGAATGTCAGAATGAATATAAAATACAGGGACAGTTCATCCATCAGCGTCAGTCTTTGCCTAAAGAGTGGAGGTCAAAAGGCTTAACTCTGGTGACAGGTCATGAGCAAACTTCAGTTGAAATATGCTTGACTGTGACATTGCTGAGGACATACGGCCTCTACCAACTTCAGCTTCACTGCATGTTAAAAATTTATAATTAGTAAACATATCTTCCCTTCCCTTGAAAATAATAGCATCAACAAGGTACATCCTGAGGATTACTGGCTGGCTGGGTCTTGTATCACCAAGTCCTTCTAGATGGTTATTGATCCCCAGGAAATGCTCGGCTCTCAACTGCTATTGTCTAATTAATGTCGAGGCTATGCTACCCAGCAGCAAGCACAGAACCCTGTGTGTTGATTTAATCACAGCTGCTGTTGGGTGCTGTAAAAGTAGAAGTCAATTATCTCTTTAAAAAAAATGTATCCCACTGGGTTTAACTCAGGAAATTCTCAATATTTTTAGTGGTTTCAGAAAAGCATTATTTTGTCTTTAGATTTCTGCAAAGAACTATGTTTGTGCTTTAAGATGAAATCTGGTAAAAAGCTTTTAGTTTGTGATTTGGCCAGAACCTTTAGGTCTAGGCTGTAAAAGAAAAGCATAGACTCAACAAAAGAACCCAGACCAAGGCACAGGGCACAAGGCACTGTGCATCAAGGCACAGGGAGTCAGTGAGCTGCTGGTTTCTTTGATCACACCTGGACTGGGGAAAAGCTGGAACAGTCTTTGGTATCGGCAAACATGGTTTCTGGCAGGGACTCCAGGTGCATGTGACCCTGACAGTTAGAAAACTTGCATCAGTTCCCAGGGCCAAAGGTTAGGAAGGATGGACAGAATGCTAAGTCTTTAGAACAGGACAAGTCTGTAGCAACCAGCTACAGCAGGAATGGAACCTTCTGGGAACAGAAGTCTCCTATGACCCCAAGTTCTTCAAAGATAATACTTGGTTTGCTGCCTCCAGAATTCTAACTCGGGGCTTCAGTGGCATTCTTGTGGAGAGGACTGTGCCATTAGTAAGTCAAGAGAGCCTTCGACTGTAAGGAACATTTTGCCGGAAGATGGTTAACACAAGCCCTGCAGTTCCTAAGAGATGATGTTCTGTTACTTGTCATCTTCAGCCTTCTGGTTGTTTAGACCATGAACTTTACATTTATCCTCGACAATTCTCTTTTTCTCATTATTCAATTTAATCCACCCAAATCTTCAAAATACAAACAGAACTGGCCACTTTCTCCATTTCTGCGTCTACCACTCCATCAGGACTATGTGTCACTATCTCTTGCCCGGACCACCACAGCAGCCTTCTTAAGGCCTCTCTGCTTCATTCCACCCTTCCTAAGTCCCTCTCTCTGCAGTGCTCCTTTCAAACTCCAGTTGGCACTGTAAGCACCAGGAACCTTCCAAGGAGGCTTCAGTCTTGGATAACAAGTCTGTTAGGAAACTACTAGATACTTACAGATTCAATGCTATCTCTAACCAGAGTGAAAACAGACTTTACAAGTGAAAAAATCCAATGGGGATCATCTCAAGAGAGGAACCTGGCTGACATCACATGCCTCTGCCTGGATACACTATCTGTCATCCTGAATGTAGGTGCCTTCAGAATGCATGTCCAGTGGAGCACCTGCCCCACCGTTAGGAAAGACAAAGACAGGCTAGGGGACCTGGTCAGACAGCTCAGTGGACAAGTGCACTTGTCACCAAGCTTCATGTCCTGAGTTCAATCCCAGGGACCCACAAAGTGGAAGGAGAGGACTGACTCCCAAAAGCTGTCCTCTGACCGCCACATAAATGCACGGCATGGGTGCATACACAAAGACACAGATACACATACTCTAAACGAATAGATTTTAATTAAAAAAAAAAAGATGGCCTAAGAAACGGTTTCAGAATAAAAAAGGGTAAAGAGATTCAACCAGGGAAATAAGTGCCAAGAGTGATCTTAGACGAAGGCAATTACTGGGACAAGTGAAAAAACTGGAATATGAACTGAGTATTACATGATCAGATGTAACCAACTTCTAAAAACAAAGAAGTGTGCACATGTTTGCACATGCATGTGGGTCCAAGCATGTAAAGGAAGTCAACTAATGCATCAGAGCAAATGATGTCACTGTCCACTGCACCACTGCAGCAACCTCTGCACAATACAACACATCAGTGGGATGATGTCATTCCACCGGTGGCTTCCTGTTGTACTTAGAACAGACGTCACAGAACCGTGCACGAGCGGACCTGTCACCTCTCCAGTCACAGCTCCCACACACAGCTGAGAGGTCCCTTCTCCCTCTTTGTGGATGCCTTCACCTTCCTGGCACTGCACCGTGTTCACTACTGTTCCACTTCTCCTTCTGGTGCTCATCTCTGCCTACTGGGTTACATATTTGTTCCCTTGTTGCCTTCCTCCTCCTACAGAACATGAGCCCCCAAGTGCTTGCATTTTGCTCGGTTTGTTCCTTGCTGTATCCCCAGCTTCATGAGCAGCACTTGCTCAGCAGAACAGGGTTCAGTGAGGATCTGCTGAGTGAACTTGCTGCTGGAACCTGCTTCTGACCAGCTCCCCCAAACAGAAAACACTGCACTTCTAGAGGTGTGCCTAACACAGCAGCAGGGCTGCTAGACGCATCTGCTCTGCTCGTGCTCTCTCCAATGCATCAATGGCAGAGAACCCTCAACTTAGAGATCCATGTTCCCACCCTCCTCCGAGAGTTCATTCACAGCTGATAAATCCAGACTCTTCAACCCTGGGATCCCTGGATTTATGTGAACATGACTCTCAAGGACAAGAAACAGCCAAGATCCCAGAAGAAAGCTGCCTGGGCATGGTATGCAGGCAGTATGCAGGGTCTATTGTTGTTCCAGGGCTAGCGAGGAAGGATCAATCTGGCGAGGAGACAATACAGGACAATGGCTTTCCCAGGTGAGCTCTCAGAGAGAGTGCAGGCCCCCGAGTTACTTACGTCTGTGGAGGTGGGGCTGGGCAGGGACACAGGCTGCACAGGTGCAGGGAAAGTGAATGTGGTCTCTGTCTTTTCATTTTCAGGGGAGTCGGGATGACTGGATTGGGGGGATGTTGGGGTAAGGGCTCCAAACCCCAGCACTGCATTGTATTTTGGAGGACGACCTATATACCAAGAGAAGGGAACAAAAGGGGAAAAGGGGGAGGGAAAGACAGGGGGAAAATGGTTCTTACATACCTTTGGCCAGTGTTCCTCATTGGCTAGCATGGGAAAGGAAGTGAGGTAGCAGACAGAAGGTTAATACACAGACCAGAGGAAGGAAAAGAAGCAAAGATTTCAATGCCATTAGAAACAACTACATGAACTCTAAAAGAAGAGAGAAGAAGGGCGCCTTGGAGAGGGGTAAAAGGTGATGTACTTGTAAAGAGACCCCATCTCGGCGGGGCATGACCGTTCCTGGACGATCATAGTCTGAGGTTTCTAATAGGAGGACCCAGGTTTCATGAAGCCAGAACAGAGTTCATCCTTCATGTGTTTCATGCATCAGTCACTAAGAATTTTCCTGCAGCTGGCATTCCTAACGATCTTCTGTTCTCGTGAATGGATTTATTCAGCATTTCTGCTTTTCCATGTCTCTTTTGTGAACAGCTTATAACTTTACAGTTGGCAAGAGTGGAGGAAGGCAATGTGAGGAGGCAGAATTCCAGTCAACTATTCTGGCCCTGCTGTCAGCGCCTCTGGGAGGGAGTTTCTAGGAGCAGCTGGAGTGTACGAGGACAGTGAATTCACAGGTTCCCAGCCTCGGGTATCAGTCTTGCTGCTCCACACCATCAACATGCAAGGACGGCATGTCAAAGAACAGAACGGGGCATTTTTGTGAATCTACAAGCAGAGCCCAGGGTCATGGGCAGTCTAGGGCGGTCCCTCTCACCACGCACCTACATCGAGGCCCGTGTCTCCTGAGCTGCCAGTGATCCTGAGTACAAACCAACCCACCAAAGTCAGGAAAAGGCACTCGTCTGCCTACAAGCACTGGTGAAGGCTTATGTCAGGGTCATGCAGATGCCACAGAAGCGCTGCCTGTGTCAGGCAGAGTGTGTGTTACAGAGACAGATTTGACTGGTCTTTCCCTAAAGAGCCTAGTGCTGTGGGAAGCAAACTGACAACAAACCCTCTTTGCTCACCCATACAAGATATGTTCAGAGCACCGAGAATGCAGGCTTCAGCCTCTGATCTTTCTGGCTCATTTAACCCCTCTTCTCTAAGCAGATACTACCTCCCAGCAGGACAATTAATTGAGGGCACTGGCTGGGGACCTCTTACCTGAGAACTGTGTGGTCACTAAAAAACAGCTGACCACAAAGCCAAAAAGTAACTATGACTGTGGCCCAGGAGCCAGTACAAAGCAGTAACTTAAGGGCTTCCCATCTAGATGGGTTGGTTACTTGCAGGACAGGACTGATGAAAGACTGCACATGTCACTGAGGCTGGCTGTGCCTCAGCAATATAATGGCACATTGGTAGCTCTGTCCACAGCAGACAAAGGTCAGGGTGACCTCCAGTCTCCAAAGGCTCTGAGAGTCTATGTGTTTGCTCAAAGATCACTCACTCGGCAACCTTTCCAGCCTGTAACTGCAACTCAGGGGCACATTACCACATGGAGAAAGGGATCTTGGGATATATTCCTAACATCAGAGGGTGATTTCAGTACCTTGTTTATGAGTCAAAGCCCGAGTTATGAAGACCTAGTTAGACCTGTGTGATGGGAGTTGCTGCTGTTCTGGGCTGGAAGATGGGAATTTTCCCAGCATACTTTTCTTCCTTAGCTGGAGATGCTCATGATAGAAGATTCTAAGTTCTCTGCAGATCACAAACACTCAGTCCTGTTCTACGCTCACTGACGCCTAGGCGGCAGCAGGTGTTTTGATCACTGAGCTGTTCATGGACGGCCTACTGTGCTGGGGCGGAAAGGCTGCATTCTGAGCTAGCTTAGAAGGACTTGGAAAGTCAGTTTTTAGCCCTGTGCTCAGAGCACTAAGAGATCTCTCTTTTCCTCCATGTTCTCAGGAAACAACAAAAACTATTTTCAAGGCCAGAGGAGCTAGATTCTAAGACAATGGAAAAGAGGAAGGTAGGAGAAAAAGAAAACAACATAGAAAGCAGAGGCAGAAGCAAGATAGGTTTTTAAAAGGAACTCACCTCTCTTCCGCGTCCCAGGATGCATTGTGCTGTTAAGGTAAGTGACTGCGCTCTTCTTTCGCTTGAGGGAGTTAAGAGGGAGAGGAGACTATTGAATACCATGGCTATCAAGAACACCAAACATGTCTACCACATGCTAACCAGTCTGTGCCAATCATACCACGGTCTCAGCGCTAATGTGTTTTATTATATGTATTTGACTCCGAGAGAATACGACAAAGGGGCCCGTCTCTGCTCCATGACAGTGTAGTCAAGTCAGGATGAACAAAAACACAGGATTGTATCTACTCACACTTAGCAAAACAAAACCTTAAGAGGCAAGCAGTGATGGATAACGCAGTGGTGTTAGGAGCAGAGAGAAGCCTATCTATCGCTTGGCAGAGCTGAAGGAGCTGAGTACAGCCCTGCTGCTCTTAGCAGGCTCTCAGTGGGAGGGGCTAAGTCACAGATGAACCCAGAGCATGAGGAGGGCCAGTGCTGGCTGGAGTACCTCTGGCTCAAAGACGGCCCCGCTGTACACTGGGTTCGCTGTTGTTCTCCTCTTTCGCTCCTGCCTCTTGCTTTGGATTTCTTCGGAAGAAAAGGTTTCAGTTAGAAGATAGGAACAAAGAAGCTAAGGAACAGTTCACTGTTTAATGTGCTGGGTTTCCTGCAACCAAGAAGGAGCAGGGCGAGGATTTGTCGTACCAAGGCCTCCACTGGAGCAGGCACACTGCTTGAGCCTCTCAGCAGGGAAGGCCAGGGCCCTTCAGAGCAAGGCTGGGCCACATTTGCAGACAGCCATTCTCACTGAGTTTTAGACTGCTGTGCACACAGGTCTGTGTGAGCTGCATCTACAGACTACCAACCAAAGTTCACCACCCCGAACTAAATAACAAGGGTCACGGAGCCTTGTCACTGCCCTCAGGTCCTGATGGACAGCGCTGGGAAGCAGAGACAAGGACTTGTCAGAGGAGCACTTGCTACTGCGCTGAGACAAAAGCAGAAGCCACCTTCATTCAGGAAGCTGGGGAGCTTCCCAGGACAGGAGTGTGAATGGCACCAGGAAGAGGGGGCCTAGACAGTATGGAAATCCAGTCCATACTGGTTGACTAATACTCTATTTGTGCTCTAGGAATTCACGCAAACATCACTTTTAGGAACAAAGCTAGGAAAAAGACATGTGGAGAATATCTTCTCTTACCTTCTAGATGGTCATGTGTTACCAACCCTAGAGACACCATGAAGGCAAGTTTCTGTGGCAGAGAAACAAAAGAATCTATTTCAGTGTGGGATCTCAGAGAGCAGGAAAGCTGCCACCACAGAGGCCTTCTGTTCTGATAAGGGCCAACACTTCCCACTTTGGCGAAGTCACACATCAGCATCTGGACTGACTGCTGTCTGGCTCTTGCCTAGAGAATCCTCTTAAAGAGTACCCATAGTGAAGATGCATGTGGAGGGCCACGCACTCTTCACTGGGATGTAGGAACACCAGCTAATGTTTTCAGTTAAAGATGAAAGCTAAATATCATGGGGCGGTTTCCCTGCAGCTGTACCTCTGAGGTAGAATGTAAGATCTTTAGACTGGAAAGAGAATGGTATACTTTGCTCTGGTTGGCTGTGATCTGAAAAGTATGTCTTCACTGTCTACTCATGGCTTTTAAAGACCTCAAGCATTTTTTGTGAATGAGCTACAAGTTTTTCATTAATTTTTGTAACAACTGCTTCTTTTTGGTTCAAGTTCCAGCCCTTTAAAAAATACAACTGATTTCACCTCAGGAAGAAGAACATTTGATATTAGTTTAAAAAAAAAAAAAAACTGGGCTGGTTTAATAGATCTTTCCGTTTTTTTGTTTGTTTGTTTGTTTGTTTGTTTTCCAAGACAGGGTTTTTCTGTGTAGCCCCGATGTCCCGGAACTCATTCTATAGACCAGGCTGGCCTCAGACTCAGAGATCTGCCTGTCTTTGCCTCCTGAGCACTGGGATTAAACGTGTACTCCACTTCCGCTCAGCTGATCTTCCCTTTGTTCGTTTAAAGAAAAAAAAAAGGCACAATGCCATCATCCTCATGCCGCTGTCTGGTATGGCTTCTCTATGACACCCTCCATCGTAACCACACCTGCATTTGCGTCAAGGGAGAACGCCCTCTCGTCCATGGGCACACAGTTCGTCGCTTTTGCTGGGCTCTGTCATAGTGTTAACATTACCTCTGCCAAACCACTTTCATGCTCAGTGTTTGGAATCTGTGGCTCTAATGTAATAAACTGAGCACCTGATGGCAGCCCACAATGTAACCCCTCAGCTGCTTACACACGTTGTCTGAGCCAAGCCCAGCACTGCCTTCCTTAGGAATGCTGCAGGACCCTGGGAAGTTCATCTTTAATCTTCTGTTTCAAGTTTACAGAGTTTATATGAAAACATCATGTCAGAACTCCTCCTTTCAGCACCTGTACTTGGGCCCTCAGGACTTTGTGCTTAAAAACCTGCCCCAGGTTGACCTGACCAGGTCACCACACTGCTGAATGAAAGGAACATTGAGGGAGCTGAATCAACAGCCCTGGGGCACATGAAGTGTGCAGGGCGGCCCTACCTGAGGGTTCTCTTCTCGTTTTGGTTTTGGTGCAGCAGGTGGAGTGACGGTACGGCTCTCTGCTTGCTTCTCCTCTGTGTCTGGGTGGGATTTAACTGTCTAGGAGAGAACAATTAAGCAAAAATTCAGAATTAATGTTTTATTAAAAGAAGTGGAAATAGTTGAACTATAGTCAGGAAAAAATAGTGTACTCAAATTTGAAACATTACCAGACAAGTTCATATGATGTATTTGTTGAAGAGGAAGAAAAATGTGAAAGTCAGCTGGAGACACTGGACTGCATGCCTGAGTAATACGAACCTATAAATACCATCAGATAAAGGTACAGTTCCTGCATATAAGGATGAAGTGCCAGCAGGTGGGACACCTGTTGCCAAGCCAGTAACATGAAATTTGGTCCCCAAGAGCCACCTGGCATAAAAGGACAACTAACTTCCCTTAGTGTCTCCTGACCTCCACATGTGCACCACAGCACACGCAACGCCCAGGAAATATGATGCTTTGAAAGAAGGCGAACAAGGGCTCAGAGGCCAAAAACATTGGCTTCTCTTGCAGTGGATCTGGGTTCAGTTCTCAGCACCTAAATGGCAGCTCATAACCATCTGTAACTCTAATCCCTGGGCCCTCTTTTGATCTTCTTGGGCATCAGACACACACATGGTGTTCAGACATAAGTTCAGGCAAAATATTCAAACATATAAAATTAAAAGGTGATTAGAAATATTTTTTAAAGGCAAAGAGAAACTGAAGTATAGGTTATTTTCCTTGGCTGTGGGATGTGGAGGGTCCCAGAAACATCCCATCATCGCTACATAAGGGCTAAGCTCTGTCCCCGTGCTTAAGATGTACAGTCTATCCCAAGGTTTTCTTTTGAACAACCCCACAACTACCGTTACCTGGGGCACTAAAAACTGACTTGCAAGAGGCTGACGTTCTGACCCTTCCAACTCCTTCTAGACGCATTTATGGAAACACACAAATACCAGTACATTACAATCTGAGGACACAAATGGGAGCTATCACCGGGCAGTCCTGCATGACTGTTCTTACTATGAGCAATGGCTAGCTCTTTTATACATTCTGTAGAAACAAAATCGTTTCAGAACAGAAGACGTAAAACTATAAACATAAACTTACTTTTAAAAAACTAATGAAAATTATAGGTGCAATGGTATTTTGTGAGGTAACAACAAGTGATTAAGTAATTAGAACAAAATCTGACTATTGACAGACAGGAGCTGAGTGCAAGACTTTAGACCCATAAAAAAAGACATCAAAAGTTCTTGAAAACCATAATGATGAAAAATAATGTACGGGATCTGAAAAAAGTTTTACTTTTTTCTCTGGCTATTTCCATACTTTGCCTCTGGCTTTGCATGCTGTTACATAGGCAAATGTAAGACTTGCTTATCAATATGAGGACAGCCACTGTCCTGGGGCCCAGCTGCCGCCTTTACTGCTCTCACCGCAGTCCTGCATACGTCTCCATCTGTATTGTATGCCATGTGAGCGGGGGCTGCTGCATACCCCTTGTTACTGTCGTCCTTTGAGCCAGCACGACACATCATACTTGTATCAATACAGCACTGGCCTCCAGGAGAGTCAATCACATTTCAATCTCTGTCTCAATCCCCTTCTCCTTCCTTACAAACATAGCTTTTAATTTAGTCCTAAAAGGACCCATTTCCTCCATAAAGGAAACCTTTAATTGGAACGCCATTCATAGTAATATTACTAAGGTTTGGGGTAATCAGAATTGGCTTATTTTTGCGATATGAACATGAAAGGACAGAGGAATGAAGGTCAACCACAGGGCTTGTGTTCCATTCCTGCGTGAAACAGTTCCCTGAGAGCCCCTCTCATATTTCCATGGTTGAACAAACACTTGGTAGCACTGCTCCTGGGAGAGGCAAGTCCCTCTGCACCGAAGATGATTACCACACACCTCTCTCTCTCTCTCTCTCTGGAAAGAACAACATACTGAGTGTTGGAAAAAGAACATTAAAAAAAATCCAAACAAAAAGAAAACAATCAAAACATTTGGGGTGGGGTACTTTCTCTTGCTCTAGGAGAAGGCTGTCACGTGCCCAGAACTACAGAGATACTAAGGCCAGATGAAATAGTCCTCCTGCCCACAACCAGCAAAAAGTGAGGCCACAAGTCACTTGACTGAGCTTAGACATAAATTACTCAACTCTAGTTAGGCCTGGTGACAACTGCAGCTCTGCTCAACTACTTTGACTACAAACTTGTAAGAGACCTGGAGCCCAAACTAGCTAAGCAGAAGGCAGAGGAACAACATTCCTAAAGGGATGGGTAAAACAAACAAACCCAGAAAAATCAAAGCCATCACCTAACAATCCTATATTGTGCTAAAACTATTCTGAAAGAATGAAGGATAAATTAAGAGATTCAGACACGAAAGCACTGCCTGCACACCTGCCTTAAAGAAATGACAGACAGCAGATCATTACTTGAGCCACAAAGAGAACTCCAGTCAAGGCACTACACAGGCCACATCACAGCAGTTTAGATTAGTAACTGCTCACTCTGCTCCTATATAAAAGATTACTGCATGAGACAACAGTTAAATCTGTATTAGCGAACACACACTATAAAGATATAATTATGATATAACATGCACAGCAGGACAGAATTGCACAGGAGCAGAAATTTTGAACTGAACTGGGATCAATTAAAATGAGATTGTTAAAGCTAACTGTAATCTCCATGGTAACTACTAAGAAAATGAAATATATATGGAAAAGAAGGATATGATGAAGACACGAAAATGTACACTAGGAAAAATAAAAACACAAAGAAGGGCAGTACTGAAGGAACAAGGGAAGAAGAAGGCGTAAGGTATGCAGACAGCAACACAGCCAAGTATCTCCTCACTGCTGGCCACTGAAACTGAAAGGCAGAGAGTAGCAAGATGGATAAATTAAGCTCCTGCGAGAGACTCACTTCAGAGTGGAAGGTACAAAGGGTTGAAAGGAAAATGCTAAAAGAGCATTTTGTATGTTTTAGGGCTAATTGGTGTACAGTCTGTTCAGTTCTCTTATTCACACGTTTTCCTCTACGTGTTGGAGCCATTATTTAAACCAGGGAAGTAATACTTTTAGCCACTGGTGTAGGACAGTCTGTCTCTTCAACTCCATCAGTATTTACTTCATAAATCTTGGGACTTTTTTGATAGGTGCATATATTAAAATTCTTATACCGCCTTTTCAGATCAATTCTTTTATACCTGTATTTTGACACAAGAAACATCTATGCCCTTTGTGCTTCTAACTTAGAGCTGACTTTGTTTGGTGTAATATATATTATATCCCTACATGCTTTTAATATAGCAGGGACAGGTGCAGAGGCAGGGGCAGGGGCAGGGGGAATCTGTGAGTACAAGGCAAGCTAGAGTTACATAGGGAGACTTTGTCTCAAAACAAATAAAACAAAAAACTCAAAGTGGTCCTTTGGGAAAAAAACATTGACCAAAGTTATAAACTTCTAGAGACCAAGGATAAGGATGAAATAATGAAAAAGCAGGAAAGCATCATTCTTAATCTTACTTACAGTAATAAAATAAGGTGTTTAAGAGAATACATCAGATAATTGTATGACAAACATGTAACATAAAAGAAATGGACAAATCTCTAGAAATACCTTACCCAAGCTGACCAAACATGAGACAGTAAAGCTTAAACAAACACAGCAACACTAATGCAACAGCAATCAAAGATGGCGGAAGCAGCAGGTACTGGAGTCGGAAGCAGAGCACGGGGCTGTGGTGGCGCTGCACTCATCCCGTGATGATTAGGCTCTAATCGGAGAGGGGCTGTTCCCCATGATGAGAAAAGTGAATGCTTTCTGAGATGGAATCTTATCTAGAGAATATTAGAGATTCATTCTATTTCTTTGAAGAAGCCCTGTCAAGAAAAAGGTGTCACCAAAGTAATCACACACTACACAGAAATCCCTCATAAAGGAAGTGTGACTGACGAACCAGTCACCTCAACCTTCGACAGCCACCAGTCTCAGAGCAAGACTCTCAACTAGCGGCAACATGACCACTTGCTGAAGGTTTTAAAACTCTGCTATGTAACGGTAGCCTGAGATTGCAGCATACTGCATACATGACTCTACATGTACCGGGGAGAGCAGGTTGTGGACCTGGACTTTTGTATGTCTTGCTTAACTGCGGTGGGCTAGAACCAAAGCCCATGGTGTCCTTAGCACTCAGGCTCTGTAAGCTCCTCCTCTCCTCTCTCAGAACCACAGTAAGGCAGACACCAGAGGCTCTCTAGTGAGGCTGGATAAGAAGAACCCATTGCTAGTATAACTTTACTGCCTTCTTTCCTTCGTCAAAGAGAGAGAGAGGCTGAGGGTCAACACAGCCTGGATGCTTCCTTCCCGGGGGCAAAGCTTCAGCGACTGCTGCACATGCCCAAGACTGAGCTCCGCGTTGATGGGCTTTGATTTTCTCCTTTTCATCTTTATATACAAACAGCATGAGGAGCAAAGCAGCTGGCACTTGTCTGTTTGTTGTTGGTTTGAGGGATGAAACCCAGGTCCTTGTGCATACCAGGCCAGAGCTCCATCACTGGGCTACATCCTAGTGCTCACTAACATGTTTTCAAGAAGTGAAGAAGGTTAACTGAAGAAACAGCAAACCTAGTGAGCCTTGAGAACCCTGTACACACAGGCTTAGTAAATCTCTGAACAGGTGACTACCTGTCTCCTATGTTAGCTCACCTACGAGGAGCTCAGCAGAAGCTCCGCAGAAGGGAATCCCAAGAACTGGGCTAATCTGAGGGCTGCTAGTCCAGATGGCCTGCCAACTTAACGAGCAATGACTGGATTCCTATATTCTGGCAGAGAGGATGCCAGGACACACAAGCCTTTAACTTAGAGCTTCTATGCTATTCAAATCAAACCGCAAAACATCGTCACCTTGACAGTGCAAGACATAAAAAGATGCCTAAAGTCTAGAGAAGACTGGGTTAAATACATGGTGCGCTTTAAAACTCTGTTGGTATGTAAACAGAAACTATCTAGAGGCACATAATAGAAAATGCTAATAGCAATGAACTGCTGGTGGTAAAGTTAGACTAAAATTACAGAAAGTATAGGTCATGGGGACAGCATCTTATATAACTGTGATGTCTACATTTTAAAATCACATGTAATATCTGTAAAAATAAGATGAAAATGAAAATAGTTTTCCTTATTTACCAGAAGTGATAGAGAAGCGATGGAAGTGGCACTTGGCACCACTTTCTGAGGCGCACTCAGGCCTCACGGTAATGTGCATTGGTGTTTTATCATGGGTGTTGGGTTCCCTGGAATCCGAGTTACAGACAGCTATGAGCTGCCATGTGGGTGCTGGGAACTGAACCCAGGTCCTCTGGTAGAGCAGTCAGTGCTCTTAACCACTGAGCCATCTCTTCAGCCTCACTCCCCACCAGCACTTCCAAGGGTCAGCACAGCCCTCAGGTCTTGTCCCCTAAGTCTTGAGCACTGAAGGACTGCTGTCAAATCGTCTCAAAACCTCTGATCTAAAGTTGGTGCTAATAATTTAGTTCAGTGGTGCTGGCACACACCTCTATCCCAGCATTCAGGAGGCAGAGGCAGGAGGATCTCTGTGAGTTCGAGGTCAGCCTGGTCTATAGAGTGAGTTTCAGGAAAGGCCCCAAAGCTACAGAGAAACCCTGTTTTGACTCCCCCCCTCAAAAAAAAAAAATCCTAGCAAGCCCCTCGAAGCACTTGCTGGTGTGCTGGTGTTTGGGCGGCTCTGCAGGAATGGTGATGAGCCATCTTGTGTGTTTCTTGATTCAGCTCTGCTGCATGGATGAGTGGTCTGAGTCCAAGAAGGTCGAAGCAGCATTCCCTGAGCTACGCCCACCAGGGGCCAGCCTTTCTGAATCATGGTTGCTTTCCCAATCAGGCAGAAGACTGAGATCCACCAGAGACTTTTTTGTTTGTTTTTTGAGATAGAGTTTCTCTACGCAGCTTTGGACCCTGTCCTGGATCTCACTCGTAGACTAGGCTGGCCTTGAACTCAGAGAGATCCACCTGCCTCTACCTCCTGAATACCGGGATCAAAGGCGTGCGGCACCACTACCCAGCTAGAGACTATTTTCACATAAATGGGAAGTCAAGTCTGAGCAATTAGAAACAGACCAAGATAATGACTTTTTGAGGTAGGCACATAATTGAAAGGTTAATAATAAGTACTAAAGGTAAATTTTTATTAAAATTTCAGGAATAAATAAATTAGGAGGACAGACTATCCTACAATTTATATTTCTGTGATGTTAGTATTTCTTAAAATCACATATATTATCTCTATGATCAGAAAAAGAAATGAAAAAGTAAAATGAAAATGACAAAAAGCTTTTTCTTCCCAAAGAAAAGTGAGGTTTAGGACAGAAAGTAACAGCACTGTGAGTTACTTCAAGGAGCTTGGAGGTCTAAAGCTGAGTAGGGTGGTCCTGGCTCAGACTGGCTCCAAGTTGTGACTATCTTCCTACCTCAGGCTCCTGGTATTGTGCTAGCAAATATGCCCCACCATGCTGGGCAGGCCAGTGATTAGTTAAAGCAACTTTCTTGAAAACTTGCCTTTGTCTGAAGGACTCCTTCTCATCACTGGTCTTTCTCCAGACGGTGAAGTGACTGTCTGGAGACCCCCCTCTCTGCGGTTATACCTGTACTGGCTTTACTCTAGTCTCACTCAAGTATGAGAACAATCTGACTTTAGAAACCGTCAATGCAGGGCTCCAATGTCTGCTACAACTAGTCTAGAGCTCAGAGGGTGAGTTCTGGAAAGTGAAAATCTGTGATGATGGCAGAAGTCCCCGAGATGAAGTCCTTCCCTGCTCTGCTTACTGTCCCTGACTGACCGCCACAGTCAGGTCCACACCTGGGTTCTTCCCGGGTGAAGCCAAGACGTGCTTTCTGTTTCAGGTGTAGGACTGGGGTGGGGAGTGGGAGACAGGCTTCCTCACTGCGAATTTCTGCAGCAGCCAGCAGGGGGAGCTCACTCACACAAGACTCTGAAGCCAGCACCCCTAGGACAGCAACCCAACTTTCTTCTGGAGAAACAGCTCTTGGATGTGAATGAATTATCATACAACAAAGCGATAGGATGTTGGCTTGGTGCCGAGATGAAGAACCCCTGACAAGGCGTACTTAGAAAGTGTCTAGCAGCTACTGCTTCAAAGCCAGGGCCACTGCCACAGCAGGCACATAAGCACTCTGCCCATACCTGCTTCTCAAGGCTTGGTTTGCTAAGCTGTACAGTCTGAGGTCCAGCGAGTCTGGTCCCTGGAGTAGCTATCACAATGCTGGTGAGCTGGGCCATGGGGAACGTTTTGGCTATGGTTGCAGTCTGTCCATTGACGACACGAACAGGGTGGATGGAATTCTGGGATGTGGGGAGGGTTGTGGGTGTAAACTTGGTCAGCATGACAGGCCTCTGGATAAGCTGAGGAGCTGCAAGCATGGGAGGAGGCGCTGGAGCAATAGGAATGTTATTCTGGGCCACAGGCTTGGGTCGGACCTATGAGAGAGAGAATAACACTGCATTACTGGAGGTGCAGACTGCTGCCAGGTGTGGTCGTGACGGTCTTCTACATCAAACCTGCGATGGATATATGTCCCTAAAACATAAAAGCTTCATGAAATCTGCCCCACAAGAGAAACATGGACGAAACCTTTAATTCTTTATTGAAATCTCTCATAGGGCTACTGTGGGAATGAAAATGGCTGTATGGAGTGTCTAGACGACAGCGGGCTTCATATCATTTCTGCTAAGGTCCTGACTACTCTTTCTATCCACTCTTAAGTACATCCAACCTGTAGTTTGCATAGCAAAAAAAGGAATTTCTAAACCTGTAGTTTGCATAGCAAAAGAAGGAATTTCTAAAACACTGAGTGTGATCATGTCCTGTACTTGCCCAAAGATCCTTCCACTGATTTACACTGCTGCTAGGATACAGCCCATATCTCAGCACAGTGGCAAGGGCCCCAGGCTCTTCCCAGCACACTTTTCTAGGCTCTTTCTCGAAGTCGAACCAGGTCAGCTTCATGGGCTCTGCACAGCCACAGCAATCTCCTTGGTTCCTTGAACACACGTGTGTCCCCACTGCACACACACAGTTTACACTGTCCTCTCAGACGTGTGTGTCCACTGCACACACACAGTTTACACTGTCCTCTCAGACGTGTGTGTCCACTGCACACACACAGTTTACACTGTCCTCTCAGACGTGTGTGTCCACTGCACACACACAGTTTACACTGTCCTCTCAGACGTGTGTGTCCACTGCACACAGTTTACACTGTCCTCTCAGACGTGTGTGTCCACTGCACACAGTTTACACTGTCCTCTCAGACGTGTGTGTCCACTGCACACACAGTTTACACTGTCCTCTCAGACGTGTGTGTCCCCACTGCACACACAGTTTACACTGTCCTCTCAGACATGTGTGTCCACTGCACACACAGTTTACACTGTCCTCTCAGACGTGTGTGTCCACTGCACACACAGTTTACACTGTCCTCTCAGACGTGTGTGTCCCCACTGCACACACAGTTTACACTGTCCTCTCAGACATGTGTGTCCACTGCACACACAGTTTACACTGTCCTCTCAGACGTGTGTGTCCACTGCACACACAGTTTACACTGTCCTCTCAGACGTGTGTGTCCCCACTGCACACACAGTTTACACTGTCCTCTCAGACATGTGTGTCCACTGCACACACAGTTTACACTGTCCTCTCAGACGTGTGTGTCCACTGCACACACAGTTTACACTGTCCTCTCAGACGTGTGTGTCCCCACTGCACACACAGTTTACACTGTCCTCTCAGACGTGTGTGTCCCTACTGCACACATGCAGTTTTTAAATTTCTTCATCAAAATTTAGGCCTCCCACTGAACATATTCTTCAAGGAAATCATGAACAGACCTTCTCCATCAGTCCAGAATGGTGAGAGTTCCTTCCACATGCTCGCCTACCATGCTTCCCTATGAACACTTTAATCCCTATAGGTACCTGTGATGATGCTCTCGGACAGCTGAGAGCTGCATCTTGAAAATCAGCATGTCCAGGGAACAAAAGCTTAGTACAATGTTTTGCTACCCACAGGACTTATTAAAGATCTATCTGGAAAATAACAGGATGGCCTTCTCTCATGCTAGCACTGTCCGACTCCTCAGATTCCGTTCTCTTCTCTTCCTGACAGGGGCACCTCAGAGAGTAACTCTTGGCCTTTCTATTGGAGGAACCACCTGGAGACCACCAGGGCTGGTCTAGTGCTGGGAGAACTGTCAGGGGTGAGAAGCAACACAACTGCTTAGGTGTGGGCAGAAAAGCACAATGCAGACCTGAACTCCATCTTCCGTAAGCAAGGTCACAGGGGTTTGTTTGGCCGTTTCTACTCCTTTTAGCAGAGGGAAAAGACATCGAAAGTGGTGCACATCTCTGTTCCCTAGAGCCAGAACAGTTCTGACTGTATTCCCAAGGAGTTAGTGGTGCCATGATGGCATTCTCTTGGCGCTTTACACTTAGTTCTGCTTCACTTTCTCCACAAGGGCAGGCACACGCGGCCTGCATGCCACCTTACCCACCATTGCTCTCCACTGGTTTCTCACCTGTGGGAGGAAGTTTGGACGTGGAGTGAGCCTAGGAGGAGGGATAAACTGTGGTACTTTGATGGGCTGAGGAGGTGTTGCTTGAACCTGTTTAAAACAAGCAAACATAAAGAGGAAAGATAAATAAACCTGAGGGGCAGTCACATTCAGTGTTAGAGGCAGACATTCAAAAGACACAGGTGCCTGCTCCCCACACCACACAGCATCCCCACCATACTGCCATGCAGCTCACTATGCGAATTAACACTGCTTTAGAAGCTTGTTCTTTCCCCCTGCGCACTGTCTCTCACACGCCTTATGTAGAACAAAGTAGACACAGCAAACCTGGACAATTTTCTCTGACACTCATGAACTCTCTTACACTTAGATATTTTAAGAGTCTGGATCCCCCCTCCCCTCCCCTCTCCCCTCCCGCAAGATTTAAGCTTCACCCAACAGAGAACGGCTGAACGGCTTTCTTCCTACGGAAAACTCCTGACCCTAGCATCTGGCTGAGCGACAGGACAGCATTTCCAAGGACTCCTGGGTAAATGACAAAGCTTCACTTCGTTGCTACTTTTACTCATTATTGGCCAATATTCTAAAAGTCACCAAGAGCTTTGTCATGGGAAGAAGATAACTGAGTGTCACAGTCTGGACCTGGTTCTCATAAACTTCCAAGAACAACAGTGCCTACACGTCTCGACAATGGACATCTCATGGACAGTCTTGTTCAGGTGTTCCCTCCAGGGCATCCTCCCTCTGGCAGGACTTGACCATTGGCACATTAACCTCTGAATTTCTTTAAAATGTTTAAAGTGTGCCCCAACCAACCTTAAGTACTTCAGGGGCTGCATTCAAATTAGAGTGATAATGAACTGAAAGAATGTAACAGGGTTTTCCTCAAAGCAAAATAAAGCACAGGGGCTTTCAGCACTCAGAATCCATGGAGTTAGGGGAGATGGCAGTGGACAGAATGGAGGGAAAGAGAATGAAACAGTGTGTGTCTTTGTGAAGGGCAGTTTTCCTCCGAAACCAAGTCCTACTTTGACCTCAGACAATGTACTAAATCTGGTTCCTGATGTCAGGACACCTCTGTAGTTAACTGACAGGTCCATAGGGGAGTTCGCGTTGCTAGGAAACCAGTAGGAGCTCAGAATGGAAACACTCTACAATGCACAACCTGAACCCTCATGTGAACACACTGAGTAGCAGCTACTGGCTTACCAGAGTGACTGTGTTTTTTGCCACAATTTGGACAGCCTCTGCCCCAGGCCCAGTGACCTTACTAGACGTCTGGAGGTTGACTGGTGTGTTCTGCACATCAGTGCTGAGCACAGCTTTCTGACTGTTGATGGCGGTCACCATAGCAATGGTAGGTCTCTGGCCCACAACAGAGGCAGGCATGGTCGCAGTTGCTGCTTTCAAGACGAGAGGTAGTGTCTTTGTGGTAATCATAGAAGCTGTAGTTACAGTCTTCTAGGAGACACGGAGAACAGACATTAGGACACTGAGATGTGACCCCACTGAACAATATGCTTCTGAACTCCCAGAGGAAACAAAGCAACCAAGTTTGTCTATAAAATGAACATTAGTGATGTAGAATATGCTTCTTACTATAGAGAAAGACAATCTCTAGTTTTCAAGTTAGGGTCACTTGTAAACAGCAAAGTTCTAAGCAAAGGACAGTGCACATCTACAGGTACAGAACATGAGTGCACGTAAAGCTTCTGGGTTTTCTAACTGATGCAGTCAGTTAATTCACATCTAAGCTGAACGTTGTCTCTGTCCCTGATTGCTAACCTCACCAGTCTGGCTATTTGCCACCTGTGACACAGAGCAAAGGGTCCCTGGAGAAGTGGGAGGGAAACTCACAGGAGGACCAGCATAACTGCTGCCTCGGATGTAGTAAACCCCAAGTTACAGATAATGATGCTGTCAGCGAGCATAGGAAACACCAGTTCTCTATTCCAAAGGGGCTGTGCCACTACCTACAGTCTTCCCTCTGGAGAGCTGACGTGGAAGTGATCAGAGAGGGAGGGAAACCAAGGTGGGAACAAACACCTGGGTTTCCAAGGCCTTGGGAAACAGAGGAGGAGCTTTAGTAAGGACTTGACTAATGTTTCTAGGCTATTTCCGAAGCGCTGAAGCTGCATTTTCCTAACACTTTACTAGAACAATTACAATTCTGTTAAAGATGTGTGTTACATGGCGCACACATCTATCTACCTGGCACTACTACTAGTCACTCAAGATGCAGATATTCATCTCCAACTCACTGGTTCTAATATTTATTCCGCTTTAATTTCCCCTTCTAAAATATACTCTATAGTTTGGCAGCCACTAGCGACACCTGGCCTTTCATAAACTTTAATTAAAAAATTAAAAGGTCAGTCCTGCACTTGTACTCACGATATTTTTCTAAGCCACATGTGGCAAGAAACTAGCAGCTGGACAGTGGGGTGAGAGCATGCCCAGTAGTGCAGGAATCACTGGGAGCCCCTTCTCCTCCACACCCCGGAAAACCTCCCTGAAGGAATTTCACCTCCATGCCGTATGAGCACCATGTATCCAGGTACTGTCTGTAGTTACTTACCTTTTCTGCCTGACATGTGCATGCATGCACACACATTCAGCTTTTAAAATCTCCTTTCAACAACAACAACAACAAAACATAATAATGTGGTTTCATCCATCCCACAATTTAATCAGCAATCCTACAATTAAAAGCCCCCAAATGAACATGGACAGCTTATGCCATCTGCCACTGCCTTCTCAATGTGGAATGGCACCTGCGCAGCAAGTCAGCATTGAAAGCCAAACAACAGCCAAAGGCCATTTTATCACACTCGAAGTGCTAGAGAATGTAGCAGCACAGGCTCGCTCACAAAGCCAGTCCTTGCAGAGTTTTAAACATACTATACTATCAGCCTCATCTTTCAATTTAAAATGCTTGAATACAAAGAGCTTTTGAAGTGGTAAGTGAGCAAGCTGGACCAGATGGCCTTCAATCCTGGTGTACCACAGGCTGTGGACTTGAAGCTGTGGTCAGCAGAACTCAATGACACAGATTTTAAAGCAGTTTGTGTGCTGATGTTGCTTTAAATGAAGTCAATGCACGTGTGTGAAACACCTCTAGTTGAGGCAAATCATTACTAATACTGGATCAACTCAAAACTGATTATTCTAGTAAATACTGAATAAAAACACAAATAAATATACCTAAATTATATACTTACCATTAATTCAATGCTTCTATAACATTAAACCTGATGAGTTACTTGACACTGTAACTAAGCATTTTTATTCTCCTTTAGATGTATTTAATTGTGGCTAATTTCATTCCATATATTCTAACATCCATGTAATTCTACATAACACATAGGCCAAAGATGTAGTGCAAATATCTCAGTGATAGTTTCTTCTTTCTTCTTCTTCTTCTTCTTCTTCTTCTTCTTCTTCTTCTTCTTCTTCTTCTTCTTCTTCTTCTTCTTCTTTTTTTTTTTTTTTTTTTTTTGAGACAGGGTTTCTCTGTAGCTTTGGAGCCTGTCCTGGAACTCACTCTTGTAGACCAGGCTGGCCTTGAACTCACAGAGATCCGCCTGCCTCTGCCTCCCAAGTGCTGGGATTAAAGGCATGCGCCACCACGGCCCGGCCAGTGATAGCTTCTTAAAGAAGTGATAGCTTCTTAAAGAATGTATTCACGACCTATTTAAGTTCTCACTCTGATCTGCTACTCTATTCCAAATATTAGGGAACATGAAGCAAACTCTTGGAGTGCTAGGGTTTAGATGAGAAGGGGACTTTGACATATAAACATACTAAAAATGTCTCAGCTGTCCCAAAAGGAAGAAGAGAAGAATCAAAGGCAATGATTTTAATGGAAGTTATGTTTGGAACTGGTTAGCTAATTCTGTTTGAGCCTGATGATCTTGAAGAGAAGGTAGCAGATATTACACTTCCATAAAGTTCTTTAATTATGACAAAACTTGAAGTCTACAAGATAGAAGTTCATGCAGACATATAGGCAGTAACACTAATGGCAAAATTCTTTTTGTTTTACTTTAATTAAAAAATTTTAAGATTTATTCATTATTATTTTTGTAATGCTGAGTGTGGTAGTTTAAGTGCAACTGGCACCTATAATCTCATAGGGAGAGCCACTATTAGGAGGTGTGGCTTTGTTGGGTGAGAAAGAGTGCCACTGTGCAGGTGGGCTTCGAGACCTCATATGTGCTCAAGCTTCACTCACTGTGACACTCAGACCACTTCCTGCAGCCTGTGGTGATGGAGGAAGGTCATTGGCTAATAAAGAAACTGGCTTGGCCCATTTTATTGGTTAGAACATAGGTGGGTGGAGTAAACAGAAGAGAATGCTGGGAGGAAGAGGAAGTGAGGTCAGAAGTAATGCAGCTCCTCTCAGAGCCAGACGCCTCAGACAGAGAGGCATGCTCCGCTCTCCCGGGCAGATGCACGCAATGAAGCTCCTCCGACCCAGGATGGATGTAGGCTAGAATCTTCCCGGTAAGCGCACCTTGGGGTGCTTACACAGATGATTAGAAATGGGCTAAATTAATATGTGAGAATTAGCCTAGAAGAGGCTAGATAGAAATGGGTCCAGCAGTGTTTAAATGAATACAGTTTGTGTGTTGTTATTTTGGGCATGAGCTAGCCAGGCGGCCGGGGTGCTGGGGACGCAGCCCCGCCGCTCCTATTTCAACACTCTGGGATCAAGATGTAGCTCCTTTCCACTCTCAGCTCCTTCTCCAGCATCATGTTTGTTTACCTACTGCTATGTCCCACCAAGGTGACAATGAAATAAACCTCTGAAACTATAAACCACCCAATAAATGTTGCCATGGCCATGGAGTCTCTTCACAGCAATAGACATCCTAACTAAGACATTAAGGATGGAACATAGGATCTGAAATATGCTAGACAAGTACTCTATTACTAAGCTACAGCCCCAACACATTAGAATCTTTTTGTTGTTGTTTTGCTTTGTTTTTCAAAACACTGTTTCTCTTGTAACAGCCCTGGTTGTCCTAGAACTCAATTTGTAGACTAGACTTGTCTTGAACTTACAGGGTCCTCCATCCTCTGCCTCCCAGAGTGCTGGGATTAAAGATGTTTGCCGCCATGTCCAGCTAGACTCCTAAAAAAAACTGACTTATGTGTATGATGTTTTGTCTGTAGGCATATATGTGCACCACGTGCATACCTGGTGCCTACAGAGTCCAGAAGAAGCCATTAATCTGCTGCTGCTGCTTAGAGTTATGGATGGCAGGCAGCACCACTGAGAATTAAACTGAGTTCCTCTGTAAGATCAGTGACTACTCTTAACTTCCAAGCCTCTGCATCCCCTCTTTTATTATGGTGTGTTTACTTATTTATCCACTTATTTGGATAAATTTGTGTGTGTGCAGATGTGCAGACATGTGGAGGCCAGAGGCCAACTTCAGGTATTGTTCTTCAGTTATCATCAACTTTGCTTTTAAACTTACTCATTTAGTGTGTGCACATGCGTGCCTGGGTGTGTGTGTGTGCACTCCATGCTTACAGGTGCCTGGACTGGGTGTGTGTGTGTACCCCATGCTTACAGGTGCCTGGAGAGCCAGAAGGAGGAACTTGATTTCCTGGAACTGGACTTACAAATTGTTGCATGCCTCTTGATGTGGGTGCCCAGGTCTTCTTCAAGAGCACCAAATGCTGTTAACTGGTGAGCCATCTCTCCAGCCCTCATCTTGTGTTTTGAGACAGGACCACTCACTGGAATCTTGAACTTACAGATTCAGCTAGGCTGGCTGGCCAGCAAGCTCCATTCTCCTATCTCTGCTCCCCTAGCACCGGTAATAAAAAAAAAACATACATGACGATGCACTATTCTTTTTTATGTAGGTGTTGGGTGTAGAACTCAGTCCTTCATGCTTATACAGCAAACACTTTTCCAACTGAGCCACCTCCTCAGGCCCATCGGTTCCTCTTAAAAAAGTACATTCATAATATATGTCTGTAGAGGTTAAGTCTGAATAATTTTCTTAATCAAATGTTAATTCCAAATATGTCCTTTCAGTGTGTTAGGTCAAATGCCCCTTCCCAGTAAAACATTTCCACAGTTGCATCAGGCTAGAACACTAAGCCCCACTTAGCTCTAAGTCTCACCTGCACCCTGATTCCAGATCTCCACCAGTGGAGAACCCGCATACATTCTCAAGAATGTGGACTTGACATGAACATGTTATCTCTATGGATAATAAAAACATATCACTCTTTTGGACGATTCTTTTTACATGGTCCCAAAAGCGACATTGGGACAGCTACGTGCCTAACTGCTACAAGCTTCAGAAAAACAATTCCAGAAGAGGTAGAATCACTGTAGAAACAAATACAAATAGACACCCAGAAGTCTCCAGTAAGACTCTAACTCAGCGGGGTGCTCAGTGATCTGTCTTTGTTGTTGAAGACAGCAGAAAATCATTTAGCATGCATGTATGCACAGATAAGTGTGTTCATGTGTGTTGCTAGGTTTGGACATGGTTGGCAAGCACTCTATTGCTGAGTTCCATTCCCAATGGAAATCATTTAGCTTTTTTTCCCTCAATCTTTTTTTTTTCTTTATTTGAGATAAGATCTCATGAAGCCCACGCTGGCGTCAAACTTTAACTGCCTATGTAGTCAAAGGTGACTGACTTCCTGATCCCCCTGCCTCTACCTCAGAGTGCTGGGATCATAGGCATAAACCACCACACCTGGTTTTATGTGGTGCTGAGAATCAAACCCATGGCTTCATGAATGAGCCACACTCCCAACTCAGTCATTTAACTTTTGCTCCCTAGAAGGCTCTTTCGTTCTGCCAGTGCATTTAACTGATCCAGAAAACTTTGTTTGGTGTTAGTTGAATTTAGGACAGCTGGCGTAGGAGCCAGTGCTATGTCACCAATAACCAACCAATCCCCAGAACTCAGCCCGGGCTGCTTCACCCACACGGTTACCTGGGATGCAGTCAGGCTGGGCGGTGCTGCTGACTGCTGGGCGTGCTGCTGCTGCTGCTGCTGCTGCTGCTGCTGCTGCTGCTGTTGCTGTTGCTGCTGCTGCTGCTGCTGTTGCAGTGGCTGTAGTGGCTGTAGTGGTTGCTGCTGTGCTGTCTGTAGTTTATTTTCAGACTGTGGCAATGGCTGTATCTGGAACTTGTCCGGCTGCTCTTGCTTGACTATCAGGTTCTTCCGCAGCTGCTCAACTACTCTTTTCTACCAAATGAAAACAAAATGTACAGACTCTAACATGAGGAATTCAAACCCTTATAGGTATTTTATTTAATATGAGACCACTGCTATCAGAAATGCTTTATATATGAAGGAAACTGAAGCATACAGAGTTAAAAAGTGAAGTAGAGCCCACTCTCCCTCATCCCCCCCCCCTCGTCTCTCCTTTCTTCTCTTTTCTCCCTGGCAACATCCTTTCCTTGAGGTAGCTGCACTATGTAGCCCAGCGGGCATTGAACCCACTGTCCTGCTTAGCCTCCCAAATGCTAGGATTATAGGGATGAGCAGCTAGAGCCAGTTCAGATTTCTTGGCATGCGAGGCTGGAAGCACAGCACAGCAGCAGAAGCATAACTCTGGAGCTACACTGCCTAAACACACGCCCAGTTTTTTATATGCTGCCGGCCAGGTGTTTTCAACCTGTCCCTTAGTGTTCTGGTCTGTAGAACGAGATAACAGAGTACCTCTTATGAGCAACAACTGAGCCGATCAATCTATACGGAGTACTCAAAACTGACCAGTACATTACTGACCATTATTAACTTTGACTATTCAAGCACACATCATGCATCTACCCAAGTTTGAAACGTTAAGTAGGGTTCAGGACTTGGCGCAGTGGCACAGCACTGCATAACATTTGCAAGGCCCCCAGTTCAATCTATATTAACACTCTTTCTCTCTCCCACCCTTGTTTTTAAATAAAGAAATTGCTGTATGTTATATAAGCAAAAAGCATTCTGAATTACTGAAATGTATAACTATTGAGTAGGACTTCTTTGCTGGGACAGATTTTAGAAATATATGTATAGAATCATATGCTATCTATTTAGGCAGAGAGGAAGTTTGATTAAATGGAAAAGAAATTTAAAGTTAAACTAGACATAAGCGATGTGTGTCTCGGAAGGCAGAGGCAAGAGTACTTCTGTGAGCTACCAGGCTACCCAGGTCTACATAGTGGGTTCTAGGATAGCTAGAGCTACATAGTGAGATCTTGTCTCAAAATAACAAAACAAAACAAAACAAAAGAAAAATGTAAACAAAGGAATGAAATCTAAAGTCAAGGTTTATAAACTTCCTGAATTGTGCTTTAAAAAAAAAAAAGGATGTATTTTTGGATATTTTCATTATTATAATAATCTATCCGTCCTTACCTGCGAACACTGTCATTAAGATATAGCACCAGACTCTATCAAGAGTACAGTTCCTCGCTAAGTAAGAGCTGTGATGAGTGCGCGACCGTGCTCACAGCTCCAATCTACTGAGCACTGTGCTGCCAAGCAAACGTCCCCATTCTCTGCACAGACTGTGCAAAGCAGTAGGACTGAAGGCCCGTCCCTGGCTCAGGGGATCTGCCCCACCATCTGGGGCCTGGCTGGACTCTTGACTTTCCTGTCTCAGTGGCTGGCAGAAAGGAAAATACGATTCTTCCTCTAACACTTTCAAGTGGATTCAATTAGTTGCAGCTTGCTCTTTCTGATAATAAAGGTTGATATTTTCTGATGTAGACTATGCTGAAGAAAATGAAGCTTAGTGCTATTGAGATTAGTAGTTTTGATTAACTTTTTGAGATAAGGTCTCACGCACAAGGCTCTCCCAGGCTAGTCTCGAACTCACTGTGTAGTCAAGGATGAACTTGAACTGGTCGTCTTTGGAGTTTGGGAAACAGTATGTGTCACTGCCACACCTAGTGTATGCAATGCAGGGGGCTGAAACCAGGGGCTCACGTATGCTAGTCAGACAGTCTACCAACTGAACTACACCCCCTGCCCTCAAAGGGAAGCTGTAAATAAAGGGCTAATGGAACCAAGAACAGCAGGTTAATCTGCAAATTACTAATGTGGGGCTAACTGACTTGCCGCTAACAGTCTCTAAAGACCCGAACCTGAAAGCGACCTCACTTAGCATGCTGGAATAGTAAAATGTTCACAAAATGGATTTTAAAACATTTAAGTCAATACTAAATACATTCTTGAAAAGTTTTTAAACATTGATTCTTTCCAGGCAATGAAAATATCACATAAAGAACAATTTTGGGGAGAAAACTAACTATACATTATACTCCATACTAGCATGGTCTTTTTAGGTAAAAAAAAAAAAAAAAAAATTTAATGCAGTTCAAGGTTTTTGGAGAAGACACAAGCAGTGTAAAAAATTTAATAAACTATCAAATGCTTATATAAATAATGTTCAAGTCTTCAAACTATATTTCTTGAGCATAAAAGGCACTGCGATGAAAGGGCTATGGTTTACGGGAGAGGGTCCTGCAGGTCATTGTGAGTATCGCACAGAGATGGTAGCACTGGGTGACTGTTTGAACATTTAGTGATTTAAAATTAAATAATTATTAGAGTTGCTTTCGGTCTTCCTCTCCCCAAATAGCAAGTGCGCATCACCAGAAAGAAACTCCTAAAACAAAAACAAAAACCAACAGAGGAAATTCAAAGAGTGACACTTGTCAAAGGGAAAGAGGGGGATGGGGTAGGGAGGAACTGCAAAGGAAACAGCACGGGAAACTAAGTGGTATACCAGGCACAGAAGGACAGGGTGTCTTCTCTACAGCCATCTTTAGGGACTACAGTGTGTTCTCCTGATTACTGTCTACTGAAGTGAACTACAATGAAGACACCAAGTCCAGGACCTGCTTGCAGTGCTGTGTGCAGCAGCAAGGAAGAGCAGAGGCAAGAACTAAAGAGATGCGGGTTAGCGTACTCCTCAGTCAGATGGCTAGAGCAGGGTGATGGCCAACCAGAACCAGAGGCAGAGTGGGAGTCCAGTGAGTCCCACTGCGTCCATAACTGTTCCTATCCAGAACCTGCTGACGAGGAGGGACACCTACATCCAAACACTTGTAAAGTTGTGCCAGTCCTTAGAAGGATGGAAAAAGCCTGTGGGTTGGACAGTTTGGATCACATGAACTGGGTAAAGTTTTCCTCAGAAGATAGCTCTGGTGTTTCAAAGCACTGCCCGGAGCAGAACAGTCCGACCCCTGTCCCGGCTTTACTCACCAACTGCAACACCACAGGCACATTGCTGTGACTGTCTGAAAAGAGCTCAAGCTTTGGAGAATGTTGTTGCTTCCTGTCACTTAAATGCATGAGTGCAGTCAGAAGCAAACCCAGGGGTGGAGAGCAGGGAGCTCTGTGGCAGAGGCACTCCTTGGGCAGAGGTGCCCTGAGGCAGCAAGGCAGGTCTGAGAGCAGATTTTCTAAGACCCGCGGTCTCAATACTCAGTAAACACACAAAAGCAGTTCAGAGGGCTCTGGCTGTGGGTTAGCACAAAATCTGGGTAAAAGTGAGAGAAGACACAAGAGTATATGAGAAATCCTTACCAAGTGTGATCAGGCAGTATTCTCAATGCCCCATACAAAGGACACCCTTTCACCACCCAGGAGATAAGCCTACACTTTCACCATCATGTTTTGAACAAAGAAATCATGGAGTCTTTCGTCAGCCACTATTGGAGGTAACAGTAGATAAACAGATTTTCAATGGTGTTCACATATGAGTGAGATTTTTGAATGTGGCTAATTATCTCAGTCCATTATCCTGAAGTTCTCAGAAAAGATTAAATATCACAAACTGGCCACTTGACATTACCAAAAAGTTTAAAAAGGTTTTTTTTTTAAGGATTATTATCAGTATTATTAGTTAATTTTTGAGAAAGGGCCTCTCTGTATAGTGTTGGCTATCCTGGAACCTACTATGTAGACTAGGCTAGCCTCTGACTCACGGAGATCTGCCTGCCTCTGTCTCATGAGTGCTGGGACTAAGGGCCCGTGCCACCATACTCGGCTATAAAGGTTTGTTGTTGTTGTTTTAAGAAGTGATACCTGAAGGAAATGAAAAAGAAAACTTAGGAAGAATGATGGTAGAAGGGAGGGAGAAAGTAAACAAGTTCTAGACTTCTCTCAGTGTATTTTCTATAAAAAACAGGGCTGTGTGGCCTGCTTCCGGAAGGGCTGGTCCTGCCCTTGATCCTGACAAGTGCTCCATGAACCTAGTCTACGCCTAGCTCTCACCTCCTTGACTCTTCCATCATGTGGTTTCACTTGGGCTTGTGCAGGCAAAAGAGTTCACAGGGCCTTGGTGATCAGTACTATGACATTCAGTGATACTATCAACATGTTCACATGACAGCAAGATGGGTTCAAAAGGAAAATTCATAATTGTACAAATACAATAAACAGAGTATACGTTTGAATTCCCGTTATCGCAAGCAGCTGTCCCAAGTTCCCTGGCCATGATCACAGAAGGGCATGGAGAATGGGAGGGCCTGCCCATCACCCCCGTTTGACTCAGCCCTTGTTGCCATCACAGCTGCGCACAGACTCGAGGGCGCGGCTCTCAAAGAAACTAAAGCACTGACTCTTTTCTGCACAGCTGGGTGCTGGTGCTTCAAATCACTGCTTCTGCACAGCCACTCGACCAGCTTGTGCTCTGTGCAACATCATGCATTCCGAATCAACTATGAGAAAGCCACACCCACTCAAAACTCTTCTTTTAAAGTAATGCCTTAAACATTCGCCCTTTCTCCCCAAGAACTAACGTCTAGTCTGAAAATGTGACCTTTATCTTTCAACAAGAGGCGGACAGGGAAGTTTTGAAACTAAAATATGAAGGACCAGTCCCATTCATCGTCCCGCCTAAGATACAACGAGCACATGTCCAGTCTTCAGACTTATCCACTGCTCAAAATGAAACTGGAGCATTAAATTTTATGGGAATAAAGAAACTAACCTGGAAAACTTTGTATTTGTTGGTATCAGAATTTATCAAATGGCACTGAGGGAGTGAGTGAGGGGGTGTTCTGATGCTCAACTGAAATTCAACTATCGCATTTATAATGAACCATATTCCTTAACACGGAGGATGCAGCAAATGGACAGGGCTTCTTCAGAATGGGTCATACAGTTATCCTCCACGAGTGGGGGCACAGCCTGTCACCCCAGCCAACATTCAGGAGATGGAGACAGGACGACTCTAGGCCAACCTAGAATAAGCACAGACCCTGTTTCAACATGAAACAAAACTGCATGTGTTATTGACATTGGTGAGGAAACTACAATTCTGAGCAAAGGTATGTGTTGCTTAAAGAAACAGAATCAAGTGGGATTCAACCGTTTTGTGAACAGAAACACAAAATATCTTTTTTTTTTTTGGTTTTTCGAGACAGGGTTTCTCTGTGGTTTTGGAGCCTGTCCTGGAACTAGCTCTTGTAGACCAGGCTGGTCTCGAACTCACAGAGATCCGCCATGAGCAAAAATACGGGAAGAAAGCAGTAAGCTCACAGTAAACTCCCCCACTTAATACAGTAAGAAAAGTCGATATTATGCAGTGACCCTATTGGAGAGAATGTTCCCAGGGGAGTATAGGAGAGAATTCCAGCAGAGAGGAGGAGGAAGAGGAATATTGGTAGCTGTGGCTATAAAATATATTTTGCTAAAAATAACTATTTTATTCATTTCTCTGAGATGAATTTCAGTAAGAATTAGACAAACAGTTTCTGCAAGGCATCAAGGAATTGGTATAGTCTGATAGAAATGAAGTAAGGGGCAGGGTAGTTCACATGATCAAAGCTTTTCCCAATCACTGTCTGTATGGATGTTTATCAGATGGCAGAGAACACACAGGCTGAGGCTGGTCAGTGAAGGCTTTGGAGTTTATTCTTTCAGAACACACACTTCAGACAGGTGCTCATGCTCATGCCTCTAAGTCCAGAAAGCTGAAGCAGAAAGGCCGCCATGAGCACAACGTCAGCCTGGGCACTAGAGCGAGATTCTGTTTTAACACACTCCATCATGCATGCACACATTTGCACTAATGCATTTTACATTTTATCTCCACAGATTGGAGCTTTATTCATGTCACTAAAATCTACATTCTATCTCCAAAGGGTTAGCCTATTGGAAAAGCAGTTTATTTTAATAACAAAGTAAAAAGCAGTTTTATTTTAAAAATAAATTTTCTTATTTAGTTCACTCACACTCAAACAGGTAAGCACAACCCCAGCTTCTTCCCAAATGTGGTATGTATGGCAATGAAGCACTAACAATATTGCCACAATGGAACTGTACTTATATAGAAGGGGTCCTAGGAGCCTGGGGACTGCAGGAAAGGTGTGGACAGAGCTGCAGAGCCCACTACAAAGCATAGAAGCTGAGCTGCGGTGTGATGGCAGAGCTTTTCTGTTGTACATCCCAGGCCCCAGTTCAATCCCCACCTTAAACAGTAAAGACAAGCATGCCTGGACAAATGGTGGTGACACACATACATAAAGGAAAGCTGCATGCTAGAAATAGTAGTTGCCACATTCGTAATAAAAGACAAAAGAGGCAAGAGTCAGAAGCCAGCCTCCTTGAATTTACATCTTCTCTGTAATCCCACGCTATACTGTACTGTCCCTCTTGGCTTCAACATATTGACAGTGGAGAGAGCTTAGGGAAGTGTGAGAACAAGGGATGGAATTAATAATAATTTGAGGATGTAAAATTTCAACTCAAGTCAACAATTAAATGCTTTTTTTTAAAATTTATTTATTAAGCATACAATGTACTGCTGGCAAGGAAGGCACCAGATCTCATTACAGATGGTTGCGAGCCACCATGTGGTTGCTGGGAACTGAACTCGGGACCTCCGGAAGATCAACCAGTGCTCTTACCCTCTGAGCCATCTCTCCAGCCCCCAGCTACTTTTATTTTAAATGTCAATTATTTTCCAATCACAAGATTTTTTTTAACATCAAATTAAATGGTTTGATTAATGGTCTTGATAATTTATTTGTTACTCTTAAAGACTTTTTTGATTGGACACAGACTTAGAAGTAGAAGATCTCAGCGGGGACAGCCTACATCCCTTGGCAATCTGTTCCTGGTGTTTTTCTTTGGTTTCCTTCATTCTCTTGGCCAAAAGTTTGGTATATTCTGCAGCCTCCTCCTTGTTTTTCTTAGTGTGTTGTTTCTCAGAGCAATACATGGGTGTTTATGCTGTAGGACAGGTGGAGTAACAGGAGGCTTCTGACCTTGGTTTAGGGGTATTTTGACAACATACTGGTGTTCATCGCCTTCTTTTAGAGACTGAAAAAGCTTTTAGATCCTGCAGCTCTTTTGGACACAAACCAACAAAGCACAGTAGTATCTGTGAGTCCAGGAATATCTTCCTTTCCTTTAACCAAGTTGAGTTAGATTGACATATGTGCTTCTCATAGAACCTATGAAGCTTGTCTCACACAGAGCATCAGTAGCTACTTCCGTGGCTATGTGCTTCTCATAGAACCTATGAAGCTTGTATTCACCGTTCACCATTCACTTCAATGAGTTTCTGACAGTCAGTGGCTGGGAAGGAGATATTTATTCAGCTTCATCTTGATACAGTCACTGCAGAGGGGATGCCATAAAAAGAGCTGTTGGATTTTTTGAGATAGGGTCTCGCTATGTAGCTCCGCCTGACCTGGAGTTAACTGTGTAAATAAGGTTGGCTTCAAATTCACAGAGATCCACCTGTCTCTGCAGGGGTTAAAGGTGGGTACCACCAACTGTTTTAATGTTAGTTCTAAGTGGCTAGCTTTTTTAAAAAAATTATTATGCTTTATTTGTTTCACATGTATATGTTGGGGACATTTAGAACATGTGCATATCTTAGTTATTGTTCTATTGCTGTGAAGAGACACTATAACCAAGGCAACTTATAAGGGAAGGCATTTAATTGGGAGCTTGCTTACAGTTTCAGAGGGTCAGTCAGTCCATAACCATCATGGTCAGGAGCACTGTGGCAGGCAGGCAGGCCTGGTACTGGAGTAGTAGCTGAGAGCTTACAGCTTACTGGCAAGATGGATGAAGAGAGAGAGGGAGAGGAAGAGAGAGGAGACTGACCGGAACTGACGTTGGTTTTGGAAACCTCAAAGCCCTCCTCCAGTGACACACCTCCTCAAACAAGGCCATACCACTCCAACATGGCTCTACCTCTTAGTCCTTCCCAAATAGTCTGCCAACTAGGCACTAACCATTCAACTATAAGAGCCTCTGTGGCCATTCACTTTCGTACCACCACAGTACACATGTACAGGCCAGAGGACACCCTGGAGAAGCACAGTCTCTCATCCACCATGTGGATCCAGGGGGTGGGACTCAGATCTTCAGAACTGACAGCAAACATTACCTACTGGCGAGATTTTTTTGATTGTTGTTGTCATTTTAAATTATAAACAAAAAAAAAAATACGGTATCAAGAGAGTGAATGCTATTTATTGCCTTTTTGTCTCAGAAACCAAACACAATCTGAAATGTATCTTTGTATTGAAATCTGGCTAAGATACTCTGTAGCTCTATGGAGGTTCATAAGTTAGAACATATAAAATAACGTTGAATTTAAACATGAAGTGACCTCAGACACAATAATGAGGAGAGTAGAAAACCATTATTAATAAAAATTATTCACAATCTGCACAATTTAGCTTTTTGCTATATGAGAAAGCAGCCGCCCACTGTGTCCTACAATGAGCTATGACATGGAAGCCGTCAGTTTGTAAATTAAAGCTTCAGCCCAGCAGAAGCTCGTCTCTCTGTAACTAGCTGTTTACAGAGCACTGCTGCACACACCACCAGTTCATCACTCCAAATTCCATAGCTATTTCCCACAACTTAAAGGGCAGAATTGCATTGTTAATGTCACAGTTGTCTCATTCACTACTGAAAGTGTCTCATTCCTCTGCCCTAAAGCTGCTACCCATTTCCTTACAAAAGAAATATGACTTGAGATCATTACACAATAGCTGTCCCGACAAGTTGAAGACAAAATTACAATTTAAATACAGCCATGATCACTGGGTGTGGTAACATACATTGTTAATCCCACACTTGCCAGGTAGAGGACAATAGACCCTTGAGTTTGAATCTTCCCTAGTCTACACAGCAAATTCCAGGACAACCAGGGTTAACCAGAGACACTCAAAAAACAAAACAAAGCACAGCAATGATCCTAAAACTAGAAGGGGAACAAGAGCAATCCTCCTGTCATTTTAAGGATTACTAGTGAGATGAAATATACTGCCTATTCCTGAGAAATCCCTTGAGATAATGTAAGAAATTCTTCCTTCACAGAAACACTGGACAAAATTAGATGCAAAAAGAGGTAAATAGATGAAATGATCAAGTTCATGCAGAATACATCTATCAAGTCATAGATGAGACATTTCCCAAGGAGACACCACCTTTCAACAAACTTCAATTCTAAAGTTTCTCTTGAGAAAAAAGAGAGCAGTATTAAATGTGTACCATGTCGGGCATCAAACATCTTACAGAAAATAGACTCTGATGAAATTGATCACTTTCTTGATATTTAAACAAAAGTAACTATTAAAATTCACAAACACTGAAACTTTTACCATGCTGAACATGATAGTCTTAGTGCTTCAAAACATATTTTCATCATCTACGATAAGACTAGAAGCATACTTTTTTAAAAAGATTCTAAAGCTACTGAGTCAGCAGCATCTTGTCAAACCTTCTGGGCTTGGGTAGCTGAACTGGTATTTTTGTACTCCTCACATCACTTACAGAGGAAAGTAAGCAATGTTACAATGTTGCGTTCTGTCTGTCTATCATGTGTGTAGGCTGCTGTGGAGATGGAGACCTAGCTTCCAGCGATTCCGTTTTCTGGGACATGGGACACAAGGGGACTGCACTGTTCTGTGTTCAGCCTCAGTCTTCTACATCAGAAACAGAAGAAACCTTAAGTGTTTTAAATCTGTAACACTAGAAATCTTAAATCAGTAGTAGCAAAGCAGGAATAATCTCTCATTGATTTAAATACATAAACTGTACATTTTCCCTCCACTCTGCTTCAGGAGAAATGAAGAATCCCAGCCTAAATTCTGTCACTAAAGAAGACCTGTGACAGGGCAGTCATTTGCCCACCCAGCCTCAGCTCTTGCGGTTTCTGCTAAAATGCAGAGTCTCTGTGGCAATCATATTTCCTGGGGTATTCCCTCCTCCTCTACAGCTCTGGGTACAGACAACTAATCCTCACATTCAATAGCCAGGATGTACCATGCAAATCTAAGTTACTGAGGTACAGTCACCGAGAGTTCGAAGCCACTCACCCTGTGTGCAAACTAACCATTGCATTCTGTTACAGTTACTGATGATTACCTGTTACCAGAACGGCAATGAACAGAAATGAAGCCAGCTAGGCAGCAGAGAACAGGACCAAAGACATTAAGAACAGAACTGCTTTCAATACTGTGAGTCAGAGTGTCTTTGCTATTAGGTAATATCCAGGGGCCATCAACTCCTAACCTGAAGACAGTGGTTATGTTAGTGACACAAGACCTCATCATCGCACAGAAAACTTTCCACAAGAGGTTAGTCAAAAGGGTCTTAGATAACCAGAAAATCCAAGTGGCCTTCTGGGTAACCACAGTTTTGCTATAATGAAAGGGATTTGAGTGTGATTTTAACAAAGACTATAAACCTAAGAATCAAGCTGCCAGCAGCAATAAGACCACAAGACAAGCCAGAACATGAGGAAAAGGATAACTATCTAAAACACAAAGGTGGTAATGAAAGAGTAATAGTAACATGATCCAAAACGATGCCTCCCTACCAAAGTAGCCTCAGACACCTTACAGAAACGTAACCTCTCAGTATCTGAAACCAGCATAAGGAACACCTGGAATCCAGTTCTCTACTATTGCACCACACTGTCTCTAGGGCTGGGGAAAGCCGCTGTCTCAGACCCTTGCTGAAGCTACCTGCGTTATCACAGTAAGCAGATACACTACTGGACTCAGAGTCCAATCACAACACTTACAAGTAACTTTAAGCACTGATAATTCTTCCCTCATAGTACTTGGATAGTTCTGTCTTTGGGTTTTTGTATGCTGCTTTTGTTGAGACCTGTCTCACTACAGAGCCCCAACTGTCCTGGAACTCCCTATTTAGACCAAGATGCCATGGAACTCACAGAAATCTGTCCTATTTCTGCCTCCCTATGTCTGGGACTAAAGGTATGTACCACTATGCCTGGTTTGAAAGAAACATTTAAAAAATTCCTTAATGATGCTATCTTTAGCATTAAGTACTCATGGGTTTATGCATTACTTTCCACTTGTGTACATCAAATACAACTCTTGAAATTGTGGGGCGAATTAAAGTGACAGTAATCGATTCCAGTGAGGAAATAGAAGCACATGGTGGCTGATGCCAATCAAGTTACAGCTATCTGATAGTTAAAAAAAGGGGAAAGGGGTTACACAAAATATGTAATCCCTGCCTCAAAAATCTAGTTTGCAGTAAATTCCACTAATCTAACCACTGAAACGCACTCTTCTGAGCCAGAGTCTCTGGGGCTGACAGTAGCTGGATGACATCCAAGTAGATTGACGGAATGCACAGTGGTATGGGGCTCCAGGCTATGGGGAGTGGCATCCTTTGCTGGGCATCAGTCTCCAGATACAAGAAAGTGCTGGGAAGCAGGGTCAAGTTCATAGGATCCGAGGAAAAATGGCAGCCTTCACAGAGAGCTGAAAGAACCGAGCAGGAGAGAAGTCGGAGGGTGCAGCAACGGGAAAGGGGAAAAGGTCTGCCCGAGGAGAGGCAGATTCCTTTTGTTGTTGTTTTACTTTGTTTTGTTTTCAAGACAGGGTTTCTCTGTATAGCAATGGCTGTCGTGGAACTCAGATCTGTCTGTCTCTGCCTCCCAAGTAGTAGGATAAAGGTGTGCACCACCACCGTTATGCAAGAAGCAGATTATATAAAGATGGTTTCAGAATATACTACACCAGTGATGCCCATGCCAATGTAAATGTCCTACTATGGTTTCTATACGAAATGTCCCCAAAGGTTTTTTTTGTTTTTATTTGAGACAGGGTCTCAGTGTGTGTATACCTCTGACTGGCCTGGGACTCAGTCTTTAGCTGGGTATCTTCCTCAACTGCTTTTCAGATTTTAAAAAGTTATACACATACATACATACACACACACACACACACACACACAAGCAAGCACTTGCTCACGTATGTGTGTATGTGTGTATGTGTGTGTGTGTGTGTGTGAGGGGGGGAGGGAGGGAGAGAGGAGGGGGGAAGTTAAGGAAAACTTGAAGAAAGCCGGTTTTCTCCTTTCACCATGCTGGTTGTGTAAGACTTTAAGACAATCCTGAAGCCATTTCTGACAATTCTGAATCCTCTCAGCCTCTGTGCCATAGTGCTTCCCCTCCTCCCCTGGGAACCAAGGACCTAACAGCTACACTCGCACGTACTCAGTTCCTGAACAATTACCCATATACGTATGCTTTGGTTCTGTCCCCTGGGAAACGGGGTCAAAATGACCTCTTACCTCATCTGATCTGGCAACAGCTCTCCAGTCAATTATTGGTAATAGCCCTTTCGAATAAGCCAATCAGAATAGTCAAAGAACAACCCCCCTTGCTTCTGTAGCCCCTTTAAAAGAAGACTGTACCCGCTATTCGAGGTCCCTTGGCTTCCCGAATGCTGGGGGACCCTGTCATGACAGAATTAATAAAATCCTCATGCTTTTGCATCGGCTGTGGTGTGTGGTCTCTGGGGGTGACTCCTTCTCGGTGTTTGGATGCCAGAGTCCAACAGTTGTGGGGATCACATCTCAGTTGTCAGGTGTGGAGGGAGGCACCTTTACCTACAGAGCTATCTTGCTGGATCATTCATCATAGTTTTGATCAGGGTCTCTCACTAAACCAGGAGCTCACACACTGAACTAGACGATCAGGCTAGCAAGCCCCGGGGATCCTCCTGTCCCTATCTCCCCAGCACGTGCTACCACACTGGATTTGCACAAGAAGCACTTAACCAGCTAAGCTACTGACCCAGCCCCGACTAGGGGTAAGTTTCTGAAAGTTAAGTCACTTAGGAAACTATGTTCTCTGCCCGCTGGTCCACCACCACATGAGGAGCTTCTGCCTCACACTCCTCTAGACAGGAGTTCCACCCTGTCTTCCCAGCCACTATGGGCTGTTCACCCTAAAACTTTGAGCTAAATAAACCCTTTCACCCCTAAGTTAATTTCACCAAATATTTTGGTCATAACAAGGTAAATTTAGTGTGAGAGTATATACATACATAAGTATACAAACATACACACCTATAAACGTACATATATACACATACAACAAGTAGTTCTGAGTATTTGGAAGGGCTGGGAAGTTCTCAAAGAAACTGGACAGGGCTGGATAACTTGCTCTAAAATGCCAAAAAGAATTCGGTACTTCTGTCTCTTGAGACATTTCCCCTAGGAGTCGAGCAGGAACACACACTGGAGCTAACCCAACAAGAGTGATATAATTCCCCATCTAACACACACAACAAAAATCCTGAGAGTCCGTTGCTAACTTTTCAGCCTCGAGCAAAAAAAAGCTTCAGTGCTGGAACAATGACTTCATGTTAATAAACAAAATGGACACTGGCAATATTAGGACAGGGAAACACTGGGCTCCCGTGGATTTTTAAAGAAGCAAATCACAGGAAACTTTACTTATCAGTCACTAGGGTGAAGCTGTATATAAATTTGTTTGGTTGTTTTTTATTTTCTGAGACAGGGGCTTTCTACAGAGCCCTGGTTGTCCTGGAACTCACTATGTAGGCTGGATTGGACTTGAACTCATAAGAACTGCCTGCCTTAGCCTCCTTGTGCTGGGCTTAAAGGTGTATCACCATGTCTGACATTGGATTCAAATTTAAATTACAGATAGGCATCCCGGTGCACGCCTCTAATCCCAGCACCCTGCGGACAGAGGTAGGTAGTTCTCTGTGAGTTCAAGGCCAGCCTGGTCTACAAAGTGAGTTTAGAATAGCCAGGACTGTTACACAGAGAAACCCTGTTTTGAAAAACCAAAATAAAATAAAATTACTAACAGATTTATATTACTGCCATAAAAACTATATTTCCCTTCCTTCCTGAGTGTGGATGATCAAAACCAATATGCATACTGGCTGGAGTATAATACTACAAACCACACAAAGAGGTTTTTAAGCCTCCCTGGCTTTCAGAACTGCTCCTAAGGGTTCTGTTGCTCCTTCCCCAGCAAGCGCACAAGCCCAGGGCTCAGTCAGCAGGAGTGCCGTGAGAGCGCCACAGCCTTCACTTCTGCTCAGCCTCCACAGGCCTAATGTACGTGGTGCTGGATTTACTTATCTCTGTAGGCAGCACAGCCCCCCCTCCCCCCCAAGAGTGCTATGTTTCAGGCTTTGTAAGAACAAGATGTCGGGGGGGGGGGGGTTGTAGTTGCATCATTCTGCAACGCCTTATTTCAATTTTATGCTGAGCCTGCAAAAGCACTCAATCAACCCAGCAGCCCAGCACTGCTTGGCTCATCCTGTAGATGTTCTGGTAGCAGGGCAGTTTTACAACATGGCCTGGTAGTGTGACGCTAGTAACACAGATCTGTTCAACTGTTCTTTCTCCATTCTTGACCTATCTCATTACATTTTCCCTATTAAAAATATGTCCCATGATATTTTCAACTAAAGGACATTAGAATCTACTTCTGTCTTAAACTCACATAAATGCACATAATCTCAGGATTACATGGAGACGCTACCTGAGCTACATCTGCCCATGATGCTCAGAGTGACAAGACAGGATTATCTCAATGCCCTTTAAAAAGAATCTAGGGCTGGGGGATAGCAGTGCAGCCTGCTAGTGGAACGCTTGCCTAGCACGTTCAAAGCCGTGTGCTCACTCCCTTCCTCACGCCAGCTGACTGAAGGATGGTGCGGGACAGGTCAGACAGACTGCCTGGAGGACAGGGCAGGGCTATCTGCTGTCTAACAGTGAGGCAGTGAGAGACCCACTCGTGCAGGCTATCGGCTCTGCCGCTAATCAGAAAGGGGAGAGAAAATGGAACAAACTGAGTGGAGACGTAGAAGTGACACAAAAGTACAATGTTTAACAAGCAGCTTCCCTTGTGGTTGAAGGTGCCCCTCTCCTAAGCGAGGCTCCAGCGGCAGGAAGGCATCATTCCTACATGGGGTGCACACCCATACCTCACAAGATGCTTGTTTGTGTGACAGCTATACTGTCGTAATTTTAGATGGTGAAGCCTCTGCTCCAGGGTTTACAGAAGATCAGAGCACTTGTCACTTGTGGTGCAGGTAGAGGGAGATAGAGTAGGTGAGCAGTTCGTTCTTCTTTATAATTACACCCCATCAACTTTACGCATGAGAGCTCTCCTGTGCTCTCACACCAGCAGCACCAACTGGCTGCATGTGATAAGGTTCTACCGAGTCTGCAAGAACAGCACAGCCACAAAAGGAACACTTCAGTGCTGCAGACTCAAGCAGAAGCTGTGTGCAGTTGTTACTGGCTCACATATTCAGCTGGAGGCAAAGACAAACCCAAGCCAGAAAACTAGAATGACAGGAGCCAACTTAAATAAATGTTACTGAAGATCTTCTGATAATCTTCATAGTATTAAAACAATCACTTTGGTGTTATTTATTTACTATTTTAGGCTTTAACAGAGGTAGGAGGCACAGAACACAGTATCAGATACACTAAAGCTTATAAGGTGACACCATTCCAAGGTGACCTACATAGAATCACACCAGGTCTACAAGCGGCACTTGGTAAAGGGTTGGTATTTAGTTGTTAAGCTATTTCTCTTTATGTATTGCTTAGTGACTCAAAAATATAAAACAGTCCATTTGCATCCTTCTTGACAATGGCCATATAAATGACTTCCTTTTGGGGAGTGAGAGAAAAAATCCATTATTAACACATTCTCCTAGGGTTTCTGACGCAGTGCCCGGAGCACTCTCCCCACACGCAGAGGTAGATGGGTGCCTTCCCATCTTCAGCAAAGGTTAGGTATGCATGCTTGAGAAGACAAAATGAAAGCCAGTTAGGAAAGTAGGTGCTGGCACAATTAATCTTGAATAGGATCCTAATTACTTGGGAAACCCTCATCTGCTGAGAACAGATGAGTGAAATCTACCACATTCTTCTTTTGGCTTTTCTGTGAATACTTGTTTAAACCATTACAAACTTACCTTGTGGGTATATTTGTAAAATGCTTACCACAGAGGTATTTTTTGAAGAAAGCTCTCCTTAACCTCAATATGGGATATGTATTTACAATAAAAGACTTGTGTATGTATCTTTAAAACCCAGTATCGGAGACGCTATTTTACTTCTTTCTTACTGTGTTACATGTTGGTGTGTTCACAGCAGAATTATGTTGAATGTGCACATGCCAAAAGATGAAGCCAGCTCATGCCTGTAAGAAACAGTTCCTGCAAATGTGAGCTTCTCAGTGTCCTGATACAGTGACAGTCAGGCTTCTCTCTGCCTAACAGCACATGCTTTTCATTTCTCAGTGAACACAATTTCTTTCACTACATGCTTGCTTTTAGCTTTCAGACTGGCGGGATAAAATTCCACTCTCTAGAATCATGTTAAGAATCAGGAAAAGCCAGTGCACCTGTGCAGACTCATCGCTGGGCCTTCTGTTTATGTGTGCTGCTTGTCGCACAGTGCAGATAGCCCGCTGCTGGGCAGACCTGCCTCATGCTGCAAACTCATGCTGCGATCTCAACCTCCCTCACCGGCAATAGGTCCTCTTATTGGAATCTAAAACCGACACTTCAACCACCTAGAGTCAGTCCTTATTCTATTGCTCCTGTACAGAAAAAATGATACAGCACAGGCCTATGTGCAAACAGGTCATCTCAGCCCCGGGCTCACGAGGAAGAAGGCAGTACAGTTTTGCTCCTATCAAAACGTTTTAGTACATCAGCAGCAATCAGACTGCTGCCCAGGAATATACACGCACATTCGGGGGAGGCTGAAAAGATTGCTGAATCTCAGAGGACAAGAAAATGAACTGCAAATACAAACCATCCAGTCTTCTGTGGGTTTCTATCTGTGATATTACCCCCCACGTTTGATGCAATTCAGGAAAGGTTCTGGGAACATCCTGTGAATCATCCACAACTATTCATTTGCTTGCTGTTTTACATGTGCTTCGCTAATCGCCCTCTCGTCTTAATTTTAAAGATGTTAGTGCTATGAATAGACGGGTGGGCAGAACAAGGATGGGGCAATATTCAGTAAATATCCCTACTGGTATGCAGTATTAAGAAGAAGCATATGTGCCTGTTCTTTAAGAAGATTCTGTTCACTTCAGGGGACACACGATGCTCATGTAGTAAAACTACTGTACTCTTAATAATGCTAACAGCAACATTGTTGGCATATTCTAGGTATGCAGAGAAGGAAACAGAGAAAGTGGGGTCTCAAACAAAAGATAAGGTCAAACATGGGGGAGTATACGTTTTAAGCAATACTAAACCCAAAGGAATTTGTTCTTGATAAAAACATTAAATGCAGGCTATCAACACTAATTGAAAATTACTACTTTAGGGAAAGGTAAGTTCTTGCAATAGTGGGTGAGCACAGCGTTCTACAGATCAGCCATTTATGCACAGCCGCAAGGAATGGAAGAACTTCCCTGGACTCTGCTCTGTATAAAAATGAAGCTTATTTGAGAAGGGAAATCTAGAAAAATCTATCTGCAGAAGACTAAAATCTAATTCACTCAGGAGTCTATACTGATGATGTGCAGAAAAAAGAACAAGTTTGAAAGGGCCACCTCCTTATCTGTCAATAGCAAAGCACAGCTACGCGAAGATTGATGCCTTCCAGAGATTTCTGCATGTCAGTACGTGAGAAGTTCATCACATCATTCTCAAAGCCCTTCAAGAGTCGGTGTTCACAGCACTGTGCCTTTCTCTCAGGAGTGAGTCATGCAGTGTGAACAGAAAGGCCTGCCCTACACGGTGTTCAGGGTCACAGTCCTCCGCAAGGGTGGTGGCAACGTGACATTTGCTGAACAACTAGCAACATTTCTAGACTTATTAAACAGACATTGATAAACGGGAATAACGGTCTAAGAAAGATTCTAATTTCTACATGGTTAGAAAGCCGAGGCTACTTAACCCTCTCTCAACTGCCTCATATTTGCAAACAAAACAAAAAGCACCAGTAAAATAGAAGGTAGCAGACTGTAAAGACAACAGAAACGTGTCCTCTTATCTCTACTGATGGCAGCCGCTAGATCCTGCTCCTTCCTGGTGCCAAGGGGGTCTCAGGGTTTCTCACTAACATGAGGAAATATTCCTAATACTCACTGAGTTGCTGCTATTAGTTGAGATACGGGATTAGAGGTAAGTAAGTACAGTTACCAAAGCCTAGGCGGAGTCCAACTGCAGGTGCCACTTGAAGGCTTTACAACATTCTTTTCAAAAACAGCAGACAATGACAGCTCAATGCACCCCTTATGAGCATTTCTGTTGAGATGCACACTTAGTCCTCAGATCTCCACCACTTACTTCACATCACAGATCACTATTTGTGCCACTTTCCATATTTAAAACTATGTTAAGCCAGACAGTGGTGGCGCACGCCTTTAATCACAGCACTGGGGAGTCAACGGCAGGTGGATCTCTTAGTCTGAGACCAGCCTGGTGTACAGAGCAAGTTCCAGAACAGCCAGCACTAAACAGAGAAATCAAGTCTTAAAAAAACAACAACCAACTTAAAAATAGAAAAAGACACTTCAAATTTAATAATACCATACCAATAACTCAACAAATATCAATAATAAACACATATTTTGCAAACACTACTGCAAAAATACACTGTACTTAATTAATTGTAAGCAGAAATATCAGACATTTAAGGAAAAAAAAACCAGAGCTATGACTGGTTCTGGAAAAGAAGCTAAGGCAATGTGGGCTGACAACTAAGCAGGCACAGTCAGGGTTTATGGCTGATGGAGTGAGGCCATAGAGAGGGCCATCAGGATGCAGGCAATGTGGGAAGCAGTGAGTTTTAGGCCACCTTGGCCTATATAAAATCTTGTCTCTGGAGAAGAAAAAAAAGATATATTCTCACTAGATCCAATGACAGGGCACTATATATTGGCATACTAATAAATTTCTAGTGTAATAAATTATTGGTGTGTATGAGGGAAAACTGCATTGATATAATCTAGGAAATAAATAATGGGACAACAATGGAAACTGAAGTTGCAACAACTGCTTGTGCATCTGCCACATGCACATGGCTGTAGTGTCAACAGACTAGACAACTCAGGAAGAACAAAACACTGTCAATTTTGCACTTCTTTAGCAAGGTAGGATAGGAATTAACTACATTTTTCCTCTTTCTGATGCTTATATTTTAAAAATTCCATTAGTATCTCACAGATATTTCAAGAGGAAATCTGCATCATCAGAATCAACTGGAAGGATAGGCCATGGGAGAATAAAACCAATAAGCAACCTTGCTGTTCTTCACAGGGCTTCACAGGGCTGTCACTCGTACTAGAAGAACATCACTTTGAAGCCCTGTTTGCATTCCATTTTTAACTAGAGGGAAGAGGATGGAGGTCTTTGGTTTCTATGACAACCCAGATGGGCCATAATACAAGATACTTACAAATGTTCAATTGCAGGGATGCCAAATCAAATTAAGGCAGAGTTAGCACTACTTCATAAAAACTAGATGGGGAGAAAACAAAATACTTATGGCAAAATGATGCCATTTCTAGAAGTGGTTCTGAAGGATTTCACAAGAAAATATACAGAGTAACTATTTTTAGTATAAACAAATAAGACAGAAAAACTAATATATAAAAATAAAACTCCAGTTTACATGAGTAAATGCTTTCATTAAAATTTGACTACTGGAAAATTACTACCTCACTTAATATTGTTTCTCCTTTTGTTTAAATCCCTCCCAAATAACAGGGATTTCGTTAGTGATTTGAATCATTACAACCTGGCACACGGTGCTGGCTAACACCGAGCTCAGCTCCTCTGAGGGACGTGGTCCTCTGCTCCATCCTCATCTTTTGCTTTTGTATCTGGCCTTCACAGCTCAAAACACTGAGATGCCAATGCTCCAGAAAGAAACTAATCTGTAACTTCGTTATATTTTGTGAAATTTACTTACTACTATTCATCACCAGTAATTTATCATTATCACTTTCCATTTATTAATTGTGATTTGAGTTTTCCCCCAATGAACACATGCTTTGTGAAAAACATCTTAAATAAGAAACAAATACCATGTAAACTTACCACTTGAACTGGGAAATGTTTTGTCACCATAAGAATTGATTTAATGACAGCGTTTACCATTGGGGCAAAGGAGAGATGCATACCTTTACAAAATTTTAAGAGACCCTGTTGTGCGCAAACATGCAAACGGATGGATACAGCACAGGGGACATGCACACATGAGTGCGGACACACACATGCTCACACGCTCACACATACACAGGCCAGAGCTCCTGGTTTATATACTTACTCAAGTCCCTTTGTAAATCTCAAAATTGCTATTTAATAACAGAAAATATAGTCCCCCAAACGAGGTGCCCAGTGTTTAAATATTAAGGAGACTGACACTGTTACTCTGTAGCTTGATGGACAGGTAAGCTAAGTGACTACACAGAGAGGGTCTGCTTCAGAGACGGAACTAGGATTGTGTACTCAGACTCCAACTCTTTTCTACGACTTTTCTCCAAATGGCATGAACCTATTTAGAATTGTTTAGAAACATTCTGAGATTACACAGTTATTAGAATAATTTCTTCAACAAAACATTTCGTAAAGCAAAGGTACTTGTTATTTTGAAAGAAGAACCTGTATTGGAAGGGCTTTGTTTAAACAGAGAGCCAAGGAAGTTCTGCGTACTATTCAGAGGAAAGAGCTTGGGCTAAAGAAAATACCATTTTGTTTGAACCACATAGGACCCTTTCTTTTCACACCACCTTTGTGAATGCAGTCAACACTGGGCTACCTCTAGTGTTAGTTTCTACAATGAGGCTGGGATGATAGCTGCTCTCCCATGGCTTCTAAAATAATACCTTTATAAAGTTAAAAAGTTGATAGTCACTATCCAGAGAACTAACAGTGACAGAAATAATAAACTGATAGTTTAAAAATATCAACGACTGCCTGGCGGTGGTGGCGCACGCCTTTAATCCCAGCACTCGGGAGGCAGAGGCAGGCGGATCTCTGTGAGTTCGAGACTAGCCTGGTCTACACGAGCTAGTTCCAGGACAGGCTCCAAAGCTACAGAGAAACCCTGTTTTGAAGAACCTGGAAAAAAAAAAAAAAGGCCTTGACTTGTAAAGTACCACAGACCTGGCCCAGAACCCAGTGTGACAATGTCACCTCACAAAGGGCAGAGTGAGAAAAGGCTGGGAGTCTCACCAGGATGAGAGGAGGCCAACAGCAAGAACAATAAATTCTATTCAACAGCAGTAAAATGGAGGCCTGAGTAGGGCCCAGTACACACAGCGCAGGAGAGAACGCCGGGAGCTTCGCTAGACTATGCTATGCATACATTTGCCCTTCATCAATTGTTTCCCACACCAAGATCTCCTTTCTGAGTGCTGCAACCTAATATTCTTCACCCAGTCAAGAACAGCTTGTTTTGGAAAGGTTCCCGATTTTAGAGTCTTGGTGCTGTTTCCATTTAGGAACACATCTTTATGAAAACATGTACCATTTCCAGAACAAAAATGCTCTGGTAGATTCAGCCTCAAGTAGTATTTTTAGAAAAGTGATAATTTCAGAATCTTTGCTTCAAAACTAGTTGTTTTTTTTAAAGTGGCGTCATACAGTAAAAAAAAAAATTAAAAAGATAAATCAATTAATAAATATTTTCCTTCCTTTTATTGGTCTGGTTTATGTAAAAAAGAAAAAAAAAAGAGAGTCTGGGAGGGCAGCTGGGTTGTGAAGGGGGGGCAAGTCTGAGCAATGGACACCAGCATTGGAGAAGTGAGATCTGCTGTTATAGTTTAAGGTTAGAGAATGTTAATGAACTATACATGCCACAAAAACTAGAAGAAAGGACTTTATTCTTGTCACAAAGAAATGAAAAATGTTTCTTTCAGGAGATAGCTATGTTGCCCTAATTTGAATATCACACAAGGTACAGGTGTACTGAAATGACACATTGTGGCCCATATGTTTTTTTAATGTTTTAATTAAAAAATATTTTTAATTCAATTACATATACTTGTAAGATTATCCATCTTTACTCTTTCATAAAAACTAAACACTAGAGAACTTTATATGCAAAATTCTCTCTGGTCATTTACCTATGAATGACAGGGCCTTGCTAAGTAGCCGAGGCTAGCCTGGAGCTCACAATTTTCTTGCCTCAGCTCCCAAGTACTGGGATTATAGGTATGCACCACCACATTTGACTACAACAGTTTTCTAAGAAATGGTCTGACCTAATAGATGGTGTTTCTGTATAACAAGGTGAATCGATTTTAGATTATCTTGGACCCAGAAACACATTTTTGCATTTTACCAAACGAAAACATCTTACTTTTAATAGGTAAGAAATGAGACACTGGAGGAGTCAGAAGGAAGCTATTGTTCTAAGATTATGTATGGTATTTCTTTTTTCTTTCTTTTTTTTTGGGGGGGGGGGTGTTGAGACAGGGTTTCTCTGTAACTTTGGAACCTATCCTAGAACTAGATTTTGCAGACCAGGCTGGCCTCAAGCTCACAGAGATCCACCTGTCTCTGCCTCCCAAGTGCTGGAATTAAAGGTGGACATTACCACTGCCTGGCACGTATGTGATTTCTTTAAAAATTTTTTATTACATTTGTGTGTGTGTGCACATACAAGCACACACACAAGCAAATGGAGCACACTGTGTGTGTGAGCAGAGGCCAGGGGGCAGCTCGAGGGAGCTGATTTTTCTCCTTACCATCGAAGACCTGGGAATCAAACTCAGGCCATCAGTTTTGGTATCAAGAACCTTTACTGTGCTTCTCTTCAGTAGGTTTGGAGAACTGTGCTTGCTCATTTGACTCATCTACACAAACTCCCTTTATGTTACTTTCACAGTGCACAAACATTGCTTTTGTAGCTCAGTTGGCAAAATGCTTGGTTATAATACATAAGCTCTGAGTCCAACCCCCAGAATTTCATCAACTGGGTACACACCTGTGACTCCAGCACTCAGAAGTGGAGGCGGGAGGATCAAAGTTCAAGGTTAACCTTGATTATATATCCTATGAAGGAACACCTGGGCTACATTTCACAGTTTGCCACGTGCGGATGCATACAAGATCCCACCAAGACTGGGTAGCTCTCCCCATTAAACTATTTCCTCAAAGACCTGCCTGTAAAACAGCTACTCCGTTCTGAGAACACGCCCTCTCCTTCCCTCCCACTCTCTCATTCATACACACATACACCTATAGTCATTCAAAGTGTATTCACATCCTTTCTTCCACCTACTGCCTACAAAATGCAAACAAACCCATGGGATGAACTTGAGTGCTGTCCCCTAAAACACCAGTTCTCCTGTGCAGACTTCTTTACAGAAATTGAGATTATTCAGCTCAATTTTTAGTATAATCTTTAATTAATTCTTTGAGAATTTCATACATACCACATTTTTTTATCATATTCATCATCATGTCTTCTCCTGACTCCCCCTGTGCTCTTGCCCCTCACTCAGTTCAGTTTTAACACATGGCGTACCGTTAACACAGAGACCCTAAGCATTAGTGTGCACTGATGTGATCAGACATAGGTCTACAATTCACAATATTCCTTCTGTGCCCAAACTAATGGTTGAAAAGAAGCAACTGTTGGTTTTCTCATCCAAGGGTATATAAAAGCAAACCCTCATAAGACATTCTGATTAACAGAATGCAGACCTTCCTATTTAGACTTAAAAATCCAGTTATTTTGACTCTATTAGCAAAAGCCCCTGATTCTTCTCAGATTTTAATTATATGTGAGCAAATGAACCGATTATTGATCTTTTTAGTAAGAAACCTGAACTGCCTTTCACTGAAATAGCACAGCAGACATGAAGGAAGCCATCAGCATCAAACACTACTTCTCATGAGCAATGACTAAAATAATAATTTCTGTAGCACAATTAAGTCTCCATTGCTCAAAACAAGCATCTTAACAACTCTAAAACAATTTTTTTCTTGATGTGTGAGTCTGATCATCAAGGGAAAAAACCACTTCTAATGAAATGTGGCAACTTTTTTACACATGGAAAGCATTCTATATGTGTAACAACAATTAAAGAAAAAAGTTATGAACTTGACAGCAAGGAAACTCATGGGAAGGGTTTGAGGGAGGAAAGGGGAGTGGAAATAATGCAATTATATTGTAATTTAAGAAATAAAATATTATTAAAAACTTCAACTTTAGAACTCATAAAACAGCAAAAAACAAAAACAAAATGGCTTAGTTATTTAGAACCTACAGACATAACCTACAAAAAAAGTATGAAAGCATAACTTCAAACTGAAAATGGGTTTATCTAATGTGGAACGTCCCTGTAGACGACATCAGCCTTTAGTTCAGTAAGAGAACTGGAATGTTTGCTTTTCTTTCTTATTACTTAAAATTAATTCTGACACAGCCTGCTTGCTTTATGTCTGCTTCCTGGTTTCATTGGCTTTCTAACATTCCCAGAAACCCAAGAAATAATTATGATAATATGGCAACAAACTAAAAGAAACCCAGCAAGTTTATGCAGGGTATACAATTAGAGAAAAGCCTCAATCAAAGTCAGCCCAAATATGCACCTAACAAAATACTGTAGTTTACTGGAGCAATTTAGTTTGAATAAATAACACCAAACGTCCACGAAAGCTACATGCCACTCAACAGACCTCACCCCGCACCACTGCCACTCACCTTCCAGATACTCAGAATCTAGGTCTAGGTCTGCCTGGGCCGCAGGATGAAGATTTCATTTAATGAGTTAACGCCATCTAGCGGGGGCAGTGAAATTTCAGCTGAACCTATTCCATGTGGCCAAATATCTGATTTCAATCAACTCACTTGTATTAATCAAAGAACTACACTAATGTGACAAACATTCCTACATTAAAAAATGATATAAAATGTTTTAAAACAAACAGTTCTCATGCACAATGAAACAGCATTTTATCCTTTTCTTCAAATGTACAGAGCAGAACTCAATGCACACCTACAATATGTACATTTTGAGTACAGATATTTCAAAGATCAAAATAACAGTAAATGAAAGTGTTACAATAACAAAACCAATTATTTATTGATTATGTGTCTTGTCTATGCCAGACATTTTTCAATCCTAAGGGTACTTTGGTATCACACAGATGCTTCCCTACGGAGGAAAAAAGTTAACAAATACTGAAACAAAATGATGACATTTCTTCTTTTTTAAAAGCTTTTATTATTTTAATTAAGTATATGTGTCTGTGTGGGGATATATGCACATGAGTGCAGATGCCTGTTGAGACCAGATGCATCAGATTTCTCTGGAGCTGGGAGTACAAACTATTGTGAGCCATCTAACAACATGGGTGCTAGGAACTTAACTCCAGTCTTTTGCACAAGCAGTCCCTGCTCTTAACACTGAGCCACCTCTCCAGACATACTGACCTTTCTTACTCCTAACACAATGTGAGTATTTTCATCTATCAAACTAGGAGGTCAATGTATACATATTACATGCCCAACAACACACAGAGTAGTAATGGGGTTTTAAGGGAGGAAGGGCAACATGGCCTTTAGCCTATGCACCACCAACTGGTGGCTCTTTACAGGAGATATGTCTTTTATCAGAATCCTGCTTTAAATTTTATCCATGTCAAGAAAAAGCTGCTAACATGAATATCGGATCAACCAAGGTTGAATCAGTTCCATTGATATAGTGCAAAAATTGATGAGAAAGATATTTACCCTTTATATAACATAACAATGTACACATTCGTTAACATTTCAATGAATTGGATTTATTTTCAAGTCTGCCATTTTGCTAAGAATATCCGAGGCTCTATCACAATAATCTCCCTTACGTTGCTTGTGTTCCTAATAGCATACTGACTTGTCCTTTTTCTCTCTATTTCTTGGGCTTACCATGGCTGAGGTAAGAGGAGCTTGGAGTAAGACCTGTTCACTGTTCTCCTATGCACTGAGTGGCGGGTAGAAAATTCACATGGACCGCTGTGCAGAAAGTAACCAGAGCCCATTCCATTTCCTGTCTCTGCTGGTGGTGTTCTGTCTCTGTGCTGCAGATGGGGAATCAAGTGCTCTGCCGGTGAATTTCAGTCCCAGTGCCTTTCGGGGAAGGCAAACTTTAAATGTTTTAGTATCTTCTTATACAGCGTGTGTCTGTGTGTGTTTGTGTGTGTTAACAACACAGAATGTTCAGATAGTAATCCAATAAAACTTTGCAATATTTGTGGGATCTTCAACTGAAATTTCCTATGTGTAGACATCTTTATGCCGGGCGGTGGTGGCACACGCCTTTAATCCCAGCACTTGGGAGGCAGAGGCAGGCGGATCTCTGTGAGTTCGTTCGAGGCGGACCTATTCAGGCTACTATGAACCATATAGTAGACTGGATTCTAAGATTAGCTAAACTTCGTAAGAATTCCCTTCTTGTTTTCCCAGAGGAGTCAGAAAACATGTGGCAGACATCACGTCTTGCCCAGATCTGTTTCACTAGAAACTGTCAATCCTAACAGTTATTCCACGTGTCAACGGTAGAACACTAGGAAAGTCTATGTTGTAGTGGCTGACTAGAGAAGGAAGAGAAGCAGCAGGGACACGGTGAGAATGGGACTGAGACTAGAGTACAAAACCCAATGCCATTCAGGCAAGACAGCTCAGCAGGTACTTGTCATACGAGCCTCACGAGCTGAGTTCAGTCCCCAGGTCACAGAGTGGAAACTCTTTCTCAAAAGTTGTCCTCTGATCTCATACATGGGCCACAACAAACAGACAGACAGACAGACAGACAGACAGACAGACACACACACACACACACACGTAGACCTAATGCTACTTCTATAGGCAAGCCACACCTCTTTGAGCTCATGTCTTAGCTACGTTTTCTATTGCTGTGATAGAATACCATGAGCAAAGGATCTCGGGGAGGAAAAGGCCAGAACCTTGAGTGAGGAGCTGACACAGAGGCTATGACCAGTGGGGGACAGGGGTTCTACTTACTGTTTTGCTCCCCATGGCATACTCAAACTTTTTTCCTTATAGAACCCAGGACCACCAATGCAGAAAGGAAACACCCACAGTGGGATGGACCCTTCCCCATTAATCACCAATTAAGAAAATGCCCTACAGGCTTTCATGCAGCCTGATCTTAGGGAGGCATTTCTCAACTGAGGTTCCCTCCTCTCAGACGATTTTAGCTTGTGTCAAGTTGACATAAATCTAGCCAGAATAGTTTATTTATTTGAAAAAAAAAGGATGTTTATATACCCATATAAGTAAATCCATTGAACAAATAATTTTTGTTAGATGTAAGCAAATTCTTCCAGTGCAGAGTGCTATTTTCAACCTTTATACTTGCCATCCTTACTTCCTCCACTCCATGACCGATCCTAATTAGAACCTACAATCAGACCAGTCTCTTCCCTGGTTTTTACTTCTCATCTTAAAAAGAAACTTTTATTTATGTATGTATTTATCTTTAATTTTACTTTGAGATAGGGTCTTATGTAGTCCAGGTGGCCTCCACTTTGCAGGGTAGCAGAGGATGACCTTGAACTTTGGCTCCTCCTGTCCTTACCTCCACTGTGGGAATACACAGTGCACCACCAAACCTAGTTTATGTACTGCTGGAGATAAAACCCAGAACTTCAAGCTGCTAGGCAAGTACTGTACCAACTGAGATCCCCCCAACTCCTTCCCTGCTCTTTAAACAGCACGCTGATTCCCATGGCTAAGCTTTTGTTATTGATACTCCTCTTGGAATACATGTCTTTCTCCCAACTCTGGATGGAGTAGGGGTTCATAACCCTAGGTGAGAGTTATTGGCAGCTGACGGGCCGTTGGGAGGCACAGCCATTTTCTTCAGGGACATAGCCTCTCCTAGGATACTCATGGTCCTTTGGATCGTCCTATGCTCATGTGCATATGAACAACTCTAACTAGAGGGGATGTAAAAAAGAAAGAGAAAATGTAGGTGGGAGGGGGGTGAGTTAGAGTTTAGGGGAAGTAGAGGTGGATAGCATCATAATACACTGTATGCATGTATGAAATTCTCAAAAAATAAAGTAAAAATTAATTTTTAAGAAGTGGACATGTTATTGGTCACTTTATAGTGCTTTAAAAAATTAATAAAAATCCTAATTTATCTTTCTTTTAGACAAAGATTATTCCTGCTTCTAGGCCAGAATCAAAAACTTTTGAGAAGTCTAAGAAACACTTGCAGAGTCACTTAGCAGTGTCACCCTAAAAGAAAGCAAGTGGCTGGGAACAGCAGTACACTCCTTTAATCCCAGCAATGTGAGGAACTTCCAGAACAGCCAGAGCTACACAGTGAAATCCTCCCTCCTCCCCCACAGAAAAAGGAGGGAGGGAGGGAGGGAGAGAGAGAGAGAGAGAGAGTGGAGAAATATCCTAGTTTGAGAATTAACTGATGATCATTCAAAGACAAAAACTAACACTCTCTCCTGTCTCATACGCATAAAGTCTCTCGAGCATTTCTAAAAATTAATAATGGAAGTTTTAATAATTCAATGATTAAGTCACCTGGGAACAGGTGTAGCGTTAGTCTAAGACATACAACTATTTTTCAAATGTCAGCATTCTATAAATACAACTGACATTACAGTGTACAGAGCATTTCTTTGATACATTGCATTACTTATGCCTTATAAGACTCCTGTGGAGAGATTTACTTTGCAGAAGAGTAAAGTGAAGCTCACATAGATTAGTGACTTGGGTAAATGGCAGAACCAGGACACAAATCTTTGTTCCCTACTTTTAATGCCCACACTCTTCTGACTTACCACGTTGGGAATATTGGTATGGACATACCTGAGTGTATTTGGGGGACTGTCATCTCCTGATTACTCATATTAGTACAAGCCAACAACAATCACAACACAAAACTCCGACTGGTTTTCTTAGCTTCTTAATTAAGTGCTTTGGCCCAGAAGTCAGACAGCAATAAGATATAAAGTAAGGGCAGGCTCACAGTTTTCTCACCCCTCTTCTGCCCACTTCTGCCCCCCCCCCTTCTTGGAAGGGGTTGGGGTTAGATCTGCTAGGGCAGAAGTGCTGGGTGCAGAGTGGTGAGAGCAGCTAGAGTGGGTGCTGTACTTCTGACCCCTCCATCCAGGGTGAGCCGGTTCACAGCTTCCCTGCATAAAGTGTTCTCATTCTCCCTGAATCTCCCAAAGACAGCAGAGTCATACTTTTTTATCACTAACTTTCTGCAAAGAATCAGAGCTTTGATCTTCTCTCTAGAGCAGGGGTTCTCAACCTTCCTAACGCTGTGACCCTTTAATACAATTCCTCATACTGTGGTGACCCCAACCATAAAATTATTTTTATTGCTACTTCCTAACTATAATTTTGCTACAAGGCGACCCCTGTGAAAGGGTTGTTAGTCCCAAATATGCTAGGAACCACTACTCTAGCATGTGGGCTCCTGGAGGACAAGAATGAACTTTTCTAATGGCAACTCAGTTTTTAGTCTGGTGAATGGTAGGATGTTTATAAGACTTAAACAGCTCAATTGTTGAAATAAAAATAGCAAATTTCTAAGATATCTTCTGGCTCCGAAACTTTATGATTTCAAGACAGTTCTCACTTGGTACCAATCAGATCCTTTCCTCATGAAGTCTGGCCTAGGACTGTCCTAGACCCCTGCAGAGTAAAGGTAGGGACAGCTTTAGAATGGAGCATAGTGCCTTCACCACTCTAAGCAAGTACTCTATGACCAAGCCACACCCCTATCTCAGGAGCAGTTTTTATTTACTAACTACAACAAATCCCTCTTAAATCTTGCCTTACTTTAACTTGAAATTGCATATGCAAATACCAAGACAAAAGGGAACAAATTAGTTATAATAACTTTAGAATACTATGTACAAGAAGCAGAAACAAACTGCCCACTCAAGGTCTTCCACTCCATCACTGACTCAGTTTCCCTGCTTCTTGTCCTAGTGGTACCCAAGGTAAACTACTGTGCTTTCCCTCACATGCCTTCCTTTTGACGGACAGTCCCCCCCTGAGTCATTTATCACTGATGGGAAGAGTCCTTTCCTCAGCCGCGGGCTCCTCTATCTCACCTTCCTTTCTACCCTTATGTGCTTCTCTGTCAACTTCCCTTGGAACTATTTGAACCGGATGCTTTTAAAGTTTCTGTTCTCACTTCCCCTGCCCCATTCCATCTACTATTTCCTACTACTCTACGGTAATTTTCATCATGGACTATGAAGAGGACATAACTTGGATAAGATTCTGGCCCTCATGACTAGATAGCTTAGACAATTATTTAACTTTATTTAGTTCACTGACTTCTTTTTTAATTTTTATTTTATGTGCATCAGATTTTGTCTAATTATATCATATTCCTGCCTACAGAGGTCAGAAGAGGGCATCAGATCCTCTGAAACTAGAGTTTCAGAGAGTTGTAAGCTGCCTCATGGGTGCTGGGAACTGAATTCGGGTCCTCTGCAAGAACAGTAAGTGCCCTTAACTGCTGAGCCATCTCTGCAGTCCCTACCCACTTCATTATTTTGATGTTTTGAGTCAGGGTTCCTCTCTGTAGCCCTAGCTGTCCTGGAACTCACTACATAGACAGGCTGCCTCCCTAATGCTGGGATTAAAGGTATGCACTATCACTGCCCAGCTCCCTACAGACTTCTTAAATGGAGACACAAGTTGAGGATCTTTTATCTAAAATGCTTGCTCTTTGAGATGTTTCTCATGCCAAGCTTTGGCATTTTGGAATATGTGTATAGACTTTACTTGATGAATGTCTCTAATCTAAAAATTAATCTAACATCTAAAGCACTTTATGTGCCACATCACTCCTCAAATTTCAGATTATGGGATGTTTAGATTTGGGGGTTTCAAACTGTAGTGCCCAGCTGTAGAAGTATCCATCTCAGAGAGGAGGAAATACAGAAAGGGCAGTACAGGGCCAAGAGCTTTGCAGAGCCCGTCTGTACCTCCAGCCTTGGCCTCTCCTGTATCTACCCTCACATTTCTACCGTGATGTCTCATCATCTCCCCCAATTTGGCCTTCTCGGGACCTCTTAAAATTCCTCATCTTAACAACACTCCTGAGACTCAAGCTGGAAAATCACAGGCATGTCACCTTCTCATCCCTCACTCAGATACACCCAAGAGTCCTGCTACTGCCTTGCACTTCTGACCAACACCACAACTCGGGCTTCACACTGAGGTGGTTTCTAAGCCCTAACTGGCACCTCTACAGGAAGGGCAGACAGATGTTTTGCTGGTAGAACAATTCTTCTGAAAAAGACCTCACCATGTCATTTTTCTGCTTAAGATATCCCAGCATCTCCTTAGTAACAAAACAAAGCCTAAACTCACGGGTAAGATGTTTAAGGCCCTCACAACTGTACCTCGCCTCCCCAAAGGTCCACTCTTTCAATCACTTTGAACTGTTACACCCAGAATATGAAATGTTCATCCCTGCCCTGGACCTTTGGTTAAGGCATTCCTTATCTGCCACTAAACACCTGTCCCATCTAAACCTTACACAGCCTTTTTAAAAAGATTTATTTTTATTCTTATGTATAAATATATGCATGTATTCTAAGTCTGTGTGTGGTAGCCTCAGAGGCATCAGATCCCCTGGAACTAGAGTTACAAACAATTGTGAGTCATTATGTAGATGCTGGGAACCCAGCTTGGGTCTTTGCAACAGCAGCCAGTGTTTTTCACTTCAAAGTCATATCTCTAGATGCTTCCCCTCCTTTTCTTCCCTTTTTTAAATAACTAGTTTGTTTTTTTAAAGATGTATGTATGTATGTATGTATGTATGTATGTATGTATGTATGTATGCCTCCATGTATGCCTGCAGGCCAGAAGAGGGCACCAGATCTCATTACAGATGGTTGTGAACCCTTGTTTTGGGTTTTGAGGCAGAGTCTCTTTACATAACCCTGGCTGTCCCAGAACTCATTATGTAGACCACAGAATTCAGAATCTGCCTGCTTCTGCCTCCCAAGTGCTGAAATTAAAGTTGTGTGTAGGTCAGAAGACAACCTCCTTCTACTGTGTGTATTCTGGGGAGCAAACATAGGTTACCTTTGCCTACTAAGCTACCTTGCTGCCCCTATGATTTATGTTTTAGGTTTTCATATTAGTGGATAATGAACGCTGACATTCATCAATCCGTTTGTTCTCCTAGAAAGCTTCACTTCAACTTTAATGGCGTATACATGACTCTGTATACAGCGAGCCTAGGAACTACAGTGGGAGATAGCTGTGCTTCTGTGACAATTTAAGTCACTTAATACAATTATCCCTAATTGCTCCATTCTCCTACAAACACCATAATTTGTTCTTCTTTATGGATGGAAATTCTGTGGTGTATACACACCACATGTTGTACCCACTTCTCTGCTGTTGGACACCTAGACTGACTCTACAGCTTAGCTATTATGAAGAGCACTGTCATAAACATGGATGTAAACGTACTCCGTGGGATGTGGGCTTGGGGGTTTTGGGTAAAATCCAGGAGTTCAACACTATCTATTCTTGAAGACCCAGACAAAACATTTCTCACTCAAAGCTTTCCTATCACATTGATCTCTCTCTTCTACATTCACAGAACATCTAGACTTGTTCTTCAAACAAAACCAATTGAGAAAAGGGCTACTATCCTTGCTCGTGATAATGTTTCCCTAGATGCTACAAAATTAATAAAGATTATGCAAGCCCCAGAGCAAAGAGTAGTGCCTCCTTCTTGAGAAGCCAGAAGACACACTTCTTACTACCTTTTTCTTAGGTCATCTGTTTGTCTCCCTTTGCCTTTCTGTTTGTCTCTATGTGTCTCCCTCCCTCTCCCCCACTGCATTGAAGTATAAATATATTATCTTAATAAATCCTGAACTTTTATTATTTAGTATACTTCAAGTTTTCTTCAAAAGACAGCTTTTTCCCTGAAAACTATGATAAATGTACAGGTTGACATTAAAAAAATACAACTCACCTACATCTTAAAAATAAACCCAGGTTCAAGTGAAAAAAACTATCTGCACTTGGATGTAACTCATCCATGGCTCAGTCTTTAGCCGGAGATACTGTCTGGGGAGCGGATTTAAGCAATGGCAGGCGCAGCTTTGTGGGTGGAAGGTGGTCACTGTGGAATCTTTAAAGGTTATACCTAGTCCTCCCTCCCTCACTGCTTCCTGTATACCATGAGGTAAATCTCTGCAATAGGGTCCTGGCACCATGGGTTTTTGCCTTACCATGGACTTGGAATCAGATGGACCAAGGACTATGGGCTGAAATCTCTGGAACTCTGAGTTTAAATCAACAATTTCCCTCTGAATTGGTTTATGTCAGGTAAACTACAACAATAATGGAAAATGACTCAATGTAGTATCAAACAGAAGGAAAATGCCACCAGATGCCCACAGTACATGTTGTTATCTTTCCAAAGTGTCCTACCTTCATGATCTCCATTGGCACACACAGAGAAAGGTGCTGTTTTATTAGATTCTCCCCATTCCCTCCCACTATCTGTGGGCATTCCCATGCTTCTTCTACTTCCCTATAAAAGCACCAAAACGGACCACTCCAGAACATCCCGACAGCTGGGTCCCATCTCCCCTCTCAGTGCCTCTTCTCTACTGTACAAATTTAATCTCTGGTATAGAGAAAATCTATGGAGAAAAATACAAAATTTTGATAAAACTGAAAAAAAACTAAGGACCTCATCTCTTGTCAATTCAGAGAAACAGCTATCCTAAAGTAGCTGTCTGTGAATAATTTAACTTATATGTCCATTTGAATTCCTTTAAATTCCACTAACCTATGTAATTCAACTTTTTATGGAAGGGATAATTTTTTTCGTTTGTTTTTTTTTTGTTTTGTTTTGTTTTGGTTTGGTTTTTTGAGACAGGGTTTCTCTGTAGCTTTGGAGCCTGTCTTGGAGCTAACTCTGTAGACCAGGCTGGCCTTGAACTCATGGAGATCCACCTGCCAGTGCTGGGATTAAAGGTGTGTGCCACTACTGCCCTGCTGGAAGGGATAATTACAAGTATGTATCATATGACTTGGCAAAAGACAGTTCAGCAAATATGAACAAAATTTTGACATGGACGTTAAATCTTTTGATAAATTCAAGAAGACCAAGACAACAGCAATGCTCCGTGAAGACGGAATCCAGGTGGGAGCCGATGGTGATGCTCACTAAACGACACTGCTCACCACACACCACGATGTGTTGTCACAGATGCATGTCACCAATTCCTACAGCAGCATCTCAGAGCTGTGCAGCACGGTGCAGGGTGCTCAGCCTGAACCCATGGGTCATTACTGAAGTCAGTTATAATCAAAGGCAAATTCATCTTGTCAAAACATGGGCAAAATAAATAAACAAAAGAAGGATAATAATATAAGCTTTACTAAAAGTTTATTCCTTTTTTTAAAAATGTTTTTGGTTTGGTTTTTTTTTTTTTTTTTTTTTGAGACAGATTTCTCTGTGGCTGTTCTGTAGACAGTGGCATTGAATTCAGAGATCCACCTTCCTCTGCCTCCTAGTTCTGAAATTAGAAGAATTTGGTTGGCTTCTATTTAAAAAAAATAATTCTGGCTGGGCGGTGGTGGCGCACGCCTTTAATCCCAGCATTCCGGAGGCAGAGGTAGGGACTCTTTGTGAGTTCGAGACCAGCCTGGTTTATAAGAGCTAGTTCCAGGACAGACTCCAAAGCTACAGAGAAACCCTGTCTCAAAAAAACAAATAAAACAAACAAACAAACAAAAAAAAACCCCAAAAGACAAACAAACAAAAAAATTCCGAGCCTCTTGAATTCAAAGACCTTTTTAAAACTTTTGTGGATTGAATCAAGCCCACACAGTCTAAACAAACTGTATTTAAAAATAGGGCCCAGAGGAACTTAGTTAAAAACACTCTGCCATGCCCCAACACAGGCCCTGGTACTGGCATGATGGAGTTAACTGTTCTTGCTGATGCTATGGACTGAACCATGGCCACTTGCAAATATGTCTGTCAAGACCTTTTGTGTTAACTTCAGTACTCAGGCTGCATTTCAGTTTTTTTTTTTTATTTTTCGAGACAGGGTTTCTCTGTAGCTTTTGGTTCCTGTCCTCCTGGAACTAGCTCTTGTAGCCCAGGCTGGCCTCGAACTCACAGAGATCCGCCTGCCTCTGCCTCCCGAGTGCTGGGATTAAAGGAGTGTGCTACCACCGCCCTGGCTTTGCATTTCAGTTTTACCAGAGAAATTTAGTCTCTTAGTCTGTAATAAGACTTGGCTGACTCCTTTGATTTTCCATTCTGCTCCAGTTAGGTGGAGGCTTTGGCAGTAGTCATATCAAAGAGCTCCACAATAGCCCTGAAGGGAGTATCACAAAGGTTTGTTTATTTGGGAATAGACTCACAGTAAGGGTAGTGATCCGCAGTCCTCTGTGTGTGCTGGGAACTGGAGGGCTGCACACGCTTTTTGTCCACCTTTATGGTACATGAGACCACACCCAAAGTGGGCTGATATCTTGAAGGCTATTGGCTGAAGGAGTTCCACAACACTAAATCCACACTACACAAAAGGAGGAAAACTACATCGCACCTGTGTACTCTGTAGCCTCCGTAGAAAACACCACCTAACGCGTGAGTGCCAACTGAAGTCACTGGGGATGCCGCCCCAGACCATACTTGTTCAAGTTCATTTCACTATTCTATACTTTCCAACTCTCTTTTTGCCACCATTTTGAAAAGGGTCTCTTGATATGAATGTCCGGAACCCAAAGTAACTGAGAGGTAAAGACACCCTCATGAAATCAGGGTTCACTTCTTCACTACTGACCACAAGAGAAGGGACAGACAGCTCTGTCACTTGGTAAGATTCTGACTGGTTCCTGGGTTTGGACCTGACTTCGAGGCACCAGCTGTGTCATTCCCTAGTGTCTCTGTTCCTGTCTGGCATTCCCAACATGGCTCCTCATTCATGCATGCTGGGGCTGTCAGGCAAACACCCTGTGAAATGCTTGGGGATCTCCCTGCTGGTATCCTGGAGCAAACTGCCACCAAGGAACCGGAGCACATGCGCTGATAGCCTGCTGGCCTGGGTCTGGCAGGAGTGGTGGCAGCACTCCGCGGCAGGCACAGCACTGTGTATCTACTAGCGTATGTGTCTACGCCAGTCCTGTCTTCTGAAGCACGCCCTGGACATGACTTGCTCCCTCTTTCGTGCTTTCTCTTCCCTCATCTCTAATGCCACTGGAAGACCTCACATATGAAATGCTATTCTTGTCAGTCTATGAGTTATGAATTTTCTCAAATATGAACAAATTTGAACTTAATGTTGGCATGGTAAACCTGTAACAGGCATAGTGGACAAACTCTTTAGGCATGTCAGATACATGAAGGGGAACATTAGACATTTTAAAAAAACACTGAATTCTAAACTATGACATATACACCCACCACTACCACAGTCCTGTGAGTGAAGAGCAGACATCACAGAACGTGCCACGGAGAGCAGTCAAAAGACAAAGCCCTTTATCTCTATCTGTTGGCCTGTCTGTCTATCAGTCTATTTTGAATTCACATTTTGGGAATTCCTGGAGGAGAGCAGAATAATTCACCCTGTAAGGAAACAGAGGACAACAGAAAAGGCAGGCATCAAAACAGCGAACAGAGGAAAGTCTGCCCGTGGAAGGTGCACGCCAACAATATGTTCATTTATTTTGTGCGTGTATATGTGTGTGAAGGTCCACATGTGCCATGGTATTACGTACAGCAGTCAAAGACATCCTGAAGGAGCCGGTCCTCTCCTTCCATTAGGTGGGTCCCAGGGATATAACCCAGATCATCAAGTTGGGAGGCAGGCAGCTCTACTGGTTAAACCATCTTGCTGGTCCCCAAACATCTTCTTTAGTGAGACACAAGAGACAAAAACAACAGCATGATCCTGGACGCCTGTTACTGGACCCAGGAGGCTGAGGCAGGAGGACTGTATGAGCTACACAGTGAGACCCCATCTCTAAAGCCAAACAAATGAAAAGAACTAAAGTTACTCACATGCACATGGCTGTTTCAGAGAGTTGATTTCTATTACAGTGTAGGGAGTGAAGCTTTACGCCTCGTATGATAGGTGGGTAGTTTAGAGAAAAAAACAAAATGAAAACAAAAACAAAAAATGAAATTTATATTCTTTGGGCTGGAAAAGGAGCCAAGACTTTGTGAAGCCCACCATGTAAATGTGCTTATGCAGTGGTCTGAGCCTTCCATAAGGAAAAGAAGGCGACAACTGAGGGACAGTTATGTCCCTTTTCTGTTGTCCTCTGCTTTAAATGGTCGATGAGTCTGCCTTGCACTGGACTATTCTGTGCCGAACAAGAGGATTTATTAATTAGATGGGATTAGGCAACTGTCAGAGACAGACTAACATTTGGGAAGAACCAAAATCCATTTCCAAAACCACATCTGGACACTAGGAGGGAAAACCGCTCTTTTCAGACTGGGTGCCGTGCGGAATACTGATGTCCCTTGAGGTGTGAGCCATGTTCTAAAAAGGAGACTGCAGAGTTCGCCAAACACCAAGGCAAATGTCTTACATGAAGAAACACTCAACGCACATCTGAAAGGTTCTCTCTAACCACAAGATGCTTTTCTCATGGAATGCACTGCCACACTCAAAGGGACACCTGCCTCCCGTGGCACCAACCAAGCAAAGGGCAGGTGATAGACGAGGGTGTTTCTCAGCTTTGTGACCACCGGGTCACTGGTCTTCCTCCTGTTCTTCTCACCACAAGAGTCTAATCTAGGTACAAAGTTACTTCCCACTAAATTAGAATTTCCTACTTCTACTCATACCTCAACTCTGAGAAGTTGCCTTCCTCTGCTCCCTTACTCCCCTTCTGCTTCATTTTCTTGGTAATACCCTCCTTCTACAAAAGCGCTTTCTGTTGTTGTCCACTTGTTTTAAGCAATGACATATTCCTTCCACCCAAACAATGCTTGCAGTGGCATGGTAGAGCACTCGCCTGCACTAAGGAGGTCAAGGCAGGGAGAGCATGAGTTCAGGACCGTGTTGGCCTACAGAGTGAGCCCCTACCTCAAAACCAATCACATTCTTCAATTTCTCTTTTCCTTCTTCTACCACAGTGACTCCCTCTTTCCGGACTAGTCTAGGAAGCTATTTCCCTTATTCAAATGAATAATTCCACAAAGGGCTATCCTCAAGATCCAAAATTTTGTTATGTTGTTTCACTAGCTTCTTGGTTCTACCAATGATTTATTTCTTATGTTTGGACGCTATCTTGTAAAGGTTATCTCCAACGTAAGTGTTGAGAGGTGGGGCTTTAAGAGGTGACTAGGGCACAAGGAGAGACCACGTGCACCTGAGCTGAACAGACTGTGGCTGTACTGCAGTGCAGCAGCTGTGATAACCCAAAGGAGACATCCAGGATGTCCAGCTATCAACACTCCCTCACAGAGGAAGGAGAAACTCAAGAAATAGACAACCCTCCTGAAATGTTACCTTCCTGAGACTCCAACAGTCACTAGACAGAGTGAACAGCTGACAGAAGGGAATTCCTTGTGGTGTGGCTCTGTAAGAAGCCTCAGTAACCTTAATGGGTGACCAAGATGGATAGGATCTTTTCTTTGGTCTGTTGGAGACCTTTCTACTTTGGGTGAATAGGTTAGTACCCCCTGCCCCCATCCACGTGATGTTCTCTGCCACCCCTTACAAGCTGTGGCCCCTTGATCTTGTATTGCCCAGCTTTCAGAGCCACAAGTCAAGTAGATTTCTATTGCTCATCATCAACCCGGTAGTCTATGGTATTCTATTTTAGCAGCACAAAACTGACCAAGCACAAAATTGACTCACCAGCCGCAAAGGGAAAGGAAATATATGCTGCCCACCCACAAAGAATTTTCTTTAAAAGACATAAAAGATCACAGAAAAAGGAAGAATTTTCTCTCAGGCACGTAAGTTATACTTTTTTAAATGTGTATGCATACAGGTTGTGCTGGGTAGATTTTGTTGTTGTTTTTCTTTATTTTGTTTAATGAGACAGGTTTCTATGCTTACACCCGGCTGTCCTGGAACTAGCTCTGGAGACCAGGCTGTCTTCAAACTCACAGAGATCCTCCTGCCTCTGCTTCCACCTCACAAGTGCTAGGATTAAAGGCATGTGCCACCACTGCCCGGCTGTGCTGCAGTTTTTTTGTCAACCTGACACAAACTAACATATTTTGAGAAGAGGAAACCTCAATTAAGAAGATGCCTCCCTAAGATCTGACTACAGACCAGCCTGTGGGGTTTTTTTTGTTTGTCTGTTTGTTTGTTTGTTTGTTTGTTTGTTTGTTTGTTTGTTTCAAGACAGGGTTTTTCTGTAACTTTGGAGCCTGTCCTGGAACTAGCTCTTGTAGACCAGGCTGGCCTCAAACTCACAGAGATCCGCCTGTCTCTGCCTCCACAGTGTTGGGATTAAAGGTGTGCACTACCGCTACCCAGTCCACAGGTATATTTTTAAAGACTAACTTATATATTTGTATGTATATGTCTGTGTGAGTGCATGTGTACATACACATGTGGGTGTGCACATCTGTGCAAGTGTGCGGAGGTCAGGAGAGGGCATCAGATGTCTTCCTCCTATCATGCTCTGCCTATTCCTTTAAAACAGGGTCTTTCTCTGAATCTTGGGGGTCGGGGACTTGTATTTTGTTGGCTAGGCTGAAAGTGTGTAAGTTTACAATTCTCGTTTCTGCCTCTTTCAGAATTGGAGTTCCAGGCTTGCACAGGTTGCCTAGCTTGTTCTGTGCGCGGTGATCTAAACTCCAGTCCTCATGATTGTACGCCAAGCACTTTTAACCACTGAGTCCTCTCCAGCTCCTGTGAACTTTATTTTTAAACCTTTTTTCTTCCAATAGGTTACTGTTGATGAGATAGTCATAATAAACCCTAGTCAGCTGGTGTTCTGGCTATAAAAGATTCCTTCAATCTGAGGGGTGATTCTCTAGAACCTTGGCAATATTCTAATAGAATTAAATTTTCACCATATATATTTTTAAAATCCATTTTGAGATGGATGTGATAGTTCACACCAGTACCCCAGCAACCCAAGAGCTCAAGGCCATCCTAGAGGGGCCAGCATGGCTCCATAAGACCCTGCTCAGATCAACAAACATCCACTTTGACATCCTCTCAGGCTTATGGAAGTCCCAGGTGCTCCTCAGCCAGCTCTCCAGGTGCCAGCCTGTGCTCTGTCCTATCAGGGTCCACCCTGCCACTTTTCTCACCCACTCTCCTCTGGACTCACTTTCAAGTTACACAAATGGATACCTTTGTGCCCATTCTGCAAAACAAATAAATAAACCAGGTCACTGTGTAAACAGATCTGTGGTGATGCATCCCACAACTGCTTTTTTTAATATTTATTTATTTATTATGTATACAATATTCTGTCTGTGTGTATGCCTGCAGGCCAGAAGAGGGCACCAGACCTCATTCCAGATGGTTGTGAGCCACCATATGGTTGCCAGGAATCGAACTCAGGACCTTTGGAAGAGCAGGCAATGCTCTTAACCACTGAGCCATCTCTCCAGCCCCCCACAACTGCTTTGGTGTTCACTGCAAACCCTTTCAACTTCTGTTGGACATTGAAATTTTTTTCAATGAAAGAGAAGCTCAATACCAATGATGTCCTTTAAACAAAAGAAAATCCCAGATCGTACCTTCTTAGCAAACACATTCTGACTTCTATGTCTCTGACGGGGCGTCAGAGGAAACTGATGTTTGTGGCAATTCATATGTGAGAGATCTGGGCTAAGGATACACCAGACACCAGAACACCCCACACTCTCTTATATTTGGCTTTAAATTTTTTGATATTTTAAAATTAAAATTCTACAAGAATGCTCTGAAACATCTCAGCACAGCAGCACAGGACGGTTTTTGAGGTAAAACATGCCTTAGGGAAAACTGCCTGGGAGGAAAACTCAGCTGTAGACAATCTATGACGTAGACACCAGGAGACACGACACAGGATACAGAGCTGACAGGAGCTGGGACTGAGAACCCTTCCAGTGCTTCAGGGTGCTTGTGAGAACAAGTGTCGAGGCTCTGTCTACTAACACACTTCAAAATGAACCTTAGGGAGAGCACTAAGTAAGGTTGTTTCCCTTCTCAGACTGAAAATGTAAAAAGGCTTCAGGTACCTCTTCCTACCCTGCCTGCCTCCAAAACAAGTTTACATGGTCAACTGTCTTCATATTGAATGGCTGATTACCTTTTATAATCAGAATTAGAAAATACAAAAGGAAGGAAGGAAGGAAGGAAGGAAGGAAGGAAGGAAGGAAGGAAGGAAGGAAGGAAGGAAGGAAGGAAGAATTCTTTAAAGTCAAACAGTGGCATTAACATATGAGCAGAGCTCCTGTGGGCATTTAAATCTGTAATTAAAAAACTGAGAAGCGTTGGCTTGGCGGTGGTTATTGTCTGACGTGTACAGATAGCCAAAAGGCACTGAAATACGACATCCTGCCCCACATGGCTCACTCAGCAGAGGCGGCCTGGGGAAGAGTGCAGGGAAGGCCTGGCATCTCTAAATGCCTGGCCCACCAGAGCTCTTCCCTAGCGTGGAAAAGAATGCCCAGGTCCTGAGGAGGGACTGTTGACTGTTTGCAACTCCAAATCTGCTCTGGCTGGCATGCTCCACTGCTGTGCAGGAAAACATATCCTTTGCTGACAAATTAGAAGTCTGGGAGCAGGAACACCCGTGCGCATGCACACAAACAGGCAAATCATCATTCCTATCTGATGCAGGCGCACAGCACACAGCACACAGCGCAGCAATCTAGCGACAAGCCTCTCGGATTATAAATAGGCTGCCAATCCAGGCAGCAGCTGTCTCTTATCATTCTGCTTTTCCACTCTGGTTTTGTATTTCAAAGATGATGCCCTGATTCCTACAAGTTTTCTTTATGCTAACAGGTATGACAGGCAGAGGCCAAGAAAATGTATTTTTAAGATTACTCACATCAACCAATATTCCATGCTAATCTGCCATTGTTTACCTTATTTATACATGTAGAAGGGCTTTAGCGGGTTTGCACTCCTGCATTTTCTGCTATAAATTAAGCTCTCAGTATTATAATTCTGCACTCAATCGCAGTCAACCAAGAAATTGCCTTTATAAAGGCAACTGAACACCCTGCCCTTTCTGGGCTTGGAAAACTGTAATACCTACACCTGAATGCAGATGCCTGCACAGGAAACGCACAAAATACAATGCAATTTGATTAAGTCTTTAATGCATACAACTCCTTCTCAAGAAAGTGGCAAACCAATCCACTAAATGTAATGCTTAAGATCTTTAAAAACCCAAGTGCAGAAGACCTTCACTGCTCACCTCCCAGCACGTGAGGGCTAACTGCCGAAGCTACAAGGAGTTGCTTTCTTCCTGAGAGAAAGCTGCTTTCCCAGAAACCAGTGGTGAGGACACATCTCTTAGAGAACCATTCCCATCTTCTCCAGCCTGCTTTTGGCATGTAGTTCACATGGAGGAAGGAAACAAGCAGTCGCCAGCATTTTGCTTTCCTATTTGTATGAAGTACATTGAGAATTCTTATTTGGCCATCACAGAAAGCCATTCCCAGTGCACCACACAGCCGTCATTGTGCTGAGGAATGATGGAGGAAGGTCATTGGTAATAAAAAACTGCCTTGGCCCATTTTGATAGGCCATCACTTAGGTGGGTAGAGTAGGCAGAACAGAATGCTGGGAGGAAGAGGAAGTGAGCTCAGACTCGATAGCTCTCCGCTCTGGGGCAGACGCCTCAGACAGAGGCCATGCTCCCCTCTCCCGGCCAGACGCGATGCAGCAAGCCGCCAGGTCAGACATGCTGAATTTTTCCTGGTAAGACCGGTGCTACACAGTTTATTAGAGATGGGTTGATCAGGATATCAGAATAGCCAGTAAGGGCTAGAGCTAATGGGCCAAGCAGTGTTTAAAAGAATACAGTTTGTGTGTTGTTATTTCTGATGTAAAGCTGGCCGTGCGGGAGCCGGGCAAGACGAAAAGCAGGCCCACAGCTCCCCACTACAGAGGAAAGTGGTGTCAGTCAACCACCGTTGCAGAGCAGCCTAATAATGGGTCACACTGACTAGTGCTGGAGCGAGTTAGCAGATGGTACGCTAACAAAAGGCCTGAGCCACAAGTAGCTCGGGTACAATTTTTTTTAAATGGGTTTGTAAAATACAACACAAAAAGAATTGAAAAAGTACTAAAACTTTATTTGTATTCTTAAAAAAGAAAAAGAAAGTTGTCTGGATGTGGGCTTGTGAACCTGACTGTAGTGCCCAAGGGAGCCAAAAGAGGGAGCTGGATGCCTGCAGCTGGGGTCACAGGCATTGTGAGCCACTCCATAGGGTGCAGGAACCAGAACTCACTGTAAACTCTCAACTGCTCAGCCATCTCTCCAGACTCTGTATTCCTAATCATCCTCCCAAACTTCAACTTCCCAGAGTTTATTTGGTGTCACATTGCGAAATCATTTCAATTTTTAAGCACATGCACACAGTTATCCCTCTTGGTTCTTCTGGAACAATATCACATGAATTCCTATGGAAATGAAACACACTATGCATCAAAATGTGCACAGTGGTGAGCTTGCAGGCAATTTTTGCCTTGATGACTTGGCAGAGGACTTTACAATAAATATACATTGCTTTATAATTAAAATAACAATTATATCTACTGCATTTTGAGAAAAAATTTCTTCCCCTAAGGCTTCCTGATTCAGCTATAATGCTGACCTTGCCATCCATGTGGAAGAACTTCTTTCCATTTTAAAAGCGTGCCTTTCAGGGTGTTTATACCTCTTCTTTTGCTTTAACAAGTCTTTCTACATCTATGAAGGACTACATGAGCACACAGAGAACAGACTGTCAGGTGCACTTTCAATCCTGGAGGACTGAGCCCCAAATCTCATGCCCCTGTAACCATGGTTTATTCATTTACTTCTGTGTTTTATACACAGGGTAGCTTGTGAAAGAGTCCTGGCTGTCATGACAGGAGGAGGTAAGTGGGGCCTGACTGCAGAAGTCAATGATGGCGTTCTTTTGCACTTGGCAGCTGAAGATGCTCTTTGACCAGTTGGCAATATTTGATACTGACTTTCATCAAGTCTAACAATTATTCAACTTGAAATTTCCCTCACATCAAAGCTCCCTCCAAAACAACACCCTACTCTTTTCTAGAGCCCTAACTAAGTGACCGTTCTGCAAACAGCCTAGTGAGTATGCTACACTTCCTTCTGAGTTTAAGATTCAAACACCTCTTTGCTGTCAGTACCTAGTAATCCATCCCACATCATCTCCAGCAGCACATCCAATGTAAAGTAACGAATGGCCACGGAGTGGTTTTAGTTAAGAATTATTTAAGATTTTTTTCCCCCTCAGCTGTTTTGTATTTAGTAAAAAATAACAACAAAGGCTAAGAAGAAAGTTAAGAATGGTAGGAAAAGGAAGGTAAAATACTTTTTATTTCTGAAGGTGTTTCAAAGACTTATTCTTTGGATGGTGTTTACAACTTGATTTGATAATTATCCTTCTCATGGAAGTGCATTCTTAAAACTGAAAGTAACGCACTACCCTTTGTTAAAAAAAAAAAAAAAAGGAAAGAAAGAAAGGAGGCCCTGACATACCCAACTAACAGGGGGGAGTTTGTTGTGCATTACAGCACTTTGGACAAAGAATAAATACTGAACAATAGAGCAAACTGTTGACTGTATCTGAACAGCATCTTGCTACGACATTCAAAGACTACAGGCTTAGAATCCCACCCTCCATGGAGAATATGACCAAGGTACATTTTTGGCTTCTATTCTCCAATTTCTTCAAGCAAGTGTCAAAACAACCAAAAATTATTTTTTTAAATCTCTATGAGCTCTTACTCCAATCAAAAACTCTTCCTTTACTGTATGAAGACATGGCATTATCTTTTCTTCTAGCCATATGATTTGCTTAATATTTTCATTAAGGGGTTCTTCTCTAAACCCGTGGAGATTAACACCTGATTTCAATACTAGCATCTGTGAAAAGAAATCTAAAAATACACAATAAGAAGCGTGTTCTTCCTTAGCTGAAGACAGATACTTTTCCTTACTCTACCTTTTTAAGCCTTGTTTTATTTATGACGGTGAAGGCACACATTCATGACACATTTGCATGTGGAGGTCCGAGAACAGCTCTGAGGCTCCAGTTCTCTCCTTCCACCTTTACATGGGTTCCAAGGACCAAACTCAGATCATAAGGCTGGCATAGCAAGTGCCTTTACCTGCTCACTGACCTACTTTTTTGAAAACATAAATTTTACTGTGTACATTTAAGGTACATGATATAAAACACATGTATGCACTAAAATGGCTACGCCAGTGACGAAACATGTGAACACGCCATCATTTAGTCAGCACCTCCCTCCCAACAACAGCAGTAATGGACTGAGTCATCAGACAACCCTGTATATACCACAGTTATCAACTACAGTGCTCATGTATATTAGGACTGTTACCCTCATTCCACCTTCTATGTATCACAAACCCCAGCCACGCTTTTATTTTCTATTGCTACATATTTATTATTAGTCTACTCTCTGATTGTACCTAAAAATAACTTTTAAACAATCTTGAACTCAAAATCAAAGATATAAATTTAACATTTTAAAATGATGGTAGCATAGACAACAAAACCAATTTTCAACAAAACAAAACAAAACCTCAAATTCTGCATTCAAGATGGGAGGCAGAGACAGGTGTAAACTCAAGGTCAGCCTGGTCTACAGAGTGAGTTCTAGGACAGACAGAGGTACACAGTAAAATTGTATCACACACACACACATAAGTGTTCAGGTATTTGTCTCCTTCAAGTATTTTAAATTTTTTTAAATTCAGATTTTTAAGAACTTGAATATTATTTCTTCAAAACATTAGAAGCAAGGAAAAGGGAGGGGGAAGAGAGGGGCGTGAGTAACTCTCAGTGAGCAACGACTCACCCATATTTGTTACAAGAGCAAACCCAGTGGAATCATGAAGAGCTCCAGGTGGTAAACTTCTTGAGGATCAACAGTCAGGGAGCACTTGAGAGCTCAGTGTCCTTCTTGAGCAGCTTATTTTAACCACACAGCTCAAAGCCTCAGAATTATTTCTTCGTGACATATGACCATTTCAATCAACGCCTAGCCCTGATTTCTGTTCTGCAACAATGTCCATTCCAACTGCTCCTCCCCAAGCCTCTTGCTTCTTGCCTGTCTCAGCTCTCAACTGCACTAAACGACTGGAACGCCTACCTTTCACACAAGCCTGCCAAGTTCAAAATTAAGAAACCAAAGTTTGGACCAGAGGTGTGTATGTGGGGGGGGGGGGAGACACACATGGACACAGGGTGTTGCGGGAGGTCCTTCCGCCCCTCCAACCAATAGCTGCTGTGATACCAGCCCATTGGGGCGTGGTCTCTCTCCCTTTAAAAAAGCGGCTATTTCCTCTGCTCGCTCTCTTCACTTCCTGCTCCGCCAGAGACTAGACTCCCTTCCTGGTTGTGCAGATGGCTGTTGTCTGGGACGGTGATCTGTAAGTTTTCCCCTTTAAATAAATAACACCCTATTAATCATAACTCCAAACTGGTGTGGCCTTGTTCGTGACTTACGCCTTCAACAGGGACACCATAACTTTAATCCCAGCACTCCAGGTGGGAGGATAGCTGTGGTTTCAAGGACCGTCTGGTCTACAGAGTGAGTTCCAGGAAGTCAAGGCTACACAAGTCTCGGAAAATAAAAAAAAATAAAAAAAAAAAGGAAAAAGCAAAACAAAACAAAGTTTGGATTGATTATGTTACTTGTCGTTGACAAAAACAAACAAAACCATAACCTACCGTGCTCTAGTGACTGTGTTTTACAAGAGGAAAAGAAAGCTAGTGAGAACTATACCCTGAAGCAGTACAACTTCACTCTTTCTTTTCTTTTTTTGTTTTGTTTTTCAAGACAGGGTTTCTCTGTAGCTTTGGAGGCTGTCCTGGAACTAGCTCTTGTAGACCAGGCTGGCCTCGAACTCACAGAGATCCGCCTGCCTCTGCCTCCCGAGTGCTGGGATTAAAGGAGTGCACCACCAATGCCTGGCTTAAACCCACTCTTTCTAAAATAGCAACATGCAGAAGAAGTCTGTGTGTGTCTACTGCTTGGTTAACAGGCCCTCTGCAGATTAACAGGTGCAGAGGCAGGTCAAATCAAAAGTGCTTGGTTTGGACTTTTCCTCTGGTTTTAATTCCGAGGCCAAATAGTATTCAGAAAGGAACTAAAGTTTTTTCTCTTCCAGAGACTTTATTAGCACTCTATTCAAAGTGAAAGTATCCCTAAATACTCAGAAGTAACTCACCCAGAATGAGACAGGAATGCTCGATTAAAGCCAGCAGCAAGTTCAGGGTGTAGATTGTACTAGGGTCATATAGCTACCCAGTTTTCCCAAATGCACAATCTTTTGTTCTTTTCTACACCAAAATGAAAACCACAGTTTTATTTGTCGATTGCTAAGTCAGTCAAAACCCGATCGTAAATACTGGTGTGAAGAGAAATGTTTGGGGCTAGCGGCACAGCTCAGTGTTTGACCACTCCATAGTGTACATGGGAGTCTGGGTTCAATCCCAACACGTTGAAGAAAGAAGAGTGGGAACTGTGCCATTCTCTATCAATTTCTCAAACATGGGCAGGCTGGTACCAGAGTCCGGAGCATCATCCACTGTCCTTACAATAGCTCAGCTACATAAAATGATGCCCATCTCACAAAATAAAACCAAAAATGTATTTTCATTTAATTTTTTCTTTTGGTACCGAGGACTGAGTTCAAGGTCTTGCACACACCAAAAATGCATGAATTCCAGTGCACCACACTCCCAACCCTCAATTAAAATAAACACAGTACCATATGCGTATGCACGTGCACACACACAGAGACCAGTTTAAAATTTGTATTTCTACTAGTCAAGAGGCTGCATCTATGTTGCTCTCCAGGTACATGAACTTCACATGGTTGCCTTGTTGGAGACAGGATCTCTCTATACAGTGCTTGCTATGTAGCACAGCTGGCCTTCAATTATCAAACTTCTGGACTTAAGTCACCCAAGTACTGGGACCAGTGGCGAGCATATCAAACTGACACCTTCACATTTTTTAAAAGTTTCATGGGCAAAAAATATCCATTCCATTATTATTTTATTATTTTTAGATTAGAGAAACAGAACATCAACTATCTAGTGAGCATTAACAGCGGGTATATGTACTTGCACATTTACCTCTAAGGGTCAGGTTGAGGATGTATTCATCTCTAATGGACAGGTTGTGGGGGAGTGCATGCGTACATGCGCCATCTCTAATGGACAGGCTAGAAACATTATCTATGAATTCTACAAGCTGTTTCTCTCCAGCTCTAACCTTCTCTGGCCCACATGTCAAGTTCTATTCTCAATTTTTCACTCACTTGTTTCTTTATAACTTCACTATAGATGCATCTGTCCATCTGTAGCCCTCCCTCCGTCCCTCTCTGAGTCTAGGGACTGAACCCAGGGCCTCATATTCTCACGTTAGCCAAATACTCCACTACTCAAGTACATGACCACAACCAACTATATTTTGCTAGCTTTTAAGTATTCTTCTGTAACCTTCATTTTGCTCCAATGTTGTGAAACTCCCATGTTGATGAACAAATCTGTAGTTGGTTCATTTTTCTTTGTAACTGCAGTATAGTATCTCACTGTAGGAATTTACCCATAATTTGGATGTTCTTATTGATTCTTAACCACTGAGCCATCTTTCTAGCCCAAAGAGCTAACAGTTTGTTAAGTTTGATGATCTTTTCAAATTATTGACTTGGTTTTGTTTACTTTCTCTGATTCTCTGACTGGTAAGATCCCAGTGTCTCAGGAGGCCGTGTTCACAGCACGTCCTGAACTGGAGCCGTCTGTCTGTTATCCTCACACCACGACAATTCCTTTTCTAAGTCCAGAGCCCTTGGGTCACACTCCTGTTCTCCTCTTCTTCCTTCCGACAGAGTGCAGAAAACAATGTACTTCGGATCTGACTCATAATCCTTTATATATAACTCTTTTCAGCTGCTATCCTGGACTGTAGAAATCCAGGATGTGTTTTATTTACTTGAGAATTTAACATTCTAAGCAACAAGAAGAGTGTCTCTCATCTATCCTTACCATAACCCTTGACTGACACGAACTTTCTCAAACACTGAGACTTGACTGAGTCAGTAGTCTCCTGTAACTTGATGGCCACTTGTCTTCTGAGACACTTCTCCTATAAATGCAAATCTTATATCCAGTTTCCATGTTCACTATCTCTCATTTATTTTCCATCGCTGACCCTGCTGCCACATCAGATTTCTTCTAATTTACTAACTTATCTTCATACCAAGTCTATTCTGTTAGCCACCCATGTTGTATTTAATTTGCATACTCTTATTACTATTGTTTGGTTTGGTTTCTTGGGCTGGTGCTGAGGATCAAATCAAGAGCCTTGTGCACAACAGGCAAGCATTCTACCATGGAAACACACCCCCAATCCTCTAAAGCCATTTATTGAACATCTACCATGTGCTAGATATGGTTTTAGGTTCTTTAAAGAGGTAAAGGAGTTAGTTGTGCAACCAACCACCCAAGAGCTGGGTCAGCAGGAAAGAGCACTTACCACCAAACTTGACCTTAGTTCAATACCTGGAACTCTCATGGCAGAAGGAGAGAACCGACTCCCACAGATTGCCCTCTAACAACTACACACAGCCATGGCATGTGGGCACTCCACCTCTCAGATACACAAATGTAATGCTTGCCTCTTTAGAGTTAGAAATAAAGGTTTGGCTTAGTCAATCACATAAGAGAAACAGAAGGTTTTGTCTTGGGGTAATGACTGGAAAATTCACTCTGGGAAAGGCTGCAGGCACAACGCTGAAGGAGGCAGTTCAGTGCAATCTTTCTTAGAGCAGGGTTCACTCTCAGAAGCTTGTAGGCATCAGTATGGGGAAGACCTAGAGTTCCAGCTCTTCTCTAAGAGTCGATTCTTTCTATGAACCAATACGATCTCAAAAGTCAGGATAGGCATAAGCTCAATTCTGTTCTAACATGACTGAATTTAGTTCAGTAATTCATCTTTCTAAACAGTAAAAGCAAAAGGTCAATACCACAAGGAGCGATCTAAAACTACAGATCCCAAGATCAGGTTCTTGGTCCAAACTAGAGCCTCCAGCTCTCCTAGTCGGACTAACATCAGGAACAACTTGAAAATTTCCTATGACTAAAACTATGAGAATGTCCTCGAATGAGTTTACTTTATATAGAGCAAACAGCACTGGTAAGGGATATATAACCTTTTATAACCCTTTTCAAAGGCACATGAAACTGTCACAGTACCAACATTTAACCTGCCATGTCTCTTTGTGCTAGTTTCTGTGTAGGAAGCATGTCAGGTAACAGGCTAACTAGATATGGCTTCTTCTGAACAATATTTGGCAGCAGTCATTCCACTACTAGATTTATGCAGACAGAAATAATAAAACACAAGTCACAAAGAATTGGAATTGCATTAAACATAGTGGTCCTACTTCAGTAAAGGATGGGGGAAAAACAGAGGCCAAGTGGGGTAGAGTGGACCAAAATCCCTACACTGCAACGATGACAGTACTGGCATAATAAACAAAGAGGAATAGTATATTACACTGACAACGGAGTGTTTAAAGCGCTCTCTAATTCTAAAATGAGAGAAGACAACTATAAAGAGAAGAGACAATGTTTGCATAACAACTGTAGAAGGTGGGGTCAGGGGTAAGCTCTTGGAGCCCTGTTGCTCTTGTTGAAGCCAAAGTGAGTGTCTGAAAAGAGAACAGTGGTGACTCATTCCTGTGTATTAGAAACTCAGAGCTTGGCAGTTACCACAGCCCAACACAATGAAAAGAATGTGAGACTGTATTAAGAGTCTTGCTGCTAACAAGTACTTGCTCAATCCTGAACTATCTTACACAAAATTGTGTACTGTGCTAGAGTAGAGGACTCAAGTTTAAACATCACTGCAGTTTTCCATTATAGCTCAGATTCTCTCTCATGAATTGAAGATTTAAACAGCAACAGCCCAGGAATAGCTCCTTTCCCTTTAGTTAAATATAAATCTATTCACTTGAAGAACTACAGCATTGAAACTCAAAATAGAAGATTGCACACACACACACACACACACACACACACACACACACACGCTCTTGATCAAGTCACTGAAGACTGCGCACACACATGCATGCACCCATATGAACATTCTTAGTGGAGTCAGTGAAGAGGGCACCAGTGGTGACCATACCACCATAATAAACAGGATTCCCTCTCCATGGTGAGGATAGTGTGGCAAGCCTGAAATACAAATACTTCTTTTTCTTCTCAAAAAAAAAATGTATAAAAGTTTAACTTTCTATCGCTTTCTCTTTCTCAAAGCCTACAACACATTACAGAAGCAAAAATCTAAATTCTTTCAATCCATATAAGTGCTATTTGGAACATACAATCAAGTGACCAGAAAAGACAGAAAGAGGATAGGTTCATTATGACACGCAGGGAAACAACTGTGTCAATAATGTGCTCATTTCTTCGGAGCAGCAACAATTTCTACTACACACTAATACCATACATTAAAAATAGATTTTTTTTCATCATCCAGGTTAGAGCTATGCTATGTCAACCCCAAACTCAGAGTTGTTTCCTCTTAGCTTTAACTACCAAGGTTCTTATGTCCTTCTGGATGACATGCTCTACCTGGAGAAGGATGCATACAATGACGTTGTGTCCAAGGTACGGCTGCTGCCTGGTTTGGTACTTTACAGCACACCCAGGACACGAAGACTCTGACTTAAAACAAACTAGAAAGCAATGTGACTTTGATGATTCTTCAAACATATGGAAACATTCAAAGAACAGTATAGTAATCATTGTGATGAACCTATATTCTATCTCTAGTCTGTCTGTGTATATATATACATATATATATGTATGTATATTTCCACTCTTCACGAGTAACACAGTTTTCTTCTCCCATGAACATCTGAATTTAACAATAAGACATCAAGGGCTGGAGAGATGGCTCAGTGGTTAAGAGCACTGGAAGTTCTTCCAGAGGACCTGGGTTCAGTTCCCAGCACCCACATGGCAGCTTACAACTGCTGGTAACTCTACCTCCAGGGGATCTAACACCCTTACAAAATACCAATGCACATAAATAAAAATAAATAAATCATTAAAACAAAAACAAAAAAAAAACAATAAGACATCATGACATTTAGCTCTTAGACACTCATTAGGAGACATTCCTATTACAAAAGGATTCTATGCTTTATAATAAAACTGTGACCCTGAATTCCTTAAAATCCTGCATTCTGTGATCCTAGAGAACAAGATTTCTCTAACATATTTCTAAAATTCTAGATACCTGCTTCTCTATTAAAAAATAAGTGATTTCTACACTGGTGTGTGATTTAGTGCAAAGTCATGGATTCAACCTCCAGGACTGTAAAATAACTTGAAAAATGTACTTGTGTGTTTAGACTCGTGTGTATGTGTGGGGGCAGGAGACCAACATAAGCATCGGTTTCATCATGCCCACCTTACGTTTTGAGACAGGGACTTCCGCTGGACCTAGAGCTTACCTACTGATTGGACTGCCTGGCCAGTAAGTCCTAGGGATCCCTTATCTCTTCCTGCCAACACTGGATACAGGCATGTGCCACCATGCCCAGACTTTATATAGGTGCTAGGGATCCAAATTTGGGTCTTTTTGATTATATGGCAAGCATTTTCCCAATGAAATCAAATCCACAGGCCCTAGAATGTAACTTTCCTGCTACATTTAACATTATTTTATAAAATAATCTTCACAACTAAAGTCTAAATAAATACAAACAAATAATTCCTCAAAAGTACCAGTTTAACAATATTTTGATTATTTCTCAGGGTTCCAGGCAACATAATGTAGTTCAGTATGTTCATATAAAAAAAAATGGAACTATGGGAACATTATATAACGAAGCATATTCCTCAACAGATCTGATACTGGGGCACTAGATGGTCTTTGGCCATTTTATACTGAGAGATACAGCTTGACAATAATAAGGAATGTCAGTCTGTGTGATTAACGAAACTCTGGAAGAGTTCCTCACCACCTGAGTTGATCCAACAGTACAGGACGGGTCAAGGACATACTTTAAGGATGCCCTGAACCTAGTGGATGTTTTCTGTAAACTGAAGAAAGAATCATGAAACAGGGAACATCTCATCTGCACAACTCTCTCAGTCTCATCCAAGTCCTATGACTAAGGCATAGGGCTATGTTTTGAATAGTCATCCCCTCAAGACTCATTTGTTGAAACCCAATCTCCAGTGTAAAAGTATCAAGAGATGGGGCTTTTAGGAGGTAGAGATAGTGAGGGCCCATCCTCAAACGTAGGATTAGTGCCCTTATAAGAGACTTGATGCAGCTTGTTTGTCCCCTCTGCTATGTGATCTGTAAACTACGCACACTGGGGTGCTTTGCTGTAGCCGTGCCATGCACCGCAACACATGGTAGTCAGGATCTCCAGATCCTCCACTCAGCACCTCAGACGGCTGTCACCTTTGCTTCCTTACATCTTCACTCTTACTCTTCCTTTTCATAAAAGACATGAAAATTTTTAATTCTGTAATGATTAAAACACAACATGTAAATGTTTAATTTCCATATGTCTCTTATATGTAAGAAGTCAAATCAATATATATAAAGTACATTTCATGGGGCTGGAGAGATAGCTCAGCAGTTAAGAGTGATTGCTGCTCATGCAAAGGACTTGGGTTCTTAGCACCTGCATCAGGCAGTTCACTTCAAACTCCAGGTCTAAGGGGTCTAACACTGGCCCCGCGCACATGGTTCACATACTCACACAGGTACACACAAATAAAATAAAATAAAATAAAATTTAAAAACTTTTTAAAAAGTACACTATAGTCCCTAAGCTGAAATGAGCAATAAAGGAATGAGATTCCTAGTCAAACAATGAACACAAAGATGGCTTTTAAAAGTTCTCCCATCCAAACAGAAAAACAAAGTAAATGCACACAATCGTGCAGCCTGTTCTGGAACACAGAGTATACAGTTGACCTACCGCCTCCATCACCTTTACCGCCCTATACACATCAAATAAATGCTTTCTGGCTAACATACAAAAGCTCACACCCAGAAAAGCAAGCAGATGAGCAAAGAAAGCCCTATCACAGTCCATTAGTTATTAATATCTGCAACATTCTCCCCCTCCATCGGCCCCTGAAGTGATAAGGCTGAGTCCTGCCAAACTATATCCCCTTCTCTAAGGCCGTATTAACACAGTACAAAGTGCCAAAGGGGCCACTAAAAAAAAAATTGGCCCACTTTTAGAAGTCAGCAGCTTTTCCTTCTGATGAAGCATGAATATTTAAATCAGGCAAGTGAGTCAAGGATTGAACACTCTACCCTGAGTGTAGGGTGTGCATTGTTGGCCGTGGGCACCGAGAACCCGACATAGCACACTAGCACGGAAATGAATGTTCACTTAGAGCGCCAGAAGGGCGGTTTGCTGACCATTTCTCTACCTTTCAGACTTGAAGTTCTACATTTGGATGTAAGGGCAAAAGATGGATCCCAGCAACTGCTTTAAATTATGTACCTTAATGATTTCTACTGAGAATAACATAATTTGATTTGTAGTAAGTCAAGCAAATGGAGAAAAGGTTAGAATTTTGGTGAACGGCTGTGTATTTGTCTCTGCCTTCATCATATAGTGACGATGCATTAGAGGTGCACTGCACTTGAGAGGATGATAGACCTACCATAATAAAACTCACTGAAATGGAGTCTAAAGACAAGCAACAGCATATAAAACAAGACACAGGGAAACCAACTGACAAATACGCCACTATTCAGTATAGCTACAGGTGACTCAGGGTTTATTATTATTAAATTATTAAATCAAAATATGGGCCAATGAGGTGACTTAGCAAGTAAAGGCACCTGCCACCGAGCTGGCTATCTGAGCTTGGTCCCTGGGACCCACATGGCGAAAAATGACAACTGACTCTTGCTCATTGTCCTCTGACCTACACAAGCATTGTAGAATGCACTCATGCACATGTGTATACACACACACAAACATACACACACACAAAATTAAATCCAAATGTGCCTTTAACTAATATCAAATGTGCTTTTACAAATATAAGAAAAATAACTATCAGAAAATCTATACTAATGTAAAAGATGCAACTAGGAATTTCAGGATCAGCAGATCTTGTCCAAAACTATAGTTGCAACTTTCAACAAAAGCTCACTGCTAGCCGGGCGGTGGTGGCGCACGCCTTTAATCCCAGCACTCGGGAGGCAGAGGCAGGCGGATCTCTGTGAGTTCGAGGCCAGCCTGGTCTAAAAGAGCTAGTTCCAGGACAGGAACCAAAAAAGCTACGGCGAAACCCTGTCTTGAAAAATCAAAAAAAAAAAAAAAAAAAAAAAAAAAA